>NC_057866.1:155483402-155811902 GCF_019393635.1 Dromiciops gliroides | reverse complement strand
TGGAATACATGCTACAAACCTTGTTTGGGAGAGTTGGAACCAGGTGGAGCAGCATATGAAAAGTGGAATAATCTGGAAGTCCAATTTCTGCCTTCTGTAAAGGAAGGCTTTGGGAGTAGTTTGGTACACCACTCTCACCCCTCCAATTAGAGGGGAGAGGAGGCTGCAGCAGGTGGTATCAAGGTGGTAAAATACTATATATGTCAAGAATGAAGAAATCCATGAATTCCAGAGGGGAAACATTGAGAGCATGTAGATAGCGTGGTGAAAAATAAGCAAAAGTTACATGGGAATATATGTAGCCATGCTGGCAAAACATACTAATTACACAAGAACAGACTTCAAAGAGTTCAAAGAAAAGATTCAAAGGTTGATTTTCTGTAAGGAAACAACTGGAGAGCAATGGCAAAGAAAGTTAAGATTTTCCTACTCAAAAAAGAAATTATGAAGACAGAAATTATTCCAGTTGTGAAAGAAATGGGGAGCTATCTAAATATACAAATGTGGCTACCTAGGGAATTCATTGACCAATCTGTATTTTTTAAAAACCTACATTGAAGATGAAAGCAAGAGCATGTAATTTACAACTAAGAATAACTTAGAGGGGCAGCTAGGTGGCTCAGTAGATAGAGCACCGGCCCTGGAGTCAGGAGTACCTGAGTTCAAATCCGACCTCAGACACTTAACACTAGCTGTGTGACCCTGGGCAAATCACTTAACCCCAATTGCCTCACTAAAAAAAAGAAGAAGGAGAAGGAGAAGGAGAAGAAGAAGGAAAAGAAGAAGAAGAAGAAGAAAAGAAGGAGAAGAAGAAGACGACATAGTTAACCATCAAAACTTTCCAATGGCGGAAATGATTAAATAAAAGACTTTCAAGCATTCTTGGTGAAAAGACTAGAGCTGGGGGGCAGCTAGGTGGTGCAATGAATGAAGCACTTGGCCCTGGATTCTTTTCTTGTCCATTCCATTAATTTACTATCCCTTTTTTAAAAATCATACCTAATAGTTTAAATGATTGCCATTTTAGAATATAGTCTGGTCTCCTAATGATGTATTTTTATTCTTACTTTTTCTTATTATTTCACCTTGACCTTCTAGAACTTTTTTCCCCCAGTGAATTATGTTACTATTTTGTTTATTTCTGAAGAGTATACCCTTGATATGTTAATTGTTATAACATTAAATATGTAAGTCAATTTAGATTATATCATTTTAATTATAATGGCACAGCTCAAACACGAGCAGTAGATATGTGTCCAATTTATCTCTCTTTTGGTCAAGTGTTTTGTAGTTGTATTTATGTAAATTTTAGGTGTTTTGGATAATCTGACCCAGATATTTTGTGTATTTTTATTTATTTTGAGTGGAATTTTTCTTATTTCTTGTTATTTTTGTTAGTAAGTACTGTCTTGAAATACTAATGATTTAAGCATTTATTGTGTATGCTATGACAATTTTGTAGCCACTGTTAGTACTTTTTAGTGGATTCTGTGAGGTTTGGTCAGTACACCATCATATCAACTGCTAATAGTTTTATCTTCTCTTTGCCAATATCTATACCTTTAATTGTGTTTCCTTAAAGCTATAATTAACATTTTAAAATAAACATCTATTTTACTCATTTATATTGGGCAAGTTTCTAGTATTTTTCCATTATAAAAAATGCTAAGTCGATGTTAAACATATGGTTTTGATCAGAGTATTCCTTTTCCATTATGTTTTAGAATGTTTAACATAAATAAATACTGAATTCAATAAAAATTTTTCTCTGTATCTATTGGAAAAATAATTTTTGTTAACTTTATTTTTAATATGATTAATTATGCCAATTATTTTCTAAATGTTGAACCATCTTTGGATTCCTGGTATTCAATGTGGTCTTAAGAAGTTTTTTTTTTAATATACTTGTTTCTATAGTCTATGTGAACATTTTATTGAAGATATTTGCATCAATATTCACTAGCGAGATTATTTTATAGTTTATGGTCTTAGTCTCTGTTTTGTCTCTCCCTTGCCAGAGGTCACTTGATTGCCCTCATCCGGCTTCCAGTCATGGCGGGGCTGCCCTCATTATAATCTGGCCAGGCCCATGCAGGCACGCCGGTGCATGCCAGAGCAAGGTCAGGGCACACGGGGTTCCTAATTTTAGGCAAAGATGGGGTCATAGAAACCTCAAATCACAATTAATTCTTTATAGTAATATTTTCATTTTAAGTTCTTTTTGTATTCCTCTAACTTTCAATATTTCTTCTGTTGATGTTGTAGAGTAACTACTTTCTTTTCAGTTTGTTGACCCATTGTTTTCCCAATTTGTCAGTAAAGAAGCATTCATTAAGCATCTACTACATGTCAGGCACTGTGCTGTGCATTGGATATATAGAAAGGCAAAAAGACTATTCCTGATTTCAAGGAGCTGCCAGAACATGCAAACAGATATGAACAAGCAGCCTGTATCCAGGATAAATTGGAAATAACCAGAAGAGAAAAGGCATTCACATTAAGGGAAAAGCAGGAAAGGCTTCTTATAGAAGGAAGAATTTTTCCTGACACTTGAAGGAAGGCAGGAGGCTGAGATGAAAGAGACCATATCAGGTTTGGGGGACATCATAAAAATGCCCATATTGTGGAGATGGTAGTGTCTTGGGCAAAGAACAGGAAGTAGGCTATAGTCTCTGCATCGTAGAGTATGTAGTATGAGATATAAGAAGAATAGAAAGTTAGAAAGGGGCCATTTTGAAAAACATTGAATACCAAGCAGAGGATTGTATATTGGATCCTAGAGTTGATAAGGAGCTGATAGAGGTTAGTGAATTTGAGGTGACATGGTCAGATCAGCACTTGAGGAAGATTAATTTGATATATGGATATGTAAATATACATATATATGTAAGTATACATATATATGTGGATATGTAGATATAGATATATAGGTGGCCTGGATTTGGAGAGACTTGAAGCAGGGAGACCAACCAGTAGGCTTTTGCAATAGTCCAGTTGAGAAGTAAAAAGGGTCTACACTAGGGTGGTCACAGTATCAGAGGAGAGAAGGAGGCATGTAAGAGAGATCTTATGAAGATAAAATGAATAGAACTTAGCAACAAATTGGATGGGGGAGGTGCAGAATGTGGAATAGAAGATGACACCTATGTGTAAGCCCAGGTAACTGGAAGGATGCTCTATTTGACAGTAATATGGAATTTCAGAAGGAGAGAGTGTTTGGTGGTGGAATATAGTTCCATTTTGGACCCTTCTGAGTTTTAGATGGGATATCCACTTTGGGATGTCTAATAAGTAGTTGGAGGGGGCAACTAGGTGGCACAGTGGATAAAGCACCAGACCTGGATTCACGAGGAACTGAGTTCATATCCGGCCTCAGACACTTGACATTTACTAGCTGTTTGACCCTGGGCAAGTCACTTAACCCTCATTGCCTCATCAAAAAACAAAAAACTAAAATAAGTAATTGGAGATGTAAGCCTGGAGGTAAGGAGAGTTGTTGTTGTTGTTGTTTGTCCTTCATTCCCAAAGAGGAACATAACATGGGGGTAATGTCATTACTTGGACTGAATTGGATTTAAGTGAGGAAAGGCTGTGCAAGGTCACCAGCCTCACTCTCTCCTCTAGAGCCATCTGGGTCCAGTAGCAAGATATGTATCATGACAACTGGAGATGGCCCCAGATGTTTAAGGCAATTGGGGTTGAATGACTTACCCAGGGTCACACTATTAGTAAGTGTCTGAGGTAAATTCAGTTCCTCTTGACTCCAGGGCCTGTGCTCTATCCATTGTGCCACCTAACTGCCCAAGGTAAGGAGAGATATTAGAGCTGGATAGGTAGATCTGAGAACAATTAGCATCGAGGTGATAACTGAATCCATGGGAGCTTATGAGATCACCAAAAGAAATAGTACAGAGAAACAAGGGAATAGGTCCCAGAACAGAGCCCTTCATGATAGTTACCACTAGTGGGTATGACCTGAACAAAGGAAAAAAATAGGAGAATCAGGATATAATAGTATTAAGAAAATCCAGAGTTGTCAGAGAGGGAGGAGTTCGCTCTTTCCTTCCATCTCTACCCCACCTTTTCACCTTTCTCTTGTGAGTTGTCTTCTCCCATTAGATTGTAAGCTCCTTGAGGGCACGGACTGTATTTCTTTTTCTTATTTATATCCCCATTGCTTAGCACAGTGCCTGGCACATAGCAGGTACTTAACAAACGTTTATGGTATTGTTTTAACTACATTCTATAAGTTTTGTTTTGTTGTCTCATCTTATAATTCTCTGTAATACAATTATTTATGGTTTCCATGTTTTTATAAGCTGTCATTATTCAGGGAATCATTACTTCATTTCCATTTCTGTCTATATCCTTTGATCACATTGCCTTTGTTCATGATGATTTTTTAAAAATTTTACATTATGCCATGGAAAGGGCATATTATATAACTGGCTTTTTACATCATTATAATTCTTTTAGGACTTTGCAAATGTCAATTTTTTTTTGCCCATTAAGATATCTTTTTTTCCCTTTTTTAAAAAAATTATTTATTTTAGTTTTCCAAATGTCAAATTTTTAAACTTTCCAAAGCTACCATGAGCAACCTGGAAAAAAAAAAGTATTCTTCAATATTCCCATTAAGAAGTTACCATAGGGGCAGCTAGGTGGCGCAGTAGATAGAGCACTGGCCCTGGAGTCAGGAGTACCTGAGTTCAAATCCGACCTCAGACACTTAACACTTACTAGCTGTGTGACCCTGGGCAAGTCACTTAACCCCAATTGCCTCACTTAAAAAAAAAAAAAAAAAAAAAAAAGAAGTTACCATAAATCAGTAAAACAAGTCTCTCCAATAATTCTTTCAGCTCTAAATTTTCCTTCTTGTTCATCTTTCTGTTGAATTTATCCAGCTCTCGAAAGGGAATAATAAATTATCTTAGTATTACTGTTCTCCCCAACACCTTCTAGTGACTTACCTAGCTTCTCTTTTAAGAACTAGCTGCCCACAGATAGTGGATGAAGACTAGACCTATGATTTCATTAATAGCTGAAGGAGAGGAGGCCCCAAGTGAAATATTTGCTTTACCAATGCAGGTGAGCACCCTTTCTGCAATTTAGAGTCTAAATGAGATGCCTCGAGCACTGAGAGGTTACATGACATGCCCTGTATGTATGTATGTGTGTGTGTGTGTGCACACACATCCACACAACCAGGAAAGCCAAATTGCAAGAATCTTTCCAGCAACTCATCAATAAATGTTTAACAACGTAGTCAAGCCCCAAGCTACAGTTATAATTGCTTTCCCAATTCCACATATACATTCCTACACATTTATGGCTTTCCCATCTCAGGACAAGACCCAGGTTTATACTTCTTCAAAATGAGTTTCAGCCCTACATGCTTTTAGGTTCTTTTTTTTTTTAATGTGCTTTTCCAAGACCCAATCTCAAGCAGCTCAAAGCTGTCTTTGAATAATCTTCACATTGGGTATATTATTATTATTATTTTTACCATTTACCATTAAATAGAATCCCATTTATAGAGAAGTCAAAGTAGTTTTTGCCTTTCTAGTTGTCTGTGTGTTTGTTTTTACTATCTTTTTTCTTGTATTATCTTCATTTGGAAATATATCCCTCCCCTTTTTCTACCCAGAGAGCTATCTCTTAAAACATAGAATTTTTAAAAAATAAACAAACATTTTTACAATAAGGCAGTTCAGCAAAACTAAACAATACATCTACCAAGTTTGACAGTATGCAAGGTTCTACATCCATATTCTCCCATGTTTGCAAAAACAACAACAACAACAACAACAAAAAGAACAACAAAAAACACCCAACCAAACATATTCTTGTCTCTTCTCTGGCTAAACTTGCTCATTATAGTTATAATAGAACTTTAGTTCATTTCCACTTTAAAATGATATTCTGCAACTTTTTTGAACTCAGATCAAATAAGACAATATTTGTAATGCACTTAGCATACCTGATATATGGTAGACACTCAATAAATATTTGTTCCCTCCCTTCCCATTGCATTTACATTGTTAGGTTTATTTATTTCCTGTTTCAGTTTTCTTCATTCTATAACAGTTCAAATAAGTCTTCCTGTGCTTTTCTGATTTTTTTATATTCATCATCTGTGATGATCAAATAAAAATAAATTACATTCTTGTATCATATTTTTTAGCCAAATTCTAGTCAATGTTCCCCCTCCACTTCTCACATATCTTTGAATATTTTTATTTCCCTAAATCACTGATAGTGGAGAAAGTAGCAAGAAGAGAAAGATGAAGAAATACACAAATAAAAAAAAGAAATTCTCTAGGACAGAAATTCTCCTAAGAAATACACTGGGCTATTATTTTATTTTATTATTTTTTCCATCAGACAAATATCCTGGCCAAAAAAATTATTCCGAAGCCTCATAAAAGTAATTATATCTCTTCCTTACACACTCTTTCTCTCTATACCATATAGCAAATATTAATTAGTTAAGCTGTGTGAAACACAAAAACTAAACTCTATTCATTATTCCTCTAAAAGATGAGACTGGTTGAGCTTGAAATTTCATTGGAGTCTTCCTTTCCAAAATTTATTTGCTTAAATATTTTTCAGTGATTAAGTCAAATGGCATTTCTCTATTATGAACAGATGAATTTTCTAAAAAGAAAAGTAGCCAGAAATAATATCTAGCAAATTGTTACTTTTCACACAAGATTGACTCTTCTAAAACACTTTTTGTTCATTTCTAAGAAATGCCAAAAATGAGACCCAGGTACCAGCACACACCCAGTTGGAGGTAAAGTTTCTTGGTTCCAGAAATAGCCAGTCCATGTACTTGTTCTTTGCCTGTGAATATTTTTATTTGATTAGCTAACAAATGAATACCAAAACTAAGGGAAGCTGATAGAAGAAATGGAAGAATCAGGGAAATGAAAATAGCATTAATGGAGAGGAAGAGACAGAAAAACTAGACAAAGGGGAAATCCCATACTATGATGGTACCAAAAGAAGTGAGAAAAAAAATTTTATTTTATTACTCCAAACTATTCAAAAAAATTCAAAAAGATAATTTTGGGGCTTTATGTTTGTATGCCAGTGGCACAGAAGTACCTTTGTTCTATTGGCGTATAGAATCTGAGATCCAGTCCACAGGGATAATATGGTCCATAGTTGAATGCCTGGGGCACTGATGACTTGGGATGCTGAATCTACTTGGGCAAATCACTTTACTACTCTGAGACTAGCCTTGTTCCCCCTCAGAATGATGGGGCTGAACTAGAGGATGACTAAAGTCGCTGAGGGGATTGAAGCCCAGAGCAGTCGCACAGCTAGATACTGGGAAAACTAGGACTAAGTTCTGATACCTAGGCATTGATATGACCAATTTCCCTATCAATAAAATGATGAAATTGGACAATAACCAGATGAATTCAAAGGTCAGTCCCCTGGCATTCCCTTCTCAAAATTTAAATTTTCTCTATTTGTGCATGCATAGTGGGAAAAGGCAAAGTATAAAAGTATAAAAGATCATGTGAGTCAGCTAGAATATTTTTTTAAATTGTGATACTAGGGACAGCTAGGTGGTGCAGTGGATAAATTGTGGTCCCTGGATTCAGGAGGACCTGAGTTCAAATCCAGCCTCAGACACTTTACACTTCCTAGCTGTGTGACCCTGGGCAAGTCACTTAACCCTCATTGCCCCCCCCCCCCATTGTGATACTAATAAATATAAGAAGACTGGGATGATCTCTCAGGTCTCTTATGCCTCTGAAATTTTATGCTTTTCTTATTCAAGGTCCAGTTCAGGTTCAACCTCCTACAAGAGGTCTTTCCTGATTTCTGCAAATTATTGGTGCATGTGAAACAATTCATATTCATATGGTATATAGTTTGGATTTACTTGCCTAAGTGCATATTGTTTCTCCTAGGAAAATGTAAGCTCCCTCAGGGCAGGGGAGATTTTTTTATGTTTATCTTTGTATTCCCATGCCTAGGATAGTATCTGGCACATGGTAGTCTCCTACTAAAAGCATTTTTGAATTATTGGTTTGGATTGAACTGACTGTGCTGAATTTTGGATTTATATATTTATTCCTTCACTAAGGTGTTCCTCTGGTATTTCATTGGGGCATGGAATTGACTTTGGGTGCTAAACAGGCTATGCCAGTAGGAGACAAGTAATGACCAATCTTTCCAAGCTGGAAAGTATGGGCCAGGTAGAGAGCTGTTTTCTTTGAGCACCATTAAATATGTCAGTGAGACACAGCACAGCATGGCAGATAGAGCTGGCTTCAGATTCAGGTGGTGGAATGTATACTTGTCTTCCCAGGACCAGACTAGCTATATCTCCAGATTAGCTTCAGGGCAAGAAAAATTTTGATCACAAGAACCCTTGAAAACCACCTACTGAGTAGGAATTGTGATCTGTGTTCTCCCCTAAAACATAGTACATTCTTAGTAAATAAATAAATATATGACTGATTTACTGACTATCCCTGGAAAAAGCACTTGAAATATTGAAGTTGGGCTTTGTTGATTTTATTAATTAATTAGTTTTTATTTATTTTAGTAATGGTGGGGGGTAACTTCCTCAACCAATGTGGATAAACAACTTCTCTGTATCCTGTGGCAATTAAAAAGGTTAAAGACAAATAGTTTCTGAGGAATTTAATCATTCTATTAGTAAGGCCAGCATGGTATTAATAAAAGGATGGTCTTTTGACCATCTGTCTTAGACCAGAGACAGTTATGGCAGGCGGCTCAGGGTTTTTCTGTTCTTTTGGAAACGAATGGCAATCAACTCTGAGTGCTTAACACAATGAGAGATTGGCTATTGAAATGAAGGGCTTAGAGTTACATGTCACCTTTGGACAGAGAGTCTACTCTATATGCCAAGACCACTCCCAGCTTTAGGCAACCTATTCAAAGAATGTATGCCCCACCCAAGTATAAGTAGAACTCAAGGACCACTCCCCAGAGTGGGATCTTAAACAAAATAGTTACTTCAATCTCTTCAGCAATGTCCATCAAGAAACTGAACTTTTGGCCAAGATGGTGGAGAGAAGTCAGCAAATTGCCTGACTTCTCTTGAGTTTCCCTCAGAAACATTAAATCAAGCCTCTAAACAGATTCTGGAACTACAGAATCTACAAAAAGAAAGAAAAACACAATCTTCCAACTTGAGATAATTTAGAAGACTTCAAGAAAGTTCTGTCTCACTTGGGTGAAAGGGGAGAAGAACCCAGTTAAGCACAGCATGGAGGGGGTCTGGAGGAGTCAGCAGGAGACTCTTGGTCGCAGCACAGATCAGCAGCTGAGGCCCCTTGGTCCTGGCTTAGCAGGTTGATGGTGCAGCAGGACAGTTGTGAGACCTGACAGCCCTGGCTGAGAGGGTAAACTGTCATCTACAGAACCATCCACAGGACAGGCACAACTAGGCCAAGCCATCACAGAACAGAGAGCAAGCCCAGGATGATGAGGAATCCCCAAGCCCCAGAGGCCCCAGAGCTGAAAGTCAGTGACCATGACCCTATACCCCAGCACAAGAAGCTTGCAACAGTGGCCCCCTGTGCCCCAGGAGCAGAGCTCAAGTTTAAAAGTCAAAAAGTAGGCTACAATAGGAGTAAGAAACAGAAAAGGATCCTTATCATTGAGAGCTTCTATGGCAACAGGAAAGACCAAAACACAAAATTAGATGAGGACAATACTGTCAAAATGTCTACATGTGAATTCTCAAAGGGGAAGATGAATTGGTCTTAAGAGCAAAAAACCTTCTTGGAAGAGTTCAAAAAGGATTTTAAAAATCAAATAAGAGAGGTAGAAGAAAAAAATGGGAAAAGAAATGAGAGAAATGAGTTACCAAAAAAATTATGAAAAAAGTTTCAAAGTTCAAAGAGGGAATAACATATACACTCATTTGGATAAAGAAATTTAGCTTAAGAGACTGAACTTTTAAAATCAGAAATTTAGAAGAAGGGGAGAATTCTGGATCTCCTCAAATTATTGGTTTTTAATGGTCATTTCTCTCATTTTAGAAAATAACTGTTAAATGACTTAGCTACAGTCATATGGGCAGCATTTTGTCAGAGGTCGCTTGAACCCAAGTCACTCTGACTCCAAGGCCAGCCCTCCTTCGTTGTTTATTATTTATTTGTTTGTTTGTTCTCAAAGAAAATAGTTCTTTCCATTTAGGCAGTAAGAACTTCTCATTCCAGATTTCTCCCATCTATTCATTGATGATATGTCCTCTCTCTATTTTGCACTGTCCCTCAGTGCTTAGCTTGACAGTATTTTGAAAAACCTTAGGATAGAAATTGTAGCAGAAGCCTCTGGAGAAGGGAATGAGTAGCTCCAGGAAGGGGCAGTTTATTCTCCCCTGCTTTTAGACAAAAGCCATCAGGTAGTGTGTCCTCTGAGACAGAGCAGAGAAACTGTCCAACTCAGGTGCACGCAGAGCCACATGAAGGACCAGTATCTCCAGCCTCATTAGATTGCAGTTTAATGACCTGTTTCCCTGGTAGCTGCAGGATATTTTCATGTTGGGATTTTAAATGTGTATTCTCTAGCAGCAAATGATCTATAAGTTTTTAGTCTGTTTCCTGACTTCAATGTTATTTCACCCCACTGGAGATGCTTCTCACATTATTTTCTGAAGGTTAAATTTCCTTCTCCACCTTCTGATGAGTTTCCCTTGAGAAACAGGAAATGATGAAAACATTCACATCACTCTTTCTGATCCTTCCTTAAAGCAAGCAGAGACCCTTTCACTATCAATGAAAGCAAAAGGTTCCCTAAAAAGTGAAGGTCATGAATAGAGAGAGGTGTATGAATTCTCCTAGAGCTGAGAACCCCTGTCTCTGCTTCTTCTCCGAAGGCTTTGGTGGAGGACTCTTTTCCAAGGCCAGTTACATCCTTGTCTTAGCATTGTAACCCCAAGAAAAGTTTGCTCTCTTTCCATCATGATGCCTCCACCTCTAAGAACATAACTCTGTGGTAGAAATTTGTGGTTGAGCTTTCCTTCCTTTTAATAACAGAAATCTACTCAAAGGGAAGTAGTAGTTTTGTGTGTTTTTTTTTCAAAGATAGCTGTATTAGTCTGTTAAGTAAGCCATAGATAAACTTCTTATGGAGAATTGGCTTAATATTAAGCCAACAGAGATGCTTTGACATCTAATGTGTCTATTTAAAGGTGTCCATAAATTATACAACTCTTCAAAAAATTCTAATGAATGAATTACTAAGTGAGTGACTTGAATTGAGAATCAACTGGGGTTCTCTCTGTGCCCAGGTGACATCCTATCCAGAAGACCTGCTTCTTTTAAAGAATTTTTTATCCTAGCACTTGCTATGCATATCTCAAAAACAGACTCAGCATTAGTCTTTTACTCCTTTTTCCATTCTGATACTCCATATTCTAGGCTAGTAGACCTCCTTACACTTCCCCCAGTCTTGTTAATTTCATTTCCTCCCTCCATGATTTGTATAGGCCTGGATAACTTCTTCTTCTCCTTAAATACTGAGCTTCATGAAAGGTGTAGCCTTTCTGTATTAGATAGAATTGAATTTAGTGCACAGAGAGTATCCTAAACCTTCTGGCTTCATTCAGTGGGGAAAACAAAATCATGGTTTTTCACTTTGTATTTGGAACATAATATGATAGAAGTTAAGATCAGCAAAATAGAAATGCAAGAGTCCTTAGAAATCATCTAGTTCAACCTCCTTAATTTAAAAATAAGGAAATTGGGGGGAAGCTAGGTGGCACAGTGGATAAAGCACTGGCCCTGGATTCAGGAGGACCTGAGTTTAAATCTGGCCTTAGATACTTGACAACTTACTAGCTGTGTGACTCTGGGCAAGTCACTTAACCCCCATTGCACCATGAGACAAAACAAAAAACAAAACAAAAATAAGGAAATTGAGGTCCAGAGAGGCCAAATCACTTGTCTAAGGTCACAAAGATAATAAATGGGAATGGGGATTTGAACCCAGGTCCCCTGACTCTAATATTCTGCACTGTGTTAATATTCAGTAGAATAGCACTTCTCATAGGCTTCAAACCCCTGGAGGGTTATCAAGGCCCTTTCAGGGAGCCCACAAGGTCAAAGGTATTTTCACAATAAGACTAAGATATTGACTACCTATTAAAATACTCCTCCGCTTTCCCACTAAATATCTGCTTAAGCCTGAATTTTCTTCTTCTGTTGTTGTTCAGTTGTTTCAGTTATGTTCAACTCTTTATGACCCCATTTGGGGTTTTCTTGGCAAGGATACTGGAGTGGTTTGCCATTTCCTTCTCCAGATCATTTTACAGATGGGGAAATGGAGGCAAAAAGGGTAAAGTGGCTTGCCCAGGGTCACACAGCTAGGAAGTGTCCGATGCCAGATTTGAACTGAGGAAGATACATCTTCCTGACTCCAGACTCAGTGTTCTATACAGTGCACCATCTGCTGCAACAGATTGAATACAGAAGCAGATATGAGAATTCTACTATATTTCATTTAGCCATACACAAGAGAGATTTCCAAAATTATGTAAAATAATATCATTTTCCTCATTAATGTTTATATGTGTGTGTGTGGAGAGATAGAGAGGGGGGGTGTAGGGAGGGAGGGAATAGAAGAATGCTTTTCTAGCCTTAAAGTGCTATACAATTGTCTGTGATAATCATTATTAGCTTATCAGGAGCTCAGAATGTTATAAGGGGAAGAAGGGAAAGGGAGAAATAGATGTGCTTCACAGGCTGTTAGGCAATGAAAATGAAGGCAATCCCTTGGTCATTTTTAGGAGTGGCAAGCAGTAAAGTAGCCTTAGAGTTGATGGTGGTTATTTGCAGGTTGAAGAGCTATCCAGGGAACAATGACCCAAGTAACTGTGGATAAGAAGCTAAGCACTTTTGTAAGAGGAATTCTGATGAATGAATGAATGAATGAATTCTAGAGGAATCCCATAGATTCTTAGAAGGTACAGTCCAATAACTCCTACAATAGGTGGGGAACCCTAGGGCAGAAGGAAAATATAGCTCAGTGTAAGGTGGGCAGGAAATAATAATAATAAAAATAATAACTACCATTTATATAGTACTTTAAGCTTTGCAAAGTGCTTTACAGATATCTCATTTTATCCTCACAACAACCCTGGGTGCTCTTATTATCCCCATTTACACATAAGGAAACTGAGATAAACAGAAGTGACTTGCCCCAGATAACCCAGTTAGGAAGTATCTAAGGCTAGATTCTTTTGCAAAGTTTGATTTATGAGACTCAACATTTAAATGTATGTCTCAGTAAGCTTACTTAACAAGTCCCCTGACATCTCTGGGTTTTAATTTCTTTACCAAATGAGAGGGTTTGGATTAAAGGACCACAAGGTCCCTTCCTGTTCTAAAATCATAATCATAGATTGCTCTAAGACTGCTAATCCCAGAAGAAAAGCCAGTTATCTCTATTAGAGGCTGGAGACTGCAGAACTGGAGACTTAGGAAGGCGTTTTTTCTAGGGAGGAAGTGGGAAAAAGTATCAATTTCATGCTTCTCTCCCCACCACACACACAGCTTTCTCACTCCATCCCCCAGGTGACAATCTCCTATGACATTCAAAGAGCTTTCACTTAGGCATCTAGGATACATACAGAATTTTTTCTTAAGTAGTCATTCAATCATCTCAAAGTAATGATAACAAAAAATAATGTTTTTTCCCTGCAACATCCCCATCCACAACCCACCCACCAACCAGCTTCTATTATTTTAAATAATGCTTAAACTTCATGTGGAATCAAGGCCTTTTTCTTGCCTGCAGTGAAAAGTAACAGTGATATATCCAAAGAGCTTATTCTCCAATTCCGCAAAACAAATTGACTTACTGGTCAAGCCAATTCCAAAAATGGCATCAGTAGATTCAGACCAGAGATGACAAGTCTCCCCTGGGCAAAGGCAAGGTGGGTGACATTCCTTGTTTCCAAATAAGGGACTGATGATCTTCCCTTATCCTGTAATTGCAGTTGACATGAAGACTCACTTAGAAAAGGACCAGTCATGTATCTGGTAAACAAACTGGATGAGACAAATTGAAAAAAAAAAATTTATTCGCTTTCCTTATATATACTCTTTTTTCAGAGTTGTTTTATCTTGGTGTCTTGGTTACATCTTCTATCATTTAGAAGTAAGTGATTTTGAAAATGATATTTTTTCTATCCATTTTTCCTCTAGCTCTTAGTTCTTTATCAGTCAATTTATTGAAGTCTCAAATGTTCATTTGGTGGGGAATTAGTAGTTTAGACCAATTTGGCCATGGTTACTTTAATAAGTTCATGTCTTAGCACACACATATACAGGCTTCTTAGAATTACTAGCTAGGCCAAGGACCAGTTTCTTAACCTCTTTGAGTCTTGGTTTCCTAATTTGAGTGATAAGGATGGCAATACCATTAAGACTCTTAGGTCCCAATTAGTAAAAATAACAAATCCCTTGAAGTGGTCTAATGAATTCTATACAATGGCTACATGATCCAAATACACAATACATATTTCCATTGGGCTAGAGCCAATTAACATATTTTAAACATAAGTATTATTTTTAATAGCGTGAATTGGAATATTGTGGCTACTTCAAAGGGATTCATTATTCACACTAATCAGGACCTAGCTATGCCTCATAGGGTTACTGTGAGACAAAAATGAGTATATAAGGCTCTTTGCAAACTTTACATGAACTATATATCAGTCGTAGTAGTAGTAGTTAACTAAAAGAACACCGAAGTAGGAGTAAGGAAACCTGAGTTCTAGTCCTTTGGTGTTGACTCTGTGTGAGCTTGAGAAAATCATATCACTGCCCAGGGCTATGTAAGAAGGTTCCTACTCTCCAGTAAGATGATCATAGAATGTTTAGCCACTTGGAAGGACACAGGGTTTGTAGTACGGTGGACTATCCTGCCTTATAAGCCAAATGTCAAGCCAGATGTAAGGAGGCTTATTTGTTCTACCTCAATATGCCAATTGTAGGAATAGAGACCCTCTGAGACAACACTGATACTGAAGAAAGTGGGGCCCATGACAGTTTAGTAGTAAGCAGGTTTTATTAGGATTTGTTAGGTTGTGTTAGGGGGTTTACTCATGAGATCCAGTCCTTGGTGGAAGGAAGACAGAATAGTTTAATGGATCTCCATGCAACTCCAGGCCAGGTCAGATATTATATAGAAATAGAAGAAAGAAGGTAGAGTATCAGAGTGGCTCAGGGTCATGTGCAAGTGTCCCTACGAGATAGTTGGAGCTTCTTTGGCTATTTATATTTACTCAAGGTAGTTAATATTCTCTTGTGGAGTCACAGGTCATATTCCCAATCTTTACACCAGGACACCAGTAAAAACTTAATTTTACAGATAAAGGAACTTTGTACCAGTAAGAACCTAAATTTACAGATAAAATGAGGAACAGAAAGTTTAAATAACTTACTCAAGATTGATATAATTGTAATAATAATAGCTCACAGTGATACAGCACTTTAATGATTGTAAAATACTTTGACAACAAAGGGTTAATGACCTCAATGTTAAGAGAACAAGTACTAAAACATTATTATCTCCATATCACAGAAGAGCAATGGAAACTTTTGTAAGTGAAAGGTATTGCCATTGACTACACAGTTAGTAAATGTCTAAAGCAAGACAAACCCAGGACCCTCAGCCATAATAGTATGTATCTAGAGGAGTCTAGATTTGAACTCAGATCCTGTGACTATGGTTCCAGGTTTTTTGTTTGTTTGTTCTATACAATGCTTCTTCTCATGAAATAGAATTCCACTGTAGGAGAACAAGAAAGAAAAGGAATAGGGAAACCTCTCATTAGTAGCTCACCTTTAACACACTCTTTTTAAGAAAAAAATAATAAACATTTTAATTTATAGCTTTGAGTTCCAATTTTTATCCCTCCTTCCTCCCCTCCTCTCCCCCCTCCCTGAGGCAGTAAGCAATGAAATATGGGTTATACATATGCAATTATGTAAAACATAAACATATTAGTCATTTTGTACAAGAAAACTTGAATAAAAGAAAAAAGAAAGTAAAAAATAGCATGCTTCAGTCTGTGTTCCATCAATATCAGTTCTTTCTTTGGAGGTGGAGAGTATGTTTCATCAATAGTCCTTTGGGATTGTCTTGGATGATTGTATTATTGAGAATAGTTAAGTCTTTCAGAGTTCTTCATTAAACAATATTGTTATCTCTGTACACAATGTTCTCTTGGTCCTGCTCACTTCACTATACATCAGTTCATACAAGTCTTTCCAGGCCTTTCTGAAGTCATCCTGCTTGCCATTTCCTATAGCTCAATAATTTTCCATTACCATCATATGCTACAGCTTGTCTAGCCATTCCCCATTCCTTTGATTTCTAATTCTTAGCCATCACAAAAAAGAACTGCTATAAAAATTTTTGTAGAAATAGGTCTTTTTCTCTTTTGGGGGATGTCTTTGGGATATAAATGTAGCACACACTAACTCTTTATTCCAATATAAGTATCCCTGTTACTGGAACACAAGACCACCAAAAGATTCCTAGTAGCAGAATCAGATAAGTCTTATTAACATTAGTAGGTAATGATTGGTTGACTTCTGGGAGGGAATATAGACTACATAAATCATTACTTGTCAAGAGGCAAATGGGATTTCCATAGCATATCAACACGGTGGAGGGGGATGCTCGATGCTTCCTCAATATGTGTTCCATGACCCCTGTGCCTTTTCTGGGAGACTAGACCCTGCAGATATCAGAGTCCTACTGCAATGGTGCCCCTCTCCTAGTTTGTCTTGCCCACAATTCCCATAAGGTTAAGAGCCACTCTGTTTTCTAGCAAGATTATATTTTTGGTTGAACTGTCCTTTGCTGCTGTCCAACTCCTCCAGCCCCACCCCACATAACAATTTTTGCACCTACTGAAAAAGTTTCTCTTTATTGTACTATGTCATCTTTCCCCCTTAATATAGCATCTGCTGCATAAGATCCTTCTTCATTTAGACCCATCAGATGAACCCTACTAATTTCCAGGGGGCTTCACCCTCTGGGGAGCTGGTTTCAAACATCCCCTCCCATCTTACAAATGTCATTTGGGCAGTGATTGAACACATCAGCCCCCTTCAGTAAATTGTAACTTGTTTCATGTTCATCTCTGATAGCAACCAGCAAAACACCTGTTGCCCGATTAAGTGAGAGGATGCACACTGCAAGACTGGGGGTCCACGGTCTTCAATTTAAGGGCAGGCTTTCATTTTCAGTGCAATTAGTTGTCTAATTGAGCATCCAAATTTAGCAGGGCATTTGCATGTGCAATTAATTATGATTTAAAGGCACTCTGCTGTAGTGCTTTCTTTCCCATTATCTACAAATGTAATTACTGAAGGGCGGATTGAATTTGGAAATCACTTGGGAAAAACATTTTAGTCCTGTCAAGCCCTGTACTGTTCCTCTGAATTAACTAAGAAATCGGAGCACCCTGCACAGTACTCAGTGAGTTTTAGAGGACTATGGAGAGAATAAGATTAAGGATTGCATAGGTGTCAAATGACAATTTTCTACTTATTCGTATTCCCCCAAAACTTTGGCAGTTATAGGAGATCATCTGGGCTGGTGTTGTTTGGCACCCTTGGGGAAAATCTCATGACTTTGGAAAGTGTAAGAGAAGAGCAGTGGAAAAAAGAAAAAGAGAGAAGAGCAGCATTGACCAGTTTCAGCACCCTGTAGTTACAAACACCATGATTCATGGGATAGTTTATTTGTGACAAAGGGAAGAAATATCTTCCTGGATGTGAGAAGGTTTTGTTCTGCCTTGTTTTGTATTTGGCTCAGCTATTTCTCTGGAACTGTTTCCCGAGTTCTTTCTAGAAGCCCACTACAACTCAGGGAGTGAGGAGTGAGCACTTTGAGCCACACTCAAACCTTTCGGTCACTCTGTGTTTTAGACCACCAGTCCTATTTTTTGTTCACAACTCAAAACACCCCATCTCCTCCATCCATGTTGCTCCTCATACTGGAAATGTTCTTCACCTCCATTTCTTAGAATCTGCAGCTTACTGCAAGGTTTCTCTCTTATGTGAACTCCTAGGAGAAGCTGTACTAAGAGAATAAATAAATCACAGGTATGTGTTCTTCACTTGAGAGAGAGAGAGAGAGAGAGAGAGAGAGAGAGAGAGAGAGAGAGAGAGAGAGAGGGAGAGAGGGAGGGAAAGAGGGAGGGAGAGAGAGAGGGAGAGAGAGAGGGAGGGAGAGAGGGAGGGAGAGAGAGAGAGAGAGAGAGAGAGAGAGAGAGAGAGAGAGAGAGGGAGGGAGAGAGAGGGAGGGAGAGAGACAGAGAGAGGGAGGGAGGGAGAGGGAGGGAGGGAGGGAGGGAGAGAGAGAGAGGGAGAGAGCGAGAGCGAGAGCGAGAGCGAGAGCGAGAGCGAGAGCGAGAGAGAGAGAGAGAGAGAGAGAGAGAGAGAGAGAGAGAGAGTTCGTGCTTTCCTGACAAAAGTCTCATGAGAAGTCTTTAAAATCGGATTTTTATCTCTTCCTTCCCCTACCAAAAAATACTTTGTACATATTGCATATGATTACCTGTGTTCTTCCCCACTTCAATAGAATTTAAACTCCTTGAGGGCAGAGATTTTTCATTTCTGTCATTTTATCTCCAGGTCCTTATGTGGTGTCAGGCACATAGCAAGAATTGAACATGAAATGAAGGAATAGTGAAGTTCAAGGGCTTGGATACTAAGAGATTTAAAGATTTTGGTTAGATTATATCATCTCAATCTTTCTGAAAACTAAAAGGGGAAAAAAAGACTTCTGAAATCTTCCAAAATTTAGTAGATTAGAGTCATTTTAGTCATTAGTCCCACCAGGACTAGCACCAGATCTGGATCAGCAAAGGAAAACTGACATGGTTGTCTTGATGAAATAAAGGAAAACAGTGACTAGCAAACAACTAAGAAAAGATTAAAGTCAGATATTAAGAATTAATAGAAATATTAATAGAAGAAATGGTAAAATCAGGATCAAGGAAAAAATTGCACAGTAAAATTGCATCTTAGTCTTTTTTTTTTACTTTGATGAATAAATGTAGAATTCAGACTTTTTGGTTTTGTAAAAAAAAATAATAATAATTTTCTTAACCTGTCACTTCTGGAAATGTATCCAGTGTCTTATGCAACCACTGTGACTAAAGAATTTTATCTCTGTATTCTAGTGTGCACAAGAAACTAATTCTGGAATTACTCCAAGACCTTTAGTCCCTGTGTTGTAGAATATGGGGACACTAGGTCACTGGACCATATGTCTCAGGGAGTTAATGACCAAAATGACTCAGTAAAAGGGTGGAGGCCAAGCTGTAGTTTCTTCTCAATGGAAAGAACTGGCTTGAGAAAGAAGCTAGGCATAAAAGGAGGGATGACTAGTTAGGCACTCGGTGATTCCAGAATTTAATTTAAATCAGTCTGTGAAAGAAATCAGGTAAGAGAGCAAGAAAGAATATACTTTCAGAAGAAATCACAGGCTTTTTGCAATTTTTAAAAAATGCTAATTATAATACATTTTCATGTAGCACTTTGCAAGGCATTTTGTTCTCAACAATCTTGTGTGTTATTCCTGAAGGTCAAAAGAATGGAGTGACATGCCTACACCCCACCATTGTCTTCTGTCCCCAAGTCCTCTTCTTTCTACTATACTGCATTGCCTCTTAGGAAACAGAGGTTTGTTTTTATACTAGGACAAATGACAAGTTAGGATGGGAGGACAGCTCCCAATAACCTTTTACCTACTGAACCTTCCTTAATTCCAGTAAAGGTATTCCTTTTCTTAGAACTTAACACTGAAAAAGGATTCAGTGCCTAGGGATATAATCATAGGATTCCTATTAACATTAATGGGTAACGATTGGTTGACTTCTTAGAGAGGCCACTGAATACATAAACCAATTTACTAGAGTTAAATCATCTCTAAAGATTTTTTTTATGAGCAACACAGAAATACAATCTTATGTTTGCATGTTTTATGAGGTGTTACTCCTAGCTGATCCCTTCCTACAATATTTCTGGGAGTGAGGGAGTGATGTACTGTAAATGCAAATGCTTTAATAACAAAAGTAACAGAAGTAAGATGGAAGTGTGGGTGGGTGGATATATTGATCAGGTAAGAGATTTCAAGGAAGAGAGATAAAGTTTCACACTCAATTAACAAAACTATAGGGCTTTAATGAACAAGTCAAATTAGTAGTAGATTGAATGTCAGCCTGGTAGTCAAAAGAGACAACATGTGTTTAGATTCCACCAAAGCAGCTAGGTGGTACAGTTGATAGGGTCCTGGATCTAAAGTCAAGAAGACCTGAGTTCATATCTGGCTTCAGAGACTTACTATCTGTGTGTCCCTGGGCAAATTCTTAAACTCTGTCTGCCTCAGTTTCCTCAAATGTGATATGGAGATAATAATAGCACTTACTTTACAGGTTGTAAGGATCAAATGAGATAATATTTGCAAAGTTTTTGAGACAGTGCCTGGCACTCAATAAATGCATGTTTTGTTTTGTTTTTCTTTTTGTATACCTGTGACACACACTCTCTATATACCCCCTGAGCAAGTTACTTAACCTTTTTAATCCAAGCAGTTCTCTAGTGGCAGAACAGGTGCCCATCTGCCTTGATAAAAAGGAATTTCCTATACCAATGGACTCATTAGTTTGATTTCATCTCATTCAGTTCATTCCAAAGTATATTTACTAAGTACCTACAATGTTCAAGGCCCCATTATAGTCCCTAGAGATATAGACAGAAATTAAATAATCCTTGATTTTATGAAACTTACATTCATATAGAAAAGATAAAAAAAGGTATACATCTTTTCTTGCAAGCTGCTGGTTCCCCCTTTCTTCTAGACTGGGGATTATCAATGAATCCCTACCTTTACAAAAACAAATAGCCTGATTGCTGTCAACAAAGGGGTGGTACTGGACCTTCTCAATAACAACACCAATCTTGAGTAGATCAGACTAGTCTAAATATGAGACTTCATACAATACTCTTAGAAAGAAGGGCTGAAGCTATGGAGAGGGTACATTAGCTGCTTCTGTCTCTAAGTGTCATTCCTCCTCCAGCTAGATGAAAGGGCCTGACCTAATAAGTCTATATCAGTGAAGGACATCAGACATACTGACATCTGCTAGTAAAACTAAGCTTGTAAAAGTAGAGCTGATAAACACTTACCTGTCTTTGATAAGAGATCAACAAGGGCTACCTTGTCTGTTATCTTTGTCTAGTGTACTCAAGACTGGTGTGTTTGTAAGCTCCCTTGACTACCTCAATACAAAACCATATATCCCCAAATAGTTGCAGGCTACCAGCTTTATCTTTATTCCTTAATAGTAATCACCCTTGTTAGTTTTGGTACTTGATTCTGACCAATAGGGAAGATATGATTGGTGAAGTGGAACTCAATTCATCAATAATTAGTTTTGTCCTCAAGAAAAAAATTCCCATGATGCAATTAATATGATGGAAGGGGGATAGTATCTAAAGCACCTCACCTCAATAGCTGATACTACCAGCTTAGATTTTAAACAGACATATACTAATAATGGTAGAAAGATCATGAACTTGGATATAAATGCAAAAAAAAAGCAGCCACTGCTTTATAAGAAGGCTCTCTCTTTTTGTGAGTTTGAAAGGTCAGTAAAATTCAATAGTTGTTGTTTGTACTTCATTCTCAAAGAGGACCATGACATTGGGGTGATGTCATGACTTGCAGTGAATTGGATTTAAGTAAGGGGGGGCTGTGCAATGTTGCTAACCTCGTTCTCTCCTCCAGAGCCATATGAGTTCAGTGGCAACATTTACATCAGGTCAACTGGAGATGGCCCCAAATGTTAAGGCAATTGGGGTTAAGTGACTTGCTGAGGGTTACACAGCTAGTAAGTGTTGAGGGAAGCAAAATGAGTCCTACAGCTAAGATTTATTTAAGATCCTATCTTAATGTCATTTCTATGGAACTAAGCTGAGCAAGACTAATACAATTTAACAAACATTTGTTAACCACATACATAATATGTGCTAGGCAATGGAGATATAAAGACAAAATTACACATCAGTCTCAACCCTCAAGGAGTTTACATTGTAGAGGTTGCAAAATGGAAATGAGTAAGTATATATGTGATATTTGATGAGTAGCTATAGGAATCAGGAAAGAAGTTTTGTATAGGGTGATTAGAAAGCATGACTGCCCATCCTCAAGGAGCTTACAGACCACAGTACACAATCCTGATATGGTTGAACTTATGAAGGAATTAATGAAATATCACCTTAACATGACATTCGAATTAGGGCTAGGAACCTACTGGAGGATCAATAATGATGATTTATGAGAGTTACATGTTTTGTCATGGAAAGGCTAAAGAGATTTTGTTAGCTCTCTTTTTGTAAAGCAGAGAATGTTTTAGTCAGCAATATGTGGCCAATTTCAGGAATGAGTTGTGTGAAGAAAGAGGGCTTGTTGAACTTCAGTATGGTGGTTCTCTAGGATCAGGGAGCAACTTGGGAGAAAGTCGGAAAGTTAATGGGATATACACCTAAAATGATCAAATAAATAGACCAAATATTTGAGGAGGAGGTGGAGAAAGCAATCTGAATAGGAAGAGATAATAAAGGAAATCAGGCAAGGTTTGTTAGTGTTTAATAACCAGCTCTCTCTCTTTCTCTTTCTCTCTCTCTCTCTCTCTCTCTCTCTCTCTCTCTCACACACACACACACACACACACACACACACATACATATGTACACACATATATATACATACATATATACACACACTTATATACATATGTACACGTGCACAAGAGACAATTAAAATATATTTACTTTTTCCAATTACTTATTTTTTTAAATGGCTTTTTATTTTATATTAGGGTTTTTTTGTTGTTGTTTGTTTGTTTTAGTGAGGCAATTGGGGTTAAGTGACTTGCCCAAGGTCACACAGCCAGTAAGTGTTAAGTGTCTGAGGCCGGATTTGAACTCAGGTACTCCTGACTCCAGGGCCAGTGTTTTATCCACTGTGCCACCTAGCTGCCCCTTTCCAATTACTTATAAAGACAATTGTTTTACATTCATGTTTTTAAAATTTTGAGTTCCAAATTCTCACTTTCCCTCCCTCCTCTCCCCTTTCCCTGAAATGGTAAGTAGTTTGATATAGGTTATACATGTACAAGTATGCTTTGATTTGCATTCATACCCCATTACCTTTTTTTTCTGGTGGCAGATAGTATTTTTCATCATGAGCCCTTTGAAATTGTCTTGGATCACTATATTGCTGAGAAGGGCTAAGTCATTCACAGCTGATCATTGTACAATGTTGCTGTTACTGTGTACAATGTTCTCTTGGTTTTTCTCACTTTAATTTGCATCAGTGTCATGTAAGTCTTTCAAGATTTTTCTAAAATCACCCTTCTCATCATTTCTTCTTCTTCTATTTCATTGCAATCACATATCATAACATGTTTAGCCATTTCCCAATAGGCATCCTATGAATTCCCAATTTTTTGCCATCACAAAAAAAGAACTGTTATAAATATATTTGCAGAAATAAGTCCTTTTTCCATTTTTGTAATCTCTTTGGAGTACAAACCTAGTAGTGGTATTGCCAGATCAATGGATATGTACAGTTTTATAATTCTTTGGGCATATAGCACTAGCCTGATCTTTTGAAAGAGCAGTACCTTAAAGGACCAGTACCTTACAAAAGGAAGAACTTTCAGGATCTAAGGTCACAGCTATTGCTCAGAAGGCTCTGTAGCATCTAGTCTTCTAGAAATCTTAATGAATGTGATAGACATTATTTTTCTGGAATGGTTTGCACTTACCCAAAGGCAGGGTTAGCTTATTCAAACTCAATTTATCCCTGTTATATATGGATTGATTCTCCTCAGACCTAGACCTGAATAAATGCTTCCATTTTGAATGTTAAAGCTTACCCTTCTCATGAATGGCATCTTTTTGTTTTAAGGTAAACAGCTGAGTTGTTGTACTTCAGTAATCATTATTTGTAGAAACTGGCAGTAGTCAGGGAAGGGATTGAAATGGGATGACAAGTTTTGCATAAGAATGAGTTGCAAGTTTCTTTAAATATATTAAGGATAGTGACTAATAGTCACATGAAAAGGCCTAAGATATCACTCATTTGCAAAGAAAGGCAGGGGTCACCACATCAAATAATAAAGCTATATGACTGGAGGCAGCTAGGTGGCACAGTAGATAAAGCACCAGCCTTGGATTCTGGAGGACCTGAGTTCAAATCTGGTCTCAGACACTTGACATGTACTAGCTGTGTGATCCTGGGCAATTCACTTAACCCTCATTGCCCTGAAAAAAAAAAAAAGCTACATGACAAATCTTAGGGGCACCAAAAAGACCCCTTCCCCAGATTAAAAACCAAATACTTCTTGTCACCCATCAAGACATCTAAAATTCCACTATTAGATATTCATTTCCTTGAATTTTGAAGAGGTTCCTAGTGGGTTTTTTTGTTGTTGCTGGGTTTTTTTTGTTTTGTTTTGTTTTTACCACCATCCCTATTAAAATGCAAATATGACTGAGAGGAGTAATAATTTAAGCCTTATCAGATGTCATTAGCATTAGCTAATTAGGTAGTGGGATATAGGATAAAATCACTGGGGACTGAAAAGTAGGGGTACTGAAGAGATAATTTAAAAACACCAAAGGCAAACTACTCTGGGTTTTTAATTTTTCCTGAGGACAGTGCTGTACTGAGGCTGGACTTCTTCCCTTATCTTTATTTGAATATTATTTTTTCCCCAATCACATGTAAAAAATAATTTTAACATCTGTTTTTTAAAACGTTTAAGATCCAAATTTTTTTTCCCTCTCTCTCCACCACCCTCCCCCAGATAGGAAGCAATTTTATATAGCTTATACAGGTGCAATCATACAAAACATTTCCATATTAGTCTTGTTGGGAAAGAAAAAACAGACTGGAAAAAAAAAGGGAAAAGAAAAAAAGTGAAAAATGTGTGCTTCCATCTGCATTCCAACTCCATGACTTTTTTTTTCTTTTTGTGGGGCAATGAGGGTTAAGGGACTTGCTCAGGGTCACACAGCTAGTGTCAAGCGTCTGAGGCTGGATTTAAAACACAGATCCTCCTGAATCCTGGGCCAGTACTTTATCCATTGTGCCACCTAGCTGACCCCAGACTCCATTACTTCTTCCTATGGAGGTAAAGAGCATTTTTCACCAGGAGTCCTTCAGAATTGTCTTGAATTATTCTATTACTGAGAATAACTAAATAATTTACAATTGATCATTGTATAATATTGCTGTTAGTGTTTAAAGTATTCTCCTGATTCTGCTCTTTTCACTTTGCATCAGTTTGTGTAGGTCTTTACAGGTTTTTCCAAGAGCATCCTGCTTGTCATTTCTTATAGCACAATAGTATTCGATTAAAATCCTGTACCACAATTTGTTTGGCCATTCCTCAATTCACGGATATTTCTTCAATCTCCAATTCTTTGCCAACACAAAAAGACTGGGTATAAATATATTTGTACATATAGGTCTTTTTCCTTTTTTTTTTTCATTTATTTGTGATACAGACCTAGTAGTGGTAATACTGAGCCAAAGGGTATGCATGATTCTCTCACTCTTTGGGCATAGTTCCAGATTGCTCTCCAGAGTGATTGGATCAATTTACAAAGCTACATTAGTGCCCCAATTTTCCTACATCCCTTCCAACATTTATCATTTTCCTTTTCTGTAATATTAGCCTATCTGATATGTGGGTTGGTACCTCAGAGTTGTTTTTAATTTGCATTTCTTTCATCAACAATGATTCAAAGCATTTTTTCATATTACTTTAAATATCTTTGATTACTTCATCTGAAAACTGCCTTTTATATTCTCTCATCATATATAACTGGGGAATGACTTGCATTCTTATAAATTTGACTCAGTTCTTTATATATTTGAGAAATGAAACCTTTATAAGAGACCCTTGGTATGAAAAAAAAAAACTCTCTAGATTTCTGCTTTCCTTTTAATATTGGCTTCATTGGTTTTATTTGTACAAGAACTTTTAAACCTGATATAATCAAAAGTTTCCATTTTACATCTCATACTGTTCTCTCTCCTGTTTGGTCATAAATCTTTCCTTATCTAAAGATGTAAGAGGTAAACTATTCTTTGCTCTCCTAATTTGTTTATGATATCACCATTTGGTATAAACTATGTACCCATTTTTACTTTATCTAAGCATACAGTGTAAGATGCTGGTCTATACCTAGTTTCTACCATATTGTTTTCTGGTTTTCCCAGAAGTTTTTGTCAAATAGTAAGTTCTTATTCCAAAAGCTTTGGTCTTTAGATTTATCAAACACTAGATTACTATTGTCATTGCATTGTTTACTTAATCTATTCCACTGATTCACCATTCTATTTTTAATCCAGTACCAGATTGTTTTAACGATTACCACTTTATAATAAAGTTTGGCCAGGCCATTTTTCTTCACTTTTTTTTCCATTAATTCCCTTGATATTGTTGACCTTTTGTTCTTCTAGATTAATTTTATTTTCTCTAGTTCTACAAAATATTTTTGGTAGTTTGATTGGTATGACACTAAGTAAATTAATTTAGGTAGAGTAGTCATTTTTATTACATTGCCTTAGCCTATCCATGGACAATTAATATTTTTCCAATTATTTAGATCTGAATTAATTTGTGTGAAAAGTGTTTTGTAATTGTATTCACATAGTTCCTGGCAGGTAGACTCCTAAGTATTTTATATTGTCTCAGTTATTTTAAATGGAATTTCTCTATTTCTTACCACAGAACTTTGTTGGTGATATATAGAAATAATCATGCTTTGCTTGGCTTTATTTTCTATCTTACAACTTGCTAAAGTATTATTTCAAATAGTTTTTTAGTTCAATCCCTAGGTTTCTCTAAGTATACCATGATATTATCAGTAAAGAGTGATAGTTTTGTTTCTTTGATGACTATTCCAATTCCTTCAACTCCTTTTTGTCCTCTTATTGCTATAAGCTAACATTTCTGGTATGATATTGAATAATAAGTCCCAAAAGGTTGCTTGGAGACTGATCATGATTTCTCTTAAAAGCCAGGATCACTTTAATGTTGTGTGCTCACTATCCTCTGCATGCTCCCTAGTATATGAATGGGCTCCAAAAATGGGGAGTTGAGGACCAAACACAATAATCTGTATTATGTCTGGGCAGGGCAGAATACAAGTGGAATATCAGCTTCCTCATTCTGGATACCATGGCCTTCATTGTTCATGTTCAGTCATTCTTCAGTCATGTTCAAAACCCCAAATAATACAGTCTTTATTGGTTGCCAAACTACATTGTTGACTCACCTTAAGCTTTTAAGTTACTTTCATTGTTATCCATTTCTTATTCCTCTGTCACCATAAAGAAAAAGAAAATGCAATTTAGATGTTTCCTTATACAGTCAATTGGGAAGCCCCAATGTAGTAGAGGGTAGGGTCTGTGGCAGCAATATTTGAATCTAAAGTGGATTTTGAACTGAAATTTACTGATAACTGGCTGATCCCCATCTACTCCCACTTCCCAGGCCAATGAATTTCCTGAAGCTAACCAATCTTTGTCCACTCCAGACTCTTGATTGACTTATGGATCTTTCCTAAGAAAACTATCCCCTCTCAATGATTCCCTACCTTATTCCCTGGATTTTACTTATTATGTAAAAAGGTCCACTTACATTAAGTACTTTCTATTTAGAGTTAAGTAGCATCTATACTTAACTCAGGAGCAATTCTATAGTTTCTTTTGTTAAAGGTTCATTTATATTAAGTAGTTAGTAATTTCTGTTCCAGAGCAGTCTTTTGGTTCCCTTTTCTTCTGTTACTCCATAGAAACCCTGTCCTCTGTTCCCATCTTTGGGTATTCCTAGCTTCTTGCTTTGGGATACCATGTGCTATAGTTATTCTGCCCAGAATAAGGGCTCTATTTTCTCCTATATTGATTGTTTTCTTAATTTCCGGGTAAAGAGAACCTAGCACTTAGAGCATCTTGGTTATCTCTCAGATTTGAAAAAGACATTTGCTTTTGTTTGTTTGGGGTTTTGGTTTTGGTTTTTCAGGGCAATGAGGGTTAAGTGATTTGCCCAAGGCCACACAGCTAGTAAGTGTCAAGTGTCTGAGGCTACATTTGAACTCAAGTTCTCCTGAATCCAGGGCCAGTGCTTTATCCACTGCACCACCAAGCTGCCCCTTTGTTTGTTTGTTTGTATTTAATAGCCAGAGTGTGGTAGAATGTATTTTGTTTAAATATCTTTCCATTCTCCCATTTTTTTCTCCCTGGACTGAGAAACCACAGTGAAATTAAAACACTTAATTATAAGTGGGCATTTGGTATGGCTTAATTAATGCTGACTTACTGCTGAACTCAGAGAACCTTTATTATTACAGCAACTACTCTAACTTCCAAATTACTTCCTAAGTATTTAATTGATGTCCCAGTTCATCATCTAATTTTTTTATGATTTATTCAAACAATATAAAATGGGAAGGGAGGAAGCAGAATAAATTACTTACCTTATATTCACCAAAAGGAATGTTAAATCCTGCCCCCCAAAAAACACCAACAACAACAACCCACTGTACCCAGGGAATAAACAATTCATGGGTCTGGGTCCTTATGAGACAATTCAGAGCTTCTTAGAGCTCTTGGAGCAAGTGCCAAGTGGTTGAGGAGGGAATGGGGAGGGGACAGCAGGGATTACTATTATAACTGTGTTAATTTTGTGCTTCAGTGGGGCAGCTAGGTGGCACAGTGGATAAAGCACCAGCCCTGGATTCAGGAGTACCTGAGTTCAAATCCAGCCTCAGACATTTGACACGTACTAGCTGTGGGACCCTGGGCAAGTCACTTAACCCCCATTGCCCTGAAAAAAAAAAGTGTGCTTCAAAGTTAGATTAGATTCTTAGAAAAACCTAAAATGATTTTATGAGAGATAACTCATAAGGTCACTTTAAATGGGGGCAGAGATAAGCTGCCACCAAATAAATAGCAATATTTTCTTTGAAACCTCATTGTCCAAATAACCTAAGGTTCTCTAGCTATGGTGGCCCAGTGGGCAAAGCACTAGATCTGGAGTCAGAAAGGACTGAGTTCAAATCTGACTTCAGATGATTAGTAGCTGTGTGATCTTGGGTAAGTCATTTAACCTTTATTTGCCTCAGTTTCCTCATCTGTGACATGAAGATAATAATAATATTACTTCTCAGGGTTGTTGTGAGAATCAAATGAAATAATATTTGTAAAGCACACATAGCACAGTGCCAGACACATAGTAGGTGCTTTGTAAATGTTAGCTATTATCATCATGCTCTAAAGAAAAGAATGTGTACTTTTTCCATTCCATTTCCATTGTGCTGTTTTTTAAAATTCTTTTTAAAATAACCATCAATTCAATTTAACACATATTTATATTATTTATTAAACCTACTATATAGGAAGCAATGTTGTCAGCATATGTTAAGGTAAAAAAAATTCAGATCCATATTTATTGAAAGCAATAATATTTACTTTTTTAATTTATCTGGTGGATCCCTTTGGCAGTCTTTGGAAGCTTATGGACCCCCTCTCAGAATGTGTTTAAATGAATAAAATAAAATCCTTAAGATTATAGAGAGAATAAATTATACCAAAATATGGTTTTAAAGTATTTTAGGTTCTAGGTTCCTGGACGCCTTGAAATCTGCCTATGGATTCCAGGTGAAGAACCCTTCTTTTAAAGGACAATCTCTAGCTTTAATTATTTTCATCATTGGAACTGGAAGATACTGTGAATCACTATTTAATCTTTTTTTTTTTTTTTGGTTTTTTTTGCAGGGCGATGAGGGTTAAGTGACTTGCCCAGGGTCACACAGTTAGTAAGTGTCAAGTGTCTGAGGCCAGATTTGAACTCAGGTACTCCTGAATCCAAGGCTGGTGTTTTACCACTGCGCCATCTAGCTGCCCTCACTATTTAATCTTTTTTTTTTTTTTTTGATTTTTTTAATGAGATATTTTATTTTTTCCATTACATGTAAAGATAGTTCTCAACTTTTGTTTATACATGCTTTACAATTTCAGATTTTTCTCCCTCCCTCCCCTCCCTCCCCCCTCCCCTAGACAGCAGGTAATCTGGTATAGGTTATATCTATATATCTCTATACGTATACATATATATATATATATATATATATATATACACACACACATATATATACACATAATAACATTAATCCTATTTCTGCATTAATCCTGTTACAAGAGAAAAAATCAGAGCAGTGATGCAAAACCTCAAAATAGAAAAAAAAAAACAGCACCCAAAACAAAAGAAATAATATGGTTCAATCAGCATCTATACTCCACAGTTCTTTCTTTCTTTTTTTTTTTCTTGGATTTGGAGATCCTCTTCTATCATGAATTCCCTGGAACTCTTCTGTACCATTGCATTGGTGAGAAGAATATAGTCCATCACAGTAGGTCAACACTCAATGTTGATGATACTGTGTACAATGTTCTTCTGGTTCTGCTCATCTCACTCATCATCAGCTCACGCAAGACCCTCCAGGTTTCTCTGAACTCCTCCTGCTCATCATTTCTTACAGCACAATAGTATTCCATTGTATTCATATACCACAACTTGTCCAGCCATTCCCCAATTGATGGGCACCCCCTCAACTTCCAATTCCTTGCTACCACGTAAAGAGCAGCTATAAATATTTTTGTACATGTGGGTCCCTTTCCCCCTTCCATGATTTCTTTGGGCAAAAGACCTAAAAGTGGGATTGCTGGGTCAAAGGGTATGCACAGCTTTATCGCCCTTTGGGCATAATTCCAAATTGCTCTCCAGAATGGTTGGATCAGCTCACAGCTCCACCAACAATGTATTAGTGTTCCAATTTTCCCACAGCCTCCCCAACATTTATTATCTTCCTTTTTTGTCATTTTAGCCAATCTGATAGGTGTCAGGTGGTACCTCAGAGTTGTTTTAATTTGCATCTCTCTAATCATTAGAGATTTAGAGCATTTTTTCATATGGGAATAGATAGCTTTGGTTTCTTCATCAGAAAACTGCCTGTTCATATCCTTTGACCATTTCTCAATTGGGGAATGACTTGGATTCTTATAAATTTGATTTAATTCCCTATATATTTTAGAGATGAGGCCTTTATCAGAAGCACTGGCCTCAAAAATTGTTTCCCAGCTTTCTGCCTCCCTTCCAATTTTGGATGCATTGCTTCTGTTTGTACAAAAATTTTTTAATTTAATATAATCAAAATCATCCATTTTGCATTTTATAATATACTCTATCTCATGTTTGGTCAAAAACTGTTCTCCTTTCCAAAGATCTGATAGGTACACTATTCCTTTCTCTCCTAATTTACCTATGGTATCACCTCTTATGTCTAAATCATGTATCCATTTTGACCTTATTTTAGTATAAGGTGTAAGATGTTGGTCTAAGCCTAATTTCTGCCATACTATCTTCCAGTTTTCCCAGCAGTTTTTGTCAAATACTGAGTTCCTATCCCAGAAGCTGGAGTCTTTGGGTTTATCAAACACTACATTACTAGTGTCATTTACTACTGCATTTCCTGAGCCTAGCCTATTCCATTGATCTACCACTCTATTTTTTAGCCAGTACCAGATAGTTTTGATGACTGCCGCTTTATAGTAAAGCTCCAGGTTTGGTACCGCTAACCCACCTTCCTGTGAATTTTTTTTCATTATTTCCCTGGATATTCTTGATTTTTTGTTTTTCCAGATGAATTTTGTTATTATTTTTTCTAGCTGTATAAAATAATTTTTAGGTAGCCTGATTGGTATGGCACTGAATAAGTAAATTAATTTAGGCAGTATTGTCATTTTTACTATATTAGCTCTGCCTATCCATGAGCAATTGATATCTTTCCAATTATTTAGATCTGATTTGATTTGTGTGAAGAGTGTTTGGTAGTTGTGTTCATAGAGTTCCTGGGTTTGTCTTGGCAAGTAGACTCCCAGGTATTTTATATTACCTACCGTTACTTTAAATGGAATTTCTCTTTCTATCTCTTGCTGCTGGACTTTGTTGGTCATGTATAGAAATGCTGATGATTTATGTGGATTTATTTTATATCCTGCTACTTTGCTAAAGTTGTTAATTGTTTCAAGTAATTTTTGACTTGATTCTCGAGGATTCCTTAAGTATACCATCATATCATCTGCAAAGAGTGATAGTTTTGTTTCCTCCTTGCCTATTCTAATTCCTTTAATTCCTTTCTCTTCTCTGATTGCTACAGCTAACATTTCTAGAACAATATTAAATAATAGGGGTGATAATGGACATCCCTGTTTCACCCCTGATCTTATTGGGAAGGCCTCTAATTTATCTCCATTGCATATAATACTTGCTGATGGCTTTAGGTAGATACTGTTTATTATTCTAAGGAAAGCTCCCCCTATTCCTAAACTCTCTAGTGTTTTTATTAGGAATGGGTGCTGTACTTTGTCAAAAGCTTTCTCTGCATCTATTGAGATAATCATATGATTTTGGTTGGTTTTCTTATTGATGTGGTTGATTATGTTAATAGTTTTCCTAATGTTGAACCAGCCCTGCATTCCTGGTATAAATCCCACCTGGTCATAGTGTATTATCCTGGTGATCACTTGCTGTAATCTCCTTGCTAATATCTTATTTAAGATTTTAGCATCAATATTCATTAGCGAAATTGGTCTATAATTTTCTTTCTCTGTTTTTGCTTTGCCTGGTTTTGGTATCACCACCATATTTGTGTCATAAAACGAATTTGGTAGAACTCCTTCTTCCCCTATTTTTCCAAATAATTTGTATAATATTGGAATTAATTGTTCTTTAAATGTTTGGTAAAATTCACCCGTAAACCCATCTGGCCCTGGGGATTTTTTCTTAGGGAGTTCATTAATAGCTTGTTCAATTTCTTTTTCTAATATGGGTTTATTTAAGGATTTTATTTCTTCTTCCGTTAACCTGGGCAGTTTGTATTTTTGTAAATATTCATCCATTTCATTTAGATTGTCAAATTTATTGGCATACAGTTGGGCAAAATATTTCCTAATGATTGCTTTAATTTCCACTTCATTGGTGGTAACATCATCCTTTTCATTTTTGATACTGGTAATTTGGTTTTCTTCTTTCTTTTTTTTAATCAAATTAACCAATATTTTATCTATTTTATTGGTTTTTTCATAAAACCAGCTCTTAGTTTTATTGATTAATTCTATAGTTTTTTTGCTTTCAATCTTATTGATTTCTCCTTTAATTTTCAGGATCTCTAATTTAGTGTCTAATTGGGGATTTCTAATTTGTTCTTTTTCTAGCTTTTTAAGTTGCATGCCCAATTCATTAATCTCCTCTTTCTCTTTCTTATTCATGTAAGCATTTAGAGCTATAAATTTTCCCCTAAGCTCTGCTTTGGCTGCATCCCATAGATTTTGGTATGTTGTCTCACTATTGTCATTCTCTTGGATAAAGTTATTGATTGTTTCTATGATTTCTTGTTTGGCCCATTCATTCTTTAGAATGAAATTATTTAGTTTCCAATTGATTTTCATTCTACTTTTCCCTGGCTCTTTCTTACATGTAATTTTTATTGCATCATGATCTGAGAAGGATGCATTTACTATTTCTGCCTTTCTACATTTGACTATGATGTTTTTGTGCCCTAATACATGGTCAATTTTTGAAAATGTGCCATGTACTGCTGAGAAAAAGGTATATTCCTTTCTATCCCCATTCAATTTTCTCCAGACATCTATCATGTCTAACTTTTCTAGTAATCTATTCACCTCTTTCACTTCTTTCTTATTTATTTTTTGGCTAGATTTATCTAATTCTGAGAGGGGGAGATTCAGATCCCCCACTAGTATAGTATTACTATCTAATTCCTCTTGTAACTCATTTAACTTCTCCTCTAAGAACTTGGATGCTATACCACTTGGCGCATACATATTCAATATTGATATTACTTCATTATCTATAGTACCTTTAAGTAAGATGTAATTTCCTTCCTTATCTCTTTTAATGAGATCTATTTTTGCCTGCACTTTGTCTGAGATAAGGATTGCTACCCCTGCCTTTTTTACTTTAGCTGAGGCATAATATATTCTGCTCCAGCCTTTTACCTTTACTCTGTGTGTATCTCTCTGCTTCAAATGTGTTTCTTGTAAACAGCATATTGTAGGGTTCTGGTTTTTAATCCACTCTGCAATTCGCTTCCGTTTTATAGCAGAGTTCATCCCATTCACATTTACAGTTATTATTACTGACTGTCTATTCCCCTCCATTCTATTTACCCCCTTTGTACTTTTCCCCCCTTCTTTCACCCTATTCCTCCTCACCGATGTTTTACTTCCTACCCCTGCCTCCCCCGATCTGCCCTCCCTTTTTATCACCCCCCCTCTCTTTTCTTTACCCTTTTCTCCCTTGCTTTTGTCCTCCCTTCTATCCGTCCCCCCCTTTCCCTTCCCCTTTTGTTTCCCTAAAGAATGAGTTAAGTTTCTTTATCCCAATGAACGTATATGTTATTCCCTCTTTGAGTCAAATCTAATGAGAATAGGGTTGAAACCATGTTCCCCCCTCCTTTCTTTACCTCTGTTATAATAGGTTTTTTTCCACCTCTTCATATGATATAATTCATCCCATTCCACCTCCCCTTTCCTCTCCTCCCCATAGACTCCCTTTTTATCCCCTTAATTCTTCTGTATCATCACATCAAAGACAATTTATATTTATACCCTCTATATAAAGTCCTTCTCTCTGCCCAAATACATTTACAATTCTTAAGAGTTATGAGTATTATCTTCCTGTGTAGGGATATAAACAGTTTAACCTAATAGGGTAACTTTTTTTCCCCCTCTGTTTACCTTTTTAAACTTCTTTTGAGTCTTGTATGTTGAGATCGAATTTTCTATTCAGTTCTGGTCTTTTCACCAGGAAAGATTGAAAGTCCCCAATGTCATTAAATGTCCATCTTTTCCCCTGAAAGAAAATGCACATTTTTGCTGGGTAATAGATTCTCGGCTGCAATCCAATCTCCTTTGCCTTCCGGAATATCATATTCCAAGCCTTGCGGTCCTTTAATGTTGAAGCTGCCAGGTCCTGAGCAATCCTGACTGTGGCTCCATGATATTTAAATTGCTTCTTTCTGGCTGCTTGGAGTATTTTCTCCTTCACCTGATAATTCTGGAATTTGGCTACAATATTCCTTGGAGTTTTCCTTTTGGGATCTCTTTCAGGAGGTGATCGGTGGATTCCTTCAATGATGATTTTATCCTCTGATTCTATGATATCAGGGCAGTTCTCCTTAATAATTTCCTGGATTATGGTGTCTAGATTCTTTTTCTGGTCATGGCTTTCAGGCAGTCCAATGATTCTCAAATTGTCTCTCCTTGATCTGTTTTCCAGATCAGTTGTCTTTCCAATGAGGTATTTCACATTTTCTTCTATTTTTTCATTTTTTTTATTCTGCTTGACTGATTCTTGGTGTCTCATGGATTCCTTATCTTCCAACTGTCCCACTTTAATTTTTAAGGCATTGTTTTCTTCAGTGAGATTATGCACCTTTTTTTCCATTTGGCTAATTGAATTTTTTAAGGTATTGTTTTCTTCAGTGAGATTATGCACCTTTTTTTCCATTTGGCTAAGTGAATTTTTTAAGGTATTGTTTTCTTCAGTGAGATTATGCACCTTTTTTTCCATTTGGCCAAATGAATTTTTTAAGGCTTTGTTTTCTTCAGCTTCCTTTTCCAAGCTGCTGATTCTTTTTTCATAGTTTTTTTGTTTTGCTTTCATTTCTCTCCCCATTTTTTCTTCTACCTCTTGCAATTGATTTTTAAAATCCTTTTTGAGCTCTTCCAGGAAGGCTTTTTGTTCTTGCGACCAATCCACCTTCCCTTGTGAGGCTTCAGATGTAGACAATTTGACGCTATTGTCCTCTTCTGAGTTTGTGTTGGCTTCTTCCCTATTGATACAGAAGCTCTCAATGGAGAGGGCTCTTTTTTGCTTCTTACTCATTATTGCAGCTTATTTATTTATTTTTTAAGTTGAGGTGTGCTCTGGGGGCACCAGGGTCCCTGTTTTGGGCTTCTTGTGCAGGTATATAGGTGCTGTGTGACCGGGCTTTTACTCTGAGGCCTTTATGGTGTGTGGAGATCCCCCGCCCTGCACTTCCTGTCTGATTGTGCTCGGCCAGCCAGGCGCCAGACCCCGGCGTCTGATCCCGCTGTTCGTGGCCCTCTCAGCCGGTGCAGGTAAGTTTTTCCACTGTCCTTCTTGGCCACCAGATTTTTGAACCAGGTTCCGGGAGCCTCAGTTGTTCGGCTGTGGCCCCGCAGCTCCTGCTGACTTGCTCCGACCCCCTTGGCGCTGGGTTGCTGCCCTGCGCTGGGCCTCCCTTTTGCCCGAGTCAGACCGACCTTTTGCTGAAGTCTTCTAAATTATCTCTGGTTGGAGGACTGTGTCTCTCTGTCTCTTTGCAGGTTCTATAGTTTCAGAATCCATCCAGAGGCTTGATTTAATGTTCGTTTTGAGGGAAAAGAAGGAGAGCTCAGGCAGCTTGCTGCTTCCTCTCCGCCATCTTGGCTCCGCCCTTCACTATTTAATCTTAACTGTTCTCCTGAATTGAATAGAACTAACTGTTGGAGTAAAAAAAAAAAATCTTCCCAGATCCAAAATGATTCAGTCTGTGGGCAGATTATTGTCAGATGCCTGGTAAACAAGGCTTTTTCATCTACCAACAGCTTCTTTCTGTCCTGTAATAAGAGGTCTCTCTCTGTTGAAAAGAAAGAAGTTAATGGAGACTTATAGTATGTACCACAAGAATATCAGTACAAGGGCTGCCTGTAAGTAAAGTCTGTCTCTATTTGTTTGACCATCCTTTTTGTTTCTCCTTCAGTGGAAAGAAGCAGAAAGGGAAAAATCTTAGTCACATATCATATCTACACATTTCTATCATCAAAACCTGTGGTCTTATTTTTTCATTTGAAATGGATATTTTTTCATTCTCTCCATTGGACTAGCTTTACCCATCTTTAATTTTCTGGCAATCAGTTCTTTGCTTGAAATTTGCATATAACCCTTAGGTTTAGAAATTAACCCTTTATGGGGCAGCTAGATGGCACAGTGGATAAAGCACTGGCCCTGAATTCAGGAAGACCAGCCTCAGACACTTGACATTTAGTAGCTGTGTGACCTTGGGCAAATCACTTAACCCTCATTCCCTCACTGCCCTGCAAAAGAAAAGAAAAGAAAAAAAAATAGAAATTAACCCTTTTCCCTAAAAGGCCTACAGCTCAGCTATCATGCTGAACTTTGGCTTTTGATCCAGATTCATTTCTGAAGAAACTTAGAGTTAAATGCTCACCACATCTCAGTTCCAATTCTGACTGTGCCAATCGCCAGGTATATGATGATGGTGTTAGAAACAGGTAAACTGAGGGACAACTCCTGGTCTGGTGCAAAGAAGGAAGGCCATTTATTTACAACCTTGCAAGACTGAGCAGGCACTCCAAGGGAGTGGTGCGACTTGTCCCAATGAAGTTCCCCTTTTTATCCTAGACCTGATACAAGGTCCCTCCCGAAATTGGGTTCACATTCTTCATAATACTTCTAAACATGTAGACCACCCCCCCACCCAGATGTGGCGCCACTGCTGCCCCACCCCATGGGACAATCAGACCCTGAGATTTTAGGATTCTTTGTTATCTAATTTCAGGAAACCTCTGTTGACTCAGAAGGGAAAGGAAGGGAAATCTTAGGGAGTGCAGACAAGCCTTTAGGGCTTGAATTTTGTAGTCTGTTCTTATGTGACAGGAACATGTTCTACTGGTTAACTGTTAACTCAGCAGGAAAAAGGAAGAAATGGTGGACATAGGGAGAGGAAAGAAAGCCCCAGGACTTGCATAATGTATCCTGCTTTCTGAAGGGAGATACATCTTTCCTCTCAATCCCTTCTCTTTTTATTTTTTCATTTGTGTCTCTCCTCACCCATTGTTCTCCTCCCGTGCCAAGTAAATCTTATCCACTATTTCTGCCATCTGCTTATCTAGACTTTGTTTAATCCCTCATTGAAGGATTATCATTTGATGCCCTTCTTCAACTCTTTTTGGTAGGGTTATGACCTGCATTCCCTCCACCACTCTAATAATAGAGTTAATAAAACAGGGAATTAGGCAGTGTATGACCAATAGAGCTGCCAGGGCACATAGGAGAAAGAACCCCAATTGCTTCCACCAGCTTCCATTTAACCATGAAAACCATCCACCCCCAAACCAAGAATTCCATTTCTGAACAGGTACATGAGCCACCCTCTTAATCCCTGTGGCTATAGCTTTAACTGCTTCATACAACTGAATACCTAATTCTGTCCCACAGGTATCTTTCAGGAGGAAAATTGGGGCCTAATTATCTCAACATAGCATATACTTGTCCAATTCTTGGGAATACATGTGTAAGTAGTTTTTGGTCACAAATCCGATAGTGTCCTCTCAAGACTAGTTTTGTTCCTTGGAAAATTCTATCTTCATCATATTTTTGGTAACAACCGCCAGATATAACACAAAGAACTGATGTTAATAACTATGAAGATTGGCAAGCATGGCTAACAGCATTAGCTAATATCAACTTTCCTTGTAATTTCAGTAATATACTCCCAGTGTCCATTCAATTAGCAATTTCGTCTTGGATCTCAGATTTCCCAGGATCTGATCTCTGGAACTCCTTTTCTTGGGGCAGTCTGGAAAATGTCTTGTCTCCAGGACACCTCTTCAATGGATTCACTTCTCTGGTTTCAAATTACTTGTAGAGATTCCTCAGATGTTCCTATTAAAATCTCTTATAAAACAGATCTTAATAGCAAACAGGACTGTTTCCCAACTAAGCTCATGTTGTAAACTCAAGGAGCCCAGCTTTCTAGGTGGCTGCTTTATCTGTTTGGTTAATTAACTACTTTGCTTTTCCAAGGAAAGAGTAATCTCTAACTGACCCCCTCAGGGCCTGAGCATCCCTAACTGGACTCAGGCCTACCAGGGTGCTACTACATTTCCCCACTTTTTCTTTTAATAGCTAAGGGAAAAGAGGGTGAAGATCTCTTCTTCTGTAACTGCTTCAAGCTGAATACGGTTGTAGAGCTGGCCCTAGGTTCTAGTGGAAGGGATGTTAGTACATAATTAAAAGAATAAAACCACAGAACGTAAGAAAAGTGGGGACTTCCACAATTAAACTAGGTGGGTCATACTGGATAATCAGTCCTGATTGGTCTATCTAGCTCACGAGTTACTATTCTTGATAGTTGACCTTTCAAGTTGTCGATTTAACTAATACATTCTTTGTGGATTTAGCTGACAGCTTGTATTTAAAAAACAACTTTAATATACTACGTGGATAGCCCACATCTGTCTTACCTAATCCATATTACTGACAATCTACTAACAAAATAAAATATCTAGATATAATAAACCACAATTTTTGGTTGATATACTGATTATCACCATAATTAAATCTCATATAACTAAGGGGTGGGGAAAATTCTCATAACAATTGGCATATGGAGAACACACATCACCAATAATAAGTCTTCCTGAATGGGTTTTCTTACAATCTTCCTATAAGAATTCAGAACAGTTATTACAGCATAGATTTTCTCTTACTAGACTACATGTTCCTCTGGCACTAATAACAAACATAACAGCAACAGTAGTGTCCAAAGATTGAGCAATGTTCAGTTCAGAAACAGTCTTTCATTATTGAAGGATGTGTCATGGTCTGATGACTTAGAAACAGAGGTGTCATGAACAGGTTCTTGTTTGGTAGGTGCATTGTCCCCAGCAGAAAAAAAGAATAAAATCCAAGCAGTACAAGTGTCAATAAAGTTCAAACATTATAAGTGAGATGAAGTTCACCAGGATTAAGATCATTGCTGATGTCAAAAAGGAGAGGTTGTAGTTTTATACTTGCAGAAGATGAAATATCAGGAAGATAAAAAGGATCCAGAATAAATGTAGTATCTTGAAATATTTCATGCCAAAAGAAATACACTTAGAGAACCTGTATCTTTAGCACTTAGAGAGTTGAGATATACCACTCACCATTATTTTAACAAGAATAAAAGCTCCTAAGATAAATAAAATCCATTTTAAAATAAATTGTAATAAGTCTCTACTACTAAACCATGAGGCTATCCATGAAAAAAAAAAGAAAAGGGGTCCAACAAAGAAGTAGTACTCTCTTGTACATGAGTATACTCTGCTATTTGCAATGTGCTGTTCAATAATTTTTGCACTTCATTCACATAACTTTAATAATATTACCTGAATGGTTTATATAAGAACAACAGGTTTGATTGGTGACAACACAAGCTTCAACATATAACAAAATCATATAAAAGTTGTTATAATAACTTCAGTTGTATAATTAGTTCAATTAACTTATTGAAATAATTTAGACTTTTAGCCTATCCAAATAATGACATTTAACAAGAATGGGGGGCAGCTAGGTGGCGCAGTGGATAGAGCACCGGCCCTGGATTCAGGAGTACCTGAGTTCAAATCCAGCTTCAGACACTTAACACTTACTAGCTGTGTGACCCTGGGCAGGTCACTTAACTCCAATTGCCTCACTAAAAAAAAAAAAAAAAAAAAAAAAAAGGAAGAATGGATCTTTCTTTTAAGGCATAATAGATCCAAAGTTATATTGACAGATCTTTCTTTAACAAGTGTAGTGTTAGGGGCAGCTAGGTGGTGCAGTAGATAGAGCACCGGCCCTGGAGTCAGGACCTGAGTTCAAATCTGGCCTCAGACACTTAACACTTACTAGCTGTGTGACCCTGGGCAAGTCACTTAACCCCAATTGCCTCACCAAAAAACAAAAAAAAACAAAAAAAATCAAATACATAAAACAAGTGTAGTGTTTAACTAACAAATAAATTCATATCCTGATTTCACCACTCTTTGAATCATTTTCCTAATCTTCCTCATATTGTTATGAGAAAGTAAAAATCTAACATAGCTAATAACAGATGTCAATGCTAAAAGCAATATTGTGTTCATCATATTTCATGTGACATGAATATTGGAAGCTACTACAAAAGATTAGGGAGATAAACTATACAGTAGGGAAGATATTCTTTCCCACTATCCAGGACAACTCCAGGAAACTGTTATGTAGATAGCCAGATGCATTGAGTCAGGCTCAAATTTAGTTAGGTGGGATCTGCTCCATGTGTCACATTTGGGGAAATCAAGTCAAAAGAATCTTACCTCAGCTCTTGCTAAGAGTTGTTCTCCCAACCTTTCTCTTGACAGTTCCACCACCTGCAATTCATAGATCTAGAACCCCTTAGGGTTGCTGGCACCATGACTCATTGGCTCAACAGTATTCCTTGATGATAATACCTGTATTCAAACTTAGATTAACAAAATTAACAGTCCCAAAATGTCTTAAATAATAACTTGCAATAAGCAAAATCTCTTATGGATTTGAATATTGAGGACAATAATGATAATCAAAGAATGTGAATTAGATTTGTTGCCTCAGGATATAACTTAAACGATAAATATGATTACAATTTCCAAAAAATTACATAATATATTCATTAATGTATAATTTCCATTCATCAGTAATTAATCAATTAGAACATAGGCTTGCAGTGAAAAGATCTAAAATCAATTAATTATATCTATTTATTATAGACATTATATCTAAAATCAATTATTTTATCTAGGTTTTTTTAATTACATACTACACTAACAGTACAAATGGGACATGATGAAATAAATTTACAAATACCATTAATAATCTTTTACAAAAGATATCTTAAGAATAGGAATACTTAAAAGTAATTCCATTACCTTTACTTCATGTGTCTTATGCTGATATATGTTTTCATCAGAACAATCGTGTAAACCTTTCAATGTATTTCTAGATTCACTAAATTATAACATTTAAAAGTCTTCTAGAATCGCAAAAATATTCTTAATTCTGTTAATAATCTGATGTTCAGGGGCAGCTAGGTGGCTCAGTGGATAAAGCACCAGCCCTGGAGTCAGGAGGACCTGAGTTCAAATCTGGCCTCAGACACTTGACACTTACTAGCTGTGTGACCCTGGGCAAGTTACTTAACCCCCCTTGCCCCACAAAAAAAAAATAATAATAATCTGATGTTCATAATAAACTTCTCTTTTTACATAAGGGATGAGTTCAACAAAATCAATAAGTATATTAGAAATTTCCCAATTATTAATTTTTTTTGGAATTAAGGCAATTCTTCTCCAGAAAGCGTAACAATGAAACACCTCCAAGCATCACAGAAATAGAACTAAATGGACTAAGAATAATAGAAAAATCCCTAAATAAAAACATAAATAAAATTATAAGCTTCTATGTCTAGAAACTAAAGGATGCTGTATAAGTTAAAAGTGAAGATCTCAGGATTTAAAGTTGTATTCTCAAAGATTTTAAAAATTATTTCTCACAAAAGTTGAAAATCAAATAATTTTTACACAATTTTCCTTAAATCTCAATCTGAATGTCTGAATTTCACACCAATTTTCACATCAGTTTGAATTCCTGAAGTATACCAGTTATTTATATTCTAAATTACAAACAAAAAAAATTTCAAAAATTTCAATTTTACCTGTACCTACCTACCAGTATCAATTATTCTATTATCCCTCCTTACAGGGCAGTGATTCTTGGAAGGAAACTCATACAAATCATACTGTATCAACTTCAACAACTAAATCCTCATAAGTCCTCTTAAAGATATCAAACAAGAGCAGATTATGTAACAACAGAAACTAAGTGAAATAGGACATTGATTCATAAGGACAAAGAAATCTAATTAAACAAATTATATGTCCCTGGAATTTGCTAAAATTACCAAGAACAGAATTTGTAGCATCATACAACTGTTCCAAGTGAATGTCTCTTCTAATAAAATTAGCCTTAACAGATCAAAAAGGAAGTTCTGCTACACTTGAAACTCTATTAGTGTAGAGCAATACATCATCAAATTTTCAAAACTTAAAAAATATATTCTTGAGGCATCACAAGAATGACAAAAAATAATAACTTTCAGAGAATGAAATACAAAATCATATGTTGCAGGTAATATAGGGGAAATAAGTCACATTACATCCAATATTAGGAGGAGAAGCAAGTATAGCAGGTACTATGGAAGGAATTCCATAACATAATGAAAAAGGAGAAGTATCAAATCCTATTCTGCTAAATATTTGTGTCAAAAGTAATAAACAACTCCAAGATTAAAACAGAAGGAAATCTACCTATGAATCCATGAATCTTTCCATGCAACCTTGACTGTTGTTAAAATAGTCAGAAAGATTTGAAAAGGTCCTTCTCCTATCAGGTTGAATTGTACTGGACTTCAAAAAAAGATTTTTATGTATACAAAACTACCAGATTAAAAGTCATAGAAAAAAATCAGATTGAAATAATTTTTTATTAATCTGTAATTCTTCTAGTCTATTTTGTGATTCTCTCATTTTTATTTAGCTATTGATAGATCTCTCCCTCTCATGAATGGTCTTGCTTTCAAGGGTTTATGACTAAATAACATCTTATAAGAAGAAATATGACAATCTCTTCTGGGCCTACTCCTCAGATGATACAGAATCAGAGGAAGTACAGCAGGCCATTTCAAATGAGTTTCTTGACATAATTTTCTGATCTAAAGCTTAATATCTTTATTCATACATTCCACTTGTCCAAAAGATTGAGAATGGAATAAAATTTTGGTAAAATTCCTAAATTTATACAAACTCTAGAAAATACTGTATCAGTCAAATAAGAATCTTTATCTTAATCAATTTTTAGCAGGAGAACCATATCTAGGGACAATTTTTCTAATAATTATTTCAGCCACAAAGGCAATAGTGAAATGATATCTAACTTTTGGAAAAATTATAAAACCAATTTACAATGACCCAGATAGAAGTTATGTTAGAGGGTGACCACCATATGTCCCCTTCCTTGTACTGATTAAAAACTAAATCTTCATGACAACATATTGTAATATAAACCAATTATTGCCAATTATTGTATCTGTGATTGCCTGTTCACCGTAATGATCTCTTGCATGAATTACAAGGCAGGCCTGGTCTTTGGAAGAAAAAGCTTGCCTTCCTCTCTTATCCAAACTCCTGATATCTGTTTAGTATTATACCTTATTTCCAGGTTTCCACTTCCTTGTCCACAGAACTAAAGTCTGTCCACTGAGTTTTGTAGAATGGGACCATCACTTGTTGCTGTTTTTGAAGCTACATCAATTTATGAGCTAAACAATGAATTATAGCTAAAGTCTTAGGTTGTTGAATAACTTCAAGCAAGTCTCTAATCAAATCACAATGAACAATCTCTTTCCCTGCTGAAATTAAAAATCCTAGTCAAGTGTCAGGCGTTTGTTAAGGCTTTAAGTTCAGCTAACTGTACAGTAGTTGATGGAAGTAAGCATGCAGTAAATCTTGAGCAGGCAACTCAAGGGCAGGAGCAGTAAATGCTTTTGCAAGCTCTCTCAGGTCTACACTTCCATTTGCAAATACTCAGGGGCTTTGGTAAGAGCAGTAAGGGATTTCACCTTGAATCTTTTGTTCTCACTGAAATAGTTCCTGGACCAAATGACAGCTATTCTGGTCTCAAGTTTCTGGGTTAGGATCAAAGTGGAACCTTTTAAATGACAACCAGGTAAATGCAAACAGATACTGGAAGTCAGGGCTCATAGGAATTATAAATCGAATCCTGAGAAACAGGTGGCATCACAAGGAATAATAGTCACAATAGTGGCTGGGTTAGGCATCACCAAATGAAGGACAATTATAAATACATTAAAATTCCGAACAAAACATTACTGTCAGGATCAGACTTTGACTACTAGAAGAATTGAAATGTTAGCCTCTGACCTACATAGAATAATAATCAACGTATAGATGGTGGTTTTCCTCCTTTGGTAATAATATATAAATACACAATATGATTTGAAGATCTTCATCAAACTTTTTAGCAATTACCACTTAAGGGTAATAAAAATAATCAAAATAAGGCATTTCAATAAGACAAACATACTCAAACTCAGAGTAATTCATATTAGTATATGATTAAATGAATAAAACCACAGAACATAAGAAAATTGGGGACTTTTACAACTAACCTAGGTGGGTCATAGTGGACAATCAGTCCTGATTGGTCTATCTATCTCAGGAGTTACTATTCTTTTTTTTTTTTGGTGAGGCAATTGGGGTTAAGTGACTTGCTCAGTGTCACACAGCTAGTAAGTGTTAAGTGCCTGAGGCCAGATTTGAACTCAGGTTCTCCTGAATCCAGGGCCAGTGCTCTATCCACTGCACCACCTAGCTGCCCCAGGAGTTACTATTCTTGATGGTTTACCTTTCAAGTTTGTGGATTTGACAAACATATTCAGTGTGGATTTAGCTGACAGCTTATATTTTAAAAAAACAACTTCAATATACTATGTGGATAGCCCACTAACATCTATCTTACCTAATCCATATTACTGACTTAATCTACTAATAAAATAAAATAAGAGATCTAGATATAATAAATCACAATTTTTGGTTGCTATATTGATTATTACTATAATTAAATCTCTCATAACTAAAGGGTGAGGAAAATCTCACTCACAGTTACAGAATACCTTTATAAGAAGATGACCACAAATGAACTTAAATAAAGTTACCACATTAACATCAATTGTAATTAAAGACTTAGGATAACACTCAAAACAGTGCATGTCAAATAACTTGTCCATAATAAACCATTTTTGTATTATAGGACATACACTACAGATAGATGTTATTTCCATGTTACATAATAAACTTGTAGTTGACCTTTCCATTGGTGTAACAAAACATTCTATAAGTTACCCTCCTCTACTTTTCTTGAAACAAACTTGAGATGTTTCTGATTCAGTTTTAAAATACATAACTAATAACAGACAGATGATAAGGCTAAATGCTTATACATTCTAGTTGTTTAGAATCTGAAAGGGACTAGAATTTCTAAGCCAAAATAGCTTGAATCTTATACCTGCATCTCACCCAGATATTATAGTATTAACCTAGGGATGAAGAGACAATATTGTGTTCATGCTGATCAAGTGACAATCATAGGGATTTGCCATAAAAGAAGAATAAAGTTCCAAGGGAAAAATGCTTCCCCACTCCCAGTAGAAGTTCTGCAGAAAGTCAATGCCAGACTTAACATCAACCAGGTGGGAAAGTTTACATTCCATATATAACATTTGGGGAAACTGAGTCAGGAGATACCTACCTAAGCCTTTGCCAAAAAGTCGGTCTCCCAGCCTTTCCCAAGAGAATTCCACCTGCAGTGCATATGTTTAAAAACACCATAGGGTTGCTGGCATCATGGATCATATGGCTCCACATTCCTTGATGGTCATAACTGGAGTCAGACTCAAAGTAATAATAAATAGTTTCATAATGTCTTAAATAGCAAGTTCCAATAATCAGTACTGCAAATGAATTCACTTCTCAAGGATCACATATCCTATGTAGCAAGCATTAACTATGCTTGTGCCCATGTTAAATTATGCTTTTCACCCCTGAGTTAGCACTACACAAATGAATCTGCCTTGAGATGCTCAATAACAAGCAATGGTTGAAATGAGTGTAAACAATCCCAAATTGCATATAAGGAACAAACTAGAAAATGTCCCACTTAACCACAGAGCGTACTGCCCTCAGAATTCCTTTAAGTCTTTGAGATGACTCAACTACTCTACATGTATTCCTACATATGTTCTAATTCCAAATAACAATCATAGGTAAACTCCTATTTCCTATTAAGGTGATATAAGACAGTTCATAAGTTACCATTGTCCATTAACACACTTTATACACACAACAAGTTCAGACACCAATTTAACTATTGCTTAATACCAATAAATACAGATCAAAACAGCAAGATCTTTCTCATAGCTTACTAGCTATTTAGATACTTTAGTATTAATTTAATAACCAATTGATTCAATGTTGCAATAACAACTTCCACTTTGTCTCTTCTCATAATAGAAATATGCCAGGACATACCAACTCTAAGAATGAAACTTAAATATTTAAATATTCAGGGTGCCAGAAAAGCTTTTTCCATCAATTAATAAAGTCTCACAAATCACAATAGGTTTGGACATGATTGTTGTCAATATCAAATTGTCATTGCAACAAATTAGCTTACAAATAAGATAGCAGGTCTTCTAAATCACATGTGTTAATTGAACATGTACACATTGTATCCTGAAAATATATTTTTTCCTTTTAAGAAACAGCTTAAAATGTATCCTTATGTTGAAAGGAATATTCATTAACCCTTCATGAGATAAAATACTCTCAAATGCTAAATATATCTCTCTTATTCAATTCTCAAAGACAGAAAGGAAACTTTAAGATTGGAATTTCCCAAAATTAAGTTGAGGAATGTTAATTTTACCCTTGCCCCACCCCTCTCTCATCCAAAGTGTTTGCAGTGGGGAAGAATTTTAGCTTCTTCAAAACCAAAAGGGAAATAATAAATTAACTTATTCTTATTGTAATAACAAAATTTTACAAGGCCCTTTTAAAACTCAGTGAGGCCAATAAAACAATCCTGCAGTTTTTGTTTTTGTTTTTTTTTAGCCAGACCAGGTCTTCTCTCTAGATTTTTTCCCCTGTCTTTCAAGATAAGGAGGTTTCCAAGTCCCATCTCCCTCTTAGAACACCAAGCTTCATTTCACAAAGAAATCACATGAAACCTCCATAACTTTATCTCTCTTCTTGATTTTTAAAAAATCTTTTCTTTATAATTTCTAACTCTTAACAAAAAGCAAATCACTGTACTTTACTGAGCTTCTGGTTATATCTTAAAAGCCTTGATACACAGCTGAGGATATTCTTACTATGCCCACTTCAGAGAAAACCATTATTACAATCAATTAAATTCATAACCCAAAAGAATTTAAAGAATCCACATCTGACAAAATCTCTAATACAATGAACTATTAAACTATTGGGCACTTTTCCTATATATATTACAAATACAAATTTTCTTATAGAGCATCATAATAATAAATTTTAAAATGAGATCAGAAATGATACAATTACACCTGAATTTATTTTCCAAATGATATCATATAGAACATCAATTGATAATTTCATGTTAGTATTAATTCATCCCATAACCACTTATTCTAAGCACTTCCTATTTTCCTGTTGTTGTTTTTTCTTTTTTTTAACTATTCCACTACAAGAGTTTTTTTTTTTTAAGTGGCAGTATATAGTTTATAAAATTCCCAACATTTCTTAAATAGATAGCCCAATCAAATTCAATTGCCCTTCTTGATTTGCAAATAGCACAAACTTTTCTCTTGTTGGTTTAAATTAGTATTTTAATGCTACATTCAGTCCTCCAATCAGTCTGCAAGCCAATGCCAAATCAGCAAGCTTCCCCCTGCCCTTCCCCCACTTCCTTAACCTAGCCACATTTTGGGGGTAGCTTTATCAAATAATTAAACAAAACCTTTCCTTCTAGATTCCAAGCACAAACTTACATTTTCAATAGAAAATTGAACACATGAGACAATCTCATCCCTTTGCACAGAGACACATGAAACAATTCCATATAATTTCTCTTTAGCTTTTCTTTTTAACCTAATTTAGACTGGTCGATGGAGTTCCAATAGGCCAATTTACTTTATTATCTTTAGTCAATTCTAATCATTTTGGGGGGTGGGTGAGGCAATGTGGGTTAAGTGACTTGCCCAGGGTCACACAGCTAGTAAGTGTTAAGTGTCTGAGGCCGGATTTGAACTGAGGTCCTCCTGAATCCAGGGCCGGTGCTTTATCTACTGCGCCACCTAGCTGCCCCAATTCTAATCATTTTAAAACAATTTTTGTGCACATCAAAAATATATTTCTTAACTATTTGCCATGCAACAGATCTATAAGAGAGCTCAACTAAATTAGATATGCCCCAAACTTTTACCCTGAGATATTCCTAGCCCCAAGAAATAGTTTGATGGCTATCCTGTATTTTACCAGAGTTACATAATTCAAAGCCAAAAACTGTTCTTAGGCACTGTGGTTCAATGATTAGTGACTTTTAAAAAATATTTTTTTCTTTGAAACTTTTACACATTACAAATAATTCCTGATTTTAAGCTATTCTACTACAAAAGATTTTAAGACAGATCAAAATCTTAAGTATTGGAAGCTTATCAGTTGGCTCTCTCCTCCCCCATAGCAGAAACTGCCATGTTGAAAGGGGAGGGGGGAGTTTATGGGTAGTAGTTTCATTTGATTTACAGTTATTTCCTATTTTAACACACATACCAATTTAAAAGTTACATTTCCATTAAATTGCCTATTACAAAATTCGGGTGTTCTCTAGAAACTCCTTGAACAAACTTGAAATTAAAGAATCATATACTCACTCCATTTCTTGTGGTCAACAGCTCAATGCTTATCTAAAACTGTGAATGGATAGCAGAGAATCCACATTCCAATGGCTCCATTCAAATTCTGAGTAATTCCAATCCTGCAAACCTCCCCCAACTCATAGCAAAAAGGCTTTTAGTCCCTTTTTAGGGTTAGCATCAGCCCTATGAACTACAATCAAGAAGACTTATTGTTCATGCAAATTGAATGCTTTGACAAATGCACAATTTACACACACAAGCACACACACATATACACCAAAACAGATGAAGACAACAGCTATGAGATCTTCTTTTTCTTTTGTTTTCCCCTGACTCCACATCCTACCCCTCTTCCTGCCATCTCTGTCTCCCAGTAGGACCCACCCTGAGCAACAAGGCCTTATTTGTCCAGTGATGACATATTTCAAACCTTGATCTACACATAGATCTTTCTGCTCCCATGGCCGAGTCAGTTAGCTAGCTTTCCCAGTGATCCTTCATTTGAATTAGACCCCATTTAACGGTCTCGGTCCTGTGACTGTAAATCAAAGGGGAACCCCTTCACCAAGATCTACAAGGCTACCAAAAATTTGGTAGGGCACCCGCCCCATCATTATCACTGGTGAAAGTTCCAGCTGTTTACTTGGTTGTGAGGGAAAAATTCATCCTCTTCTCAATAATTTTCAGGAACTCAGCAGCGAGGTGACAAAGGCTTTATTTTCTTCTCATGAGAAGGAGGCACCCTAGTATGCAGCTAGTGGGTGCCCAAAAAGGGGGCTCCGCAGGCCCTGTTTTATACCCTAGTCCCTAACGTGAATGGACCTTCCCCTTTTTCATCACTGGTCAGGGTTACAATCTACGCACAAAAACTAGCTAATCGGAACACAGTATTCCCACCTCTCTTCCTTGTATGTGCATAACTCAGGAGTGGACCTTATACTTCCTTATATGGACAGAACTCTGGAGAGGACCTAATTGAGACCAGGGCTCCTTGAACCATGTGACCTTGCTAACCTGAGGGGGAGGAGGGGATCTGAGACCTTTGTCCTACAAACAGGTCAGGGGAGTATGACTGACTGTTATATCCACATTGAGAGGAGACAATAACCCATTTGTCACATTGGTCACTTGAATTATCCTGGATGAGCTCCCAGTTGTTAGAAAGAGGTAAACTGAGGAACGACTCCTGGTCTGGTGCAAAGAAGGAAGGCCATTTATTTACAATCTTGCAGGATTGGGCAGGCACTCCAAAGGAGTGGTGCGACTTGTCCCAATGAAAGTCCCCTTTTTATCCTAGACCTGATGCAAGATCCCTTCCCCTTCTGGGTTCACATTATTTATGACACTTCTAAATGTGTAGACCACACCCCCCCCAGATGTGGTACCACTGCTGCCCCCACCCCATGGGACAACCAGACTCTGAGATTTTAGGATTTTTTGTTATCTAACATCAGGAAACCTCTGTTGACTCAGTGGGGAAAGGAAGGGAAATTTTGGGGAGTGGGGAAAAACCTTTAGGACTTGAATTTTGTAGTCTGTTCTTATGAGAGCAATATGCTCTACTGGTTAACTGTTAACTCAGCAGGAAAAAGGAAGGAATGGTGGACATGGGGAGAGGGAAGAAACCCCCAGGACTTGAATAATGTATCATGCCTTCTAAGGAGGACACTTCATTCCTCTCAATGGGAAAGCCATTTACCATAAATCTCTGTTATGTCAGAAGCATGAGCTGGGTGCTGGCATCCACTGCAGCAGCATTAGCATTGGCCTTGTTTTTCTGAGATATGGTGTCTACTTGCCTATGTTCAGAAAATAACCTTTTATGATCCACTTAGAAAATAAAACACTGTTGCTCGGAGATATGGAATATATAGCTGATGGTCAAACATTTGCTTTAGGACTGTGCAGTCAAAAGATTCAGACCAGGATTTTATTTTTAACAAAAAAAAAAGTCAAGCAGTTTATACTATGAATGAGTCATGAAACCAGTACATGATCATGTGAAATATTACTCAGATTATATGGAAGGACTTGTTGAATCCAGACAAACAGCAGTAAAATGGGTTTGTCATCCAAAGACATCACGGGATAAGGGAACTTTGGAGGTTTCCCTAATAACTCAGTCATCTACATTTGCAAGTTTAACTGTAAACAGGAAAATAAAACAACGCCTATTAAAGGTCTATTAAATGATGTTAACAACTGTCTACATGGATACAGAAGTGTGTGGTCACAATTAAGTGTAGCCTTTAGGCTTGGAGTCAAGAACATTTGGGTTCAAATCCCTCCTCTGACACTTTTGATGACAGATTGAGAAATGGAAGGAAACCTAGAAACTGAATCCAAGAGAAGTTAAGTAGTTTAACTGATTTACATAAGATTAAAAAGTAAATAACAGAGCTGGGAACTATTTGCTCTGAGATGCTGGAGCAATTGCTTAAGCCCAGGCCTCAGGCAATTGTCAAGGATTTAAGTCATATTTCGACTTCTGAGCTGATGAAGTGTCAGTAAACAAAAAGTTTTTAGCCTTCTGCTTGTTACTGTTAATTAGAGTTCTTCCCCTTGGAGGACTGAACACCTTTGCCCAAGCACAATTGGTCCATACCTTTAATGGTTTCAGCACTTGAAAACTGCAACCACTCTTTCTTTTCCTATAATCTTTGACCATTAACTTAGAAGCATAAGGACACACAGTGTCCTGGGAGTTTGGAGACTTTGGTCTACACCCTGACTCTTACACTCTTTTTTTTTTTTTTGACTCTTACACTTATTAGCTATGTGATGATTAGAGAGTCGAGTCATTTTTCCGGAACTTGGTATCCTTGCCTATAAAACAGAAATAACTACTCCTAGAGGTTTTGAAAAATGGGCTTGGTGAACCATAAGGAACTATAAAAATGTTCATTGTTGTTTCTGTGTGTCATGTTCAATAGAAATATCCCCTTCCTGTTGAGATCTTATCTGCTAAACACTAACATGTGCATGTTAATAGTGGTCCTGATCCCCTGTATAAATATGACTCCAGTTAGGGGACAGGATCAATGGTGAGTAAATGCTACCTGCTGAGGCTATAATCACCTTCTCTGTACTCAGGAATGCCGATCATTTTTCATAGGATATAATAATGATGCTTATAATAATAATAATAACTATAAGGACAATAGCATTTATATGGCACTTCAAGAGTTGCAAAATGTTATAAAAAATATTATCGCCTTTTATCCCCACAACAACACTGTGAGATAGGTGCTATAATTAATCCCATTTTACAGATGAGAAAGCTAAGGCTGAAAGATAGTAAATGACTTGATCCAAGTTCTATAGCTAGGAAGTAGCTTAGGCAATATTACAACTTAAATCTTCTTACTTCCAGGTCCAGTAATTTATCTCTTATCATCTACCTACTCAAATTGCTGAAAGGGACCTAAGAGTTGGACAGCTAGGTGGTACAATGGATAGAGAACCAGTGCTGGAGTCAGGAAGACCTGAGTTCAAATCTGGCCCAAGACATTTACTAGCTCTGTGACCCTGGAAAAGTCATTTACCCTGTTTGCCTAAATTTCCTCATTTGTCAAATGAGCTGGAGAAGGAAATGACAAACCATTCCAGTACCTTTGCCAAGAAAACCTGAAATGGGATCACTAAAGATTGAACAACAAAGTTAAATACTTTCATTTTACAGATGAGAAAACTTTGAGACAGAGGTCTAGTGACATGCTCAAGGTCACATAGACAGTAAGGGGCTAGGCTGGGATTTCAGATGTCCTTGCACTCCAACAAAAAAGTATTTGTTGCTCCTACACCAAGCTGCTTCCTTTTGTCTGTTTAACTTGTTAAGTTACTAAGAGAGGCTGCTCAGAATTCACTAAGGTCTCTCCCAGCATCTGAGAGAAACATGTCAGGTGATTGTAAAACAATTTGTGACCCATTCATCTCATACATAATGTAAAGTGTTAGGCAAGTGTTTTATTGAAAGATTAATCCAGGTCAGATCCTTTGAGTGCTCACTTCAAAAGCAGACATGTTTGACCATCAAGCATGTCTGTCCACATCCCACTCTGTGGAGGCATCAGAAATATTAAGTTGATCAATTAGCTCCCCTGATGGCTTAAACTGCCCAAGTAGGCTATATAAATATAAATATATAATATACAAAATACATATGTATGATTATATTATATAAATATATCTTTTATAGCCTACTTCAGCAGTTTAAGCCCAAGTGTGTGTATATTTATGCAAATATACACACATAAATATATAATATATGCAGATAATTATACACAAATTTATACATATACATATATTAAAAATCTATCATGGGGGCCGCTAGGTGGCACAGTGGATAAAGCACAGTCCCTGAATTCAGGAGGACCTGAGTTCAAATTCGGCCTCAGACACTTGACCACTTGACCCTTACTAGCTATGTGGCTCTGGGCAAGTCAATTCACCCTCCTTGCTCCACCAAAAAAAAAAAAATGCATCACTCAGATTTAAATTCCTTCACCAGAGACAGGCAATGAAAGTAGCCTATTCAGCCTATTCATTTCATTGGCTCTAAGTGGTTGGGAGAGACACTGGGCTCTCGATAACTGAACAACAGGAAACTCATATCAAAAGTGAATTTCTTCATGATGGGGGAAGCTCTTTTTATCTGGCTCTACATTTACTATACAGTTATAAGATGGTGAATATTTATTAAACACCTGTAGTGTACAGAGCAGGAATCTAGACATTGAGAAAGATGCAGAACTAGATAAGGGCTGACCTTTTGGAGCTTAGGTTAAGATAACACACAATATCTAGAGGACAACTGTTCCAATCCTCCCTCTAGCATTGGCTTAGACAAGGAAACTAGAGCAAGTCACAACTTCTCTGGGCCTTTAGCTATAAAATGTGGGCGTTGGACTGAATAGCCTCTGAACTGATAATCTTCGGATTTGACAACAATCATAATTATATGATAGTGCCTTAGAAATGTATAGAGCTATAAAGGGATATGCTCTGTGAGGGCAAAGATGAAAGACTATCACTTATCTGTTGATCAGGAGTGATAGAAGAGTGAAGTTATCTTTCATCTTCTGTTCTTTGCAATCTTATTTCCCCATGCTAAGTACTCGGTTCAGTGAGTGCCCATGTACAAGGCATTGAGCTAGGCACCCTGACTGCAAATAGGAAAATTAAATAACCCCTGCCTTCAAGGGGCTTACATAAGAGCCAATGATTAAATTTTTGGTGTGAGCCTCCACACTTCAAAAATCAGCAAACACAAGGAGCTGGGACTTGGTTTGTTGTTTCGTTGACTGATAGGCTTAAGAAAGTGATAGGGCAACTAGGTGGCACAGTGGATAGAGCACTGGTCCTGGAGTCAGGAGGACCTGAGTTCAAATCTGGCCTCAGACACTTGACACTTACTAGCTGTGTGACCCTGGGCAAGTCACTTAACCCCAATTGCCTCACCAAAAAAAAAAAAAAAAGGAAAGAAAAAAAGGAAAAGAAAAGAAGAAAGTGATAGGGTAAATGTTAATAATCCAGATAAATTTATAAATATGCCAAGCATTCCCTCTCTTCAGAGAACATGTATGTATATATGCACATATGTATGTATGTATGTAATGAATACAAAACAGTGAAAAGGAAATCAGGAAGGAAGTCAGTAGGAAAGAAAGAATTATTTATTAAATGCCTACTATGTACCAGCACTATATTATGGCCTTTTACAAATAGTATGCCATTTGGTCCTCACAACAACCCTGTGAGTTAGGTGATATTGTTATCACCATTTTGTAGATGAGGAAACAAGGCAGACAGAAGTTAAGTGACTTGTCAAGGGTCATGTAGGTTCTAGTGCCTTGGGTGGTAGGGGAGAAGTATGGATCAGGAAAGGCTTCATACAGAAGGTCATGCTTGAGTTGAGGCTTGAAGTTTCCAAGTTGTTGGGGGAAAATGAGAATGCATTCCAAACATAGCAGACTTCTAGTGGAAAGCAATGCTTTTGGGAGATGTGTGCAGGTCAGCAAGCAGAGCAGTGAGATTGAACCATAGATAGAAGGGAGGGGGAGGGGAGGGGAAGAGTAATGTTTTAGAAGGCTGACTATGAAGGAAAGGGACACGTTAAGAACAGTATAAAATGCCAAGCAAAGGAGTTCTGACTTGCTCCTGGAGTTGATAGGCATTGGAGTTTTTGAATGGGAAGGTAACATGCTCAGACAGGCTTTCAGAAAAACGTTTTGGCAACTATGTGATCCACCTAGCAATGATAACTGAATTTATGGGAGCTAATGAGATCACCAAGAAAAGGAGTATACAGAGGGAAATGGAAGAAGGTTCAGGACAGAGCCAGAGCCTTGAATAATGATGTTGAGCTCTGAAGCCAGAGATGAGATTTTTCTATTTTATTTAGAGTGCACCGGTTATATAGGAGTTGATATGAAATACAGTATTCCTTAGTACTTTGAAATGGAAGACAATCAGTAAAAATTCCATAAATTTAAGTTAGGTCTGAAGTCTTTGTCTCCTTTAAAATTGTATGTGTTTTCTACTACATGACTCAAAGTTTTAAGGTTAAGTTTGCATTGATGCTAAATGAAGATTTTAGTTAATTAGTTTGTCACAGTCTTAAGGTATCTGCTTTGTCAATTTCGAGCCAGTCAATTAAGTTGGCGGCTTCTAAGGATGTAATGAGTACAACAAGTGTGACCAAATATCTTTTTAAATATAAAAAAATGAAAAAAAAGAAAACAGGAGCCATTTCCCAGTAGACAAGTAGTCAAAGAATATGAACACATAATTTTCAAAAGAATAAATGCAAACCATCAACAACCATATGAATGAATACTTTAAATCCCTAATAAGAGGAATGCAAACTTAAACAACAGTTTTGAGGTTTCAACTCTTATTAGATTGGCAAAGAAGCAAAAAGACAAAATGGTAAATATTAGAAGGACTGTGGGAAGACAAGTATATGTAATACACTGTTGGAGGAATTATAAATTGGACTGACTATTCTTGAAAACAGTATATTACATATATCTTGTTTAAAGCTTGTCTTCACATAGATGTTTGCATGTTGTCTCCCATTGGATTTGTAAATTCCTTGGGAGCAAGAACTGGCTTTTATTTTTCTTTGTATCCCAATACTTGGCTTATAGTAGGCACTTAATAAGTGTTAATTGACTAATTAAATACTAAAAAAGTCAATAAACTATAGATACTCTTTAACACAATGATAACTCTAGCAATAATGTATATTTGAGAAGATCAGGGACAGAGAAACAAATCCCATAGATACAAAACAATATTTATAGCAACCTTTTCTGTATTAGGAAAGAATGAAAAATAACATATATATATATACACACACACACACACACACACACATACACATATATGTATATATATACACATATATGTATATATATATATATATATAACACACATATATATATATATATATATATATATATACACACACTCTCAGCTGGGAAATTGTATATAAATGTAATGGAATACTATTGTATTCTAAAAAATGATAAGTTTAAAGAATTAAAATAAATGTGAGAAGACTTGTATGAACAGATGCAAAGTAAAGTTAGCAGAATGAGAAAAAACAATCTACACAATGACCACAATTTTATTTCTTTGAGCCAGAACTGATACAGGGAATTCCCAGTAAAGAAACCCTCCCAACCAATGTAGATAACCTGTTATAAAATTAATTGGAACCTGATCTGAAATAGTGAGCTATTTCAGACATTGAGGAATTATGTGACTTGGCCAGGGTGAAAGAGCTAGTATGTCAGATACAGGCCTGGAACCCACTTCTCCCTGACTCCAGGGTATTCAATACTCTGTGCTGCTTCTGTCTACAGTGACAGGAGGAAAACAACATTAAAAGACAATAAAACTCTCAGCAGTGTAGCAATCTATTTCAAGTCCAGAGCACTAATTTTGAAGCCTAATTCAATCTTCTTGAAAAGATAGGGGACTGTAACCAGGAAGGATCCAGTTCAAACCGATTCTTGAGAGTCAGTTGTTAAATTTTTCATTATGAGTGTTTATACTTTAGAAATCAGCATAAATCAGGGATTGATTTATTATTTGATTAGTTGTCTAGATCTAAGAAAACAATAGAGAAAATGTTAATAATGCATATTAAACTTTCTCATTCATGTTTTTTTTTTTTTACCCCAGAGAGCTGGTTATTAAGCACTTACCAGCACTATAACTGTAAAATGAGGCACATTGTCAAAAAATGCAAACCCATTCCTTTATTTTATCTGGCTGTATTTTGTTATAGTGGAAGGCTCTGCTGAGGTAAGGGGTAAAGGAAATAACAGTAATACAGGAAAGAAATAAGCATCAATAAAATATCTATTTGTAGTACAAAACCAAGGAATTTGGGGATGCAAATAACCTTGTTGTTGATTATATGGGTTACATCTTAAACTAACAACAGGGGCAGCTAGGCGGCACAGTGGATAAAGTACTGGCCCTGGATTCAAGAGGACCTGAGTTCAAATATGACCTCAGACACTTGACACTTATTAGCTGTGTAACCCTGGGGAAGTCACTTAACACTCATTGCCACACAAAAATAAATAAATAAATAAACTAACAAAAATATGCCAATGGGTGGCATGTCATAAGTGAGAGGGGACACTGTCCATTCCCCACCCACCCTGAATAGGTTGTGCATGCATGTGTTCCAATATGTTTTCTACCATGTTTTCATGTAAGATGCCCTATTTGATGGTGTGTTCTCGGCCAGAATAGGACATGCATCATCTTAGGATTTAGACCTGGGAAGAACGCCCATTTGACTGATGAGAAAACTGAAGTTTAGAAAAGTTAAATTACTTGGCAAAAGTCCTACAGGTAAGAAATTGAACATCTTGGACAGAAGTAGGTATATTCATTCAGATTCTGAAGAATGTCAAATATTTGGTAATAAAAAGGGATCTGTTTGGAAGGAAATAGAGAATATACTAAACATCACTAACAAACTGCTCTCTTAGAAATTTAAAATTAACCTACAGAGCTGCTCCTCAGTATTACTGAGATCTATAAGGAGTTGGCTTAATTTAAAATTTTTCATGAAACAAATTCCTATCCCCTCCCATTCCATTAAACTTGAGAGTTAACAGACTAAGACTATTACACTTTTCAAGCTGTTTCCTAAGTCTTCGAGCTTTGTGCTTCAGATTAATCCCGAGGTGGCTGCTGCCTTTCCCATTGTTTTCTTTATTAGGAAGGCAAGATTCCCATATGTTCCCTATAAGACAGAATGACTCAGCCATTTTATATTTACTGAGCCCTCAGATATCTGCTTTAGGTTTTATATGCTGCTTCAGAAGAGTACCAATTGACTGTGACACCATCTGTTGATAGAATACAGGGCATGTCATGGGGGAGATGGAGTTTTTATGTTTAGGGTGATAAGAGATGGGAAAATTTTGCCTATTGACTCCACTGTTTGCCAGCACCTCTGAAATGTCTTCTTGGTTCTAAAAGTCAGTCTAATTAGGTCATGGCAACATCTTGGTTCCCATATTTGGGCTTAAGAAGGAGAGACAACAGAAACCACTTCTACCTTGAACACAATTATAGATATTTCAGCACCAAGAACTCATGGTAGATTCATAAAGATGTTGCTTGGAGGAATCCATCTGGTCCTTCCTAATATTAGTTGCCCAAATTAATTCAATTGTTCCAGACCAGTGGTGCTCTCTGGGCCCCAGCTTTGACTTCTATAAAATGAGTGGATGAAATTTGATCTTTAATATCGTTTCCAGCTACAAATAGCACGAACCAGTGAAAATCATGCAGAGGACCTTATTGTGACATTTTCAGAGTATTTACAAAAGCATAGATTTAGGGTACCTGGGCATTAAAATGGATAAAATGCTGGGCCTAAAATCAAGAAGTGTCATCCTCTTTCCTGAGTTCAAATGTGGCCTCAGACACTTACTAACTGTGTGACCTTGGGTAAGTCACTTAACCTGCTTGGCTCAGTTTCCTCATCTTTCAAATGAGCTGGAGAAGGAAACAGCAAACCATTCCACTATCTTTGCCAAGAAAACCCCAACTGGGGTCATGAAGAGTCAGACATGACTAAAACAACCGTGCAATAAAAGTATTAGATTAGTAAGGGACTTCAGAAGTACTTTAGTTCACAAATAAGGAAATGAGTTTCAGAAATTAAATGACTGATCCAAGGTCACATAAGTAATGACAGAAACAGGGTTTGAACTCAGGACCTCTGACTCCAAAGCCAGTACTTTCTGTCATTTTGCCAGGCTTTTTCCGACCCCTTCTCTAGGGGGTTAGTAAAGAAAAGTATATTCATTCCTCAGTTCCCAGGTACTCACCAAAAAGAAAGTTGGTGTCCTCTTCACAGGCATTCAAAATGCAATGGCATTACCACAGCCAAGACTCTAGTCATGTAAATACCATGCTACTCTGTAGTCACCTTGACTGAAGCCAGCTGCCTGTGGGGAAGAGCTAGATATGACAATGACTTTTGGTCTCATTCCTACAGAGCTGATGATCATTCTTTCTTTAGCCACAGGGAAGAGAATGTTGATTCAAGAGGTTAAAGTTTCAAGAAGACTCCCTAAGAAATTGTCACCATCTTGGTGGTGGTGTTGCTTCTCTGAACCTAACAAATGGCTGGTTTTCAGGAGTGAAACAAGATGGAAGTAGAAGCCAGAGAGCCTCTTTGAAGCCTAATCACTATATGCCTTGTGTGAAAACAATGCATAGGGCTCTTTGCCTCCTACATCACCTACTTTTATGGATGCAAATGTGTATCTCCTACTGCATTTAGGATACAATGTTTTATGTATGTGTACATATATATGTATATATATATATATATATATATATATGTATACACACACATATGTATGTGTATAGGCCTAGAAACTTTCCATTTTTAAGCAGAACCATTTTCAGCATTGTCTCTGCTCCCCTTTTTCTCTCTCAGTACATAACTATAATTTCTCTATAGACTATATAAATCCCACACAGCTATATTGATTCTTCATAAGTCTATCTTGTGTCTCCTCTGAGACTTTGCTCCTAGGAAAGCATGTCTATAAAGCAATGTTACTGATCTTTTAACAACCACACCAGAACTTACACATTCCCATGAGTATCAACCTCTTAGAAGGCTATTACATTCATTATGGAATGAATAGGTTTAGGAGACTGGACTTGGGATTTCATTAGTTGAGGAAACTCTTAGGTAAGAAAACTCATTGTACCAGTGTAGATTAGCAAGTGCTAATCTTGCTAATCTTGCTAATTAGCAAGTCCCTCTGCAACTTTAGAGAGTTTCCAAGAGTCCTTAATTAAGTCACTTGCCCAGAATCAAATAGCTAGTGTCAATCAGGATCAGGAATTGAGCCCAAGTCTTTGTATTTTCCAAGTCCTGAAGGTCTATTCATTCCTATTCTGATTTTCATGGGAAATGAAGGAAGGAAGGAAGGAAGGAAGGAAGGAAGGAAGGAAGGAAGGAAGGAAGGAAGGAAGGAAGGAAGGAAGGAAGGAAGGAAGGAAGGAAGGAAGGAAGGAAGGAAGGAAGGAACAGAGGGAGGGAAAGATAGGAAAGAAACATTATCTGTATTCAATATGTGCAAAACGAATGATGCTATCCTTGCTCAAAACATTTTTGGGAACTACTTTCTTGCAATGACCTTCAAGACCTGTGATAAGTCTTTTAACTATCCTCAATGGAAGAAAATCTGCATCCTTTGGGGATGGTATTAATTTCTGGAAATGGCCAAAAGTTATTTGCTGCCAAACCTGGAGAATCAGGAGAATCATCCAGCAGGGTCCTACTATTTTGGGGGGAGGGGAGAGTAAATTACAAGGAGTGACTATAAATTCACAACTGATTGTCATGTGCATTCCATCTGTTGTCCCTAAAGACCATTTCAGAGGAATTCCAAAACTTCTCTGTCCTCTGCCTAATGACAACATCAGTTGTCATAAAACCTTTAAAGATAATTATATGGCTTTTCTTGTTCACTTATAGTATTTGTAAAAACAAAAATTTCAAAATTCATCTCACTACTCTATAGTCATCCTATACAGCGCCTAGCAAAGCATTCCTTCATGGAGAGGTCTAGACGTATGATTTCATCAGAGGAATTCTCATTCTTGACAAATCACCCATAACTTTATAGTCTTGGAGAGATATGAAATACCATGTTCACAAAGTTAATATGTGACAGACCCAACATTTGAATGCAGATTTTCGTGAATTTCAGGTCCAACTTCTATCTACTGTGCTTTGTTGTCTCCCATTTACTAATTAGGTGTTTGGTAAATATTTGATTGTGTTTTAGATTATGTTTGCCCTCTTTTCCCTCTTCTTTCTCCCTCCCTCCTCATTTTTTTAACGTCCTGTCTTTCTGTTTTTCCCTTCTTAACTTCCTCCTTTTTTCCACATTCTCTTTATAGTTTTCTCTTTATTTTCTTGTTTCTCTTTCTTTCATCCCCTCCATCCCTTCCATTCCTTCTTTCCTTTAGCTCAGAAATAACTTTAAAAACCAGTGTTGGCAAAATCAGCTCCACAGCCTAAGCATTTTATGTCCCTGTGAAGTTATACTGAACTACTCTATGAAAATGGACTCCTGCTGTTAAACTCATTGCAATCATAAGGTCTTCCCTATTCAACAGTTATTTTATATCTACTGGGGAGTGAACCTCCTTCAGTAAGCCCTTGTCTTTATCTTCACCTTCAAAATGGGTTACCATCAGTGTCCATGACCCATTTTAGTGTCCAAAGATGGCTAAAATATGACTGTAGTTCTAATTCAGGGAAAAAAACAAAGATATAAACAGTGTACTTGGCCATGTATACCCAGTGAGAAAAGGCTAGAAAATGTACTGTGCTTTATTGTTGTCTATATCAATAGATATTTTTAAAAGTCATTCTGGTAGCCATATGAAGGACATGGTCTCTGTATCTACACAGCAAAAAGGGATGGAATGATGTAGCAATTTTCTAGCTCAATGAATTAAGGCAAGCAGATCCTTTCAACAACTCAGGCCTAAAAAAAAAAATCCTGTTTGGACTGTTAACGAGATGATTTTTGCATCAGTCTGTGTGTGCATAGAGACAGTATCTCTTTGCATTTTATACAGAGAATCCTTTGTGTCTGAGGCCTAATATCTGGGGAAACTTGAAAAGTGAGAAATATACAAGTTAAGGATTCCTGATGGGGTATGTGAACAAGGGGAAAAGCCAGTCAAGAAGAAGTTAGGTCCCAAGTGCTTCTGGAAAATAAGATAAAGTGGAGGGAAATTATTTCTAGCAGTGTGATTTCAGTAACTACATGAAAAAAGGAATTGCTGGTCAACAGCATTAAGAACAGTCTGTATTAGGAGCTTTATGTACCTCCCTTCATCCCCAACCTTTTGATAGCTATGGCATGAGGTGAAAATGAACATAAAGGGGAAGCTTCAAAAGAGTAAAGAAATTATCAAAAAGGCAGCCTAGGGGGCGGAGCCAAGATGGCGGAGAGGAAGCAGCAAGCTGCCTGAGCTCTCCTTCTGTTCCCTCAAAACAAACATTAAATCAAGCCTCTGGACGGATTCTGAAACTACAGAACCTGCAAAGAGACAGAGAGACACAGTCCTCCAACCAGAGATAATTTAGAAGACTTCAGGAAAAGGTCGGTCTGACTCGGGCAAAAGGGAGGCCCAGCGCAGGGCAGCAACCCAGCGCCGAGGGGTCGGGGCAAGTCAGCAGGAGCTGTGGGCCACAGCTGAACAACTGAAGCCCCTGGAACCTGGTTCAAAGATCTGGTGGCCAAGAAGGACAGTGGAAAAACCTACCTGCACCGGCCGAGAGGGCCACGAACGGGTCAGGCGGGATCAGACGCCGGGGTCTGGCACAGGGACCCTGGTGCCCCCAGAGCACACCTCAACTTAAAAAATAAATAAATAAGCTGCAATAATGAGTAAGAAGCAAAAAAGAACCCGCTCCTTTGAGAGCTTCTGTATCAATAGGGAAGAAGCCAACACAAACTCAGATGAGGACAATAGCCTCAAACTGCCTACATCTGAAGCCTCACGAGGGAAGGTGAATTGGTCTCAAGAACAAAAAGCCTTCCTGGAAGAGCTCAAAAAGGATTTTAAAAATCAATTGAGAGAGGTAGAAGAAAAAATGGGGAGAGAAATGAAAGCAAAACAAGAAAACTATGAAAAAAGAATCAGCAGCTTGGAAAAGGAAGCACATAATTTCACTGAAGAAAATGAAGCCTTAAAAAATTCATTTGGCCAAATGGAAAAAAAGGTGCATAATCTCACTGAAGAAAACAATACCTTAAAAAATTCATCTGGCCAAATGGAAAAAAGGTGCATAATCTCATTGAAGAAAACACTGCCTTAAAAAATTCACTTGGCCAAATGGAAAAAAAGGTGCATAATCTCACTGAAGAAAACAATGCCTTAAAAATTAAAGTGGGACAGTTGGAAGATAAGGAATCCATGAGACACCAGGAATCAGTCAAGCAGAATCAAAAAAATGAAAAAATAGAAGAAAATGTGAAATACCTCATTGGAAAGACAACTGATCTGGAAAACAGATCGAGGAGAGACAATTTGAGAATCATTGGACTGCCTGAAAGCCATGACCAGAAAAAGAATCTAGACACCATAATCCAGGAAATTATTAAGGAGAACTGCCCTGATATCATAGAATCAGAGGATAAAATCATCATTGAAAGAATCTACCGATCACCTCCTGAAAGAGACCCAAAAAGGAAAACTCCAAGGAATATTGTAGCCAAATTCCAGAATTATCAGGTGAAGGAGAAAATACTCCAAGCAGCCAGAAAGAAGCAATTTAAATATCATGGAGCCACAGTCAGGATTGCTCAGGACCTGGCAGCTTCAACATTAAAGGACCGCAAGGCTTGGAATATGATATTCCGGAAGGCAAAGGAGCTTGGATTGCAGCCGAGAATCTATTACCCAGCAAAAATGTGCATTTTCTTTCAGGGGAAAAGATGGACATTTAATGACATTGGGGACTTTCAATCTTTCCTGGTGAAAAGACCAGAACTGAATAGAAAATTCAATCTCAACATACAAGACTCAAGAGAAGTTTAAAAAGGTAAACAGAGGGGGGAAAAAGGTTACCCTATTAGGTTAAACTGTTTATATACCTACACAGGAAAATAATACCCATAACTCTTAAGAACTGTAAATGTATTTGGGCAGAGAGAAGGACTTTACATAGAGGGTATAAATATAAATTGTCTTTGATGTGATGATACAAAAGAATTAAGGGGTTAAAAAGGGAGTCTATGAGGAGGAGAGGAAAGGGGAGGTGGAATGGGATGAATTATATCATATGAATAGGTGGAAAAAAAACCTATTACAATAGAGGGAAAGAAAGGAGGGGGGAACATTGTTTCAACCCTATTCTCATTAGATTTGACTCAAAGAGGGAATAACATATATGTTCATTGGGATAAAGAAACTTAACTCATTCTTTAGGGAAGCAAAAGGGGAAGGGAAAGGGGGGGACTTATAGGAGGGAGGACAAAAGCAAGGGAGAAAAGGGTAAAGAAAAGAGAGGGGGGTGATAAAAGGGGAGGGCAGATCAGGGGAGGCAGGGGTAAGAAGTAAAACATCGGTGAGGAGGAATAGGGTGAAAGAAGAGGGGAAAAGCACAAAGGGGGTAAATAGAATGGAGGGGAATAGACAGTCAGTAATAATAACTGTGAATGTGAATGGTATGAACTCTGCTATAAAACGGAAGCGAATTGCAGAGTGGATTAAAAACCAGAATCCTACAATATGCTGTTTACAAGAAACACATTTGAAGCAGAGAGATACACACAGAGTAAGGTAAAAGGCTGGAGCAGAATATATTATGCCTCAGCTAAAGTAAAAAAGGCAGGGGTAGCAATCCTTATCTCAGACAAAGTGCAGGCAAAAATAGATCTCATTAAAAGAGATAAGGAAGGAAATTACATCTTACTTAAAGGTGCTATAGATAATGAAGTAATATCAATATTAAATATGTATGCGCCAAGTGGTATAGCATCCAAGTTCTTAGAGGAGAAGTTAAACCAGTTACAAGGGGCATTAGACAGTAATACTATACTAGTGGGGGATCTGAATCTCCCCCTCTCAGAATTAGATAAATCTAGCCAAAAAATAAATAAGAAAGAAGTGAAAGAGGTGAATAGATTACTAGAAAAGTTAGACATGATAGATGTCTGGAGAAAATTGAATGGGGATAGAAAGGAATATACCTTTTTCTCAGCAGTACATGGCACATTTTCAAAAATTGACCATGTATTAGGGCACAAAAACATCATAGTCAAATGTAGAAAGGCAGAAATAGTAAATGCATCCTTCTCAGATCATGATGCAATAAAAATTACATGTAAGAAAGAGCCAGGGAAAAGTAGAATGAAAATCAATTGGAAACTAAATAATTTCATTCTAAAGAATGAATGGGCCAAACAAGAAATCATAGAAACAATCAATAACTTTATCCAAGAGAACGACAATAATGAGACAACATACCAAAATCTATGGGATGCAGCCAAAGCAGGGCTTAGGGGAAAATTTATAGCTCTAAATGCTTACATGAATAAGAAAGAGAAAGAGGAGATTAATGAATTGGGCATGCAACTTAAAAAGCTAGAAAAAGAACAAATTAGAAATCCCCAATTAGACACTAAATTAGAGATCCTGAAAATTAAAGGAGAAATTAATAAGATTGAAAGCAAAAATCTATAGAATTAATCAATAAAACTAAGAGCTGGTTTTATGAAAAAACCAATAAAATAGATAAAATATTGGTTAATTTGATTAAAAAAAAGAAAAAAGAAAACCAAATTACCAGTATCAAAAATGAAAAGGGTGATGTTACCACCAATGAAGTGAAAATTAAATGAATAATTAGGAATTATTTTGCCCAACTGTATGCCAATAAATTTGACAATCTAAATGAAATGGATGAATATTTACAAAAATACAAACTGCCCAGGTTAACGGAAGAAGAAATAAAATCCTTAAATAAACCCATATTAGAAAAAGAAATTGAACAAGCCATTAATGAACTCCCTAAGAAAAAATCCCCAGGGCCAGATGGGTTTACGGGTGAATTTTACCAAACATTTAAAGAACAATTAATTCCAATATCATACAAATTATTTGGAAAAATAGGGGAAGAAGGAGTTCTATCAAATTCATTTTATGACACAAATATGGTGGTGATACCAAAACCAGGCAAAGCAAAAACAGAGAAAGAAAATTATAGATCAATTTCCCTAATGAATATTGATGCTAAAATCTTAAATAAGATATCAGCAAGGAGATTACAGCAAGTGATCACCAGGATAATACACTATGACCAGGTGGGATTTATACCAGGAATGCAGGGCTGGTTCAACATTAGAAAAACTATTAACATAATCAACCACATCAATAAGAAAACTCACCAAAATCATATGATTATCTCAATAGATGCAGAGAAAGCTTTTGACAAAGTACAGCACCCATTCCTAATAAAAACACTAGAGAGTTTAGGAATAGGGGGAGCTTTCCTTAGAATAATAAACAGTATCTACCTAAAGCCATCAGCAAGTATTATATGCAATGGAGATAAATTAGAGGCCTTCCCAATAAGATCAGGGGTGAAACAGGGATGTCCATTATCACCCCTATTATTTAATATTGTCCTAGAAATGTTAGCTTTAGCAATCAGAGAAGAGAAAGGAATTAAAGGAATTAGAATAGGCAAGGAGGAAACAAAACTATCACTCTTTGCAGATGATATGATGGTATACTTAAAGAATCCTAGAGAATCAACTCAAAAATTACTTGAAACAATTAACAACTTTAGCAAAGTAGCAGGATATAAAATAAATCCACATAAATCATCAGCATTTCTATACATGACCAACAAAGTCCAGCAGCAAGAGATAGAAAGAGAAATTCCATTTAAAGTAATGGTAGATAATATAAAATACTTGGGACTCTACTTGCCGAGACAAACCCAGGAACTCTATGAACACAACTACCAAACACTCTTCACACAAATCAAATCAGATCTAAATAATTGGAAAGATATCAATTGCTCATGTATAGGCAGAGCTAATATAGTAAAAATGACAATACTGAATAAATTAATTTACTTATTCATTGCCATACCAATCAGACTACCTAAAAATTATTTTATACAGCTAGAAAAAATAATAACAAAATTCATCTGGAAAAACAAAAAATCAAGAATATCCAGGGAAATAATGAAAAAAAATTCACAGGAAGGTGGGTTAGCGGTACCAAACCTGGAGCTTTACTATAAAGCGGCAGTCATCAGAACTGTCTGGTACTGGCTAAAAAATAGAGTGGTAGATCAATGGAATAGGCTTGGCTCAGGAAATGCAGTAGTAAATGACACTAGTAATGTAGTGTTTGATAAACCCAAAGACTCCAGCTTCTGGGATAGGAACTCAGTATTTGACAAAAACTGCTGGGAAAACTGGAAGATAGTATGGCAGAAATTAGGCATAGACCAACATCTTACACCTTATATTAAAATTATGTCAAAATGGATACATGATTTAGACATAAGAGGTGATACCATAGGTAAATTAGGAGAGAAAGGAATAGTGTACCTATCAGATCTTTGGAAAGGAAAACAGTTTTTGACCAAACAAGAGATAGAGTATATTATAAAATGCAAAATGGATGATTTTGATTATATTAAGTTAAAAAATTTTTGTACAAACAGAAGCAATGCATCCAAAATTGGAAGGGAGGCAGAAAGCTGGGAAACAATTTTTGAGGCCAGTACTTCTGATAAAGGCCTCATCTCTAAAATATATAGGGAATTAAATCAAATTTATAAGAATCCAAGTCATTCCCCAATTGAGAAATGGTCAAAGGATATGAACAGGCAGTTTTCTGATGAAGAAACCAAAGCTATCTTTTCCCATATGAAAAAATGCTCTAAATCTAATGATTAGAGAGATGCAAATTAAAACAACTCTGAGGTACCACCTGACACCTATCAGATTGGCTAAAATGACAAAAAAGGAAAATAATAAATGTTGGAGAAGCTGTGGGAAAATTGAAACACTAATGCATTGTTGGTGGAGCTGTGAGCTGATCCAACCATTCTAGAGAGCTATTTGGAATTATGCCCAAAGGGTGATAAAGCTGTGCATACCCTTTGACCAAGCAATTCCACTTTTAGGTCCTTTTCCCAAAGAAATCATGGAAGGGGGAAAGGGACCCACATGTACAAAAATATTTATAGCTGCTCTTTACGTGGTAGCAAGGAATTGGAAGTTGAGGGGGTGCCCATCAATTGGGGAATGGCTGGACAAGTTGTGGTATATGAATACAATGGAATACTATTGTGCTGTAAGAAATGATGAGCAGGAGGAGTTCAGAGAAACCTGGAGGGTCTTACGTGAGCTGATGATGAGTGAGATGAGCAGAACCAGAAGAACATTGTATACAGTATCATCAACATTGAGTGTTGACCTACTGTGATGGACTATATTCTTCTCACCAATGCAGTGGTGCAGAAGAGTTCCAGGGAATTCATGATAGAAGAGGATCTCCAAATCCAAGGAAAAAACAAAAAAAACCTGTGGAGTATAGATGCTGATTGAACCATACTATTTCTTTTGTTTTGGGTGCTGTTGTTTTTTTTTTTTCTATTTTGAGGTTTTGCATCACTGCTCTGATTCTTTCTCTTGTAACAGGATTAATGCAGAAATAGGATTAATGTTATTATGTGTGTATATCTATATCTATATCTATATCTATATCTATATCTATATCTATATCTATATAGATATAGATATAGATATAGATATAGATATAGATATAGATATAGATATATAGATATAACCTATATCAGATTACCTGCTGTCTAGGGAAGGGGGGAGGGAGGGGAGGGAGGGAGAAAAATCTGAAATTGTAAAGCTTGTATAAACAAAAGTTGAGAACTATCTTTACATGTAATGGAAAAAATAAAATACCTTATGTAAAAAAAAAAAAAAGGCAGCCTAAAATGTGTACATGGAACAAAGGTATTAGGGGAAAGTCTTTTAGTTCAGGTTTGATTTTTAGAATAAGTGAGACACTTGTAAGTTATTGAATAGTTAATGAAAAGGGGTTGACTTAGCTGTAACATAGCAAAGATATGCAACCTTAATATGATGCCACTTATACTTTTCTGATGCACTTCTCCTCCCCATTTCCCTATGGAAATGCATCTGGTCATGGTGACTCATGTGGTTTTCAGACATCCATCAAATCAGAGGGACCTGACTCCATATAGTGGGACATTTCTTCACTTAGGTGATGTGAAAGGGAGACAGAGGTGAATCAGGTCTGGATGTTAACTTTGTCTCCTTTTAGAGAAAACTAAACCCTACACTTATCAGAGGAAGACAGCATTTCACATCATACCTACTTGTCCTTGGTGATAGTTGGGAATAGGTAAGGGGTTGATTTACTGGTTATTTGTATGTTAAAGGGCCTCAGGATTCCATTAGCATGGGTTCTTGGAGCCTCTTCCTTTCCCTACACTGATGTATCACTGAATCACTGCCATCACAAACGAGTCATAATCAGTGATTCCCACAGTTCATCTTGGTTTAAACCCATTCCATTGACTTATAAGTAGTTGCATCCATTGAAGAAAGTCACTTAACTAGGACTGCAGTTTCCTTATTTATAAAGTACAGGGATTGGGTCAAATGACTTCTAAATCTCTTCTAGCACTAAATCCATGTTATACTAGGGTTGTGGAAATGGGTAAAAAATAGTTAATGCTGACGCTCATTGATAATTGTGTTTTACATTTTTAGTATGTTGATTAAATATTTGTTATAATTTGGAATAGAAACTTAAGCGGGGATCAAGATGATGGAGAGGGGTTTTCTTTGAGGGAGTCAGGAGTGATCCATGAGTTCTGATAATACATAACCAAACATTAGGCCAGCAAGAGCAAAGTAGTACCAACAAAGGGGTAGATCTAAAGAAAGAAACAAAATCAGCCCAAGATACATGGGGAAGAGGGACTGATTGATAGTACCTCATCCTTACTATTGAATAGGGTCAGGTCCTAGTGAAAATAACCCCAAACTGCTACATTACTAAATCTAAGATCAGGAGGGAGAGAGGGCAGCTATCATCAATCACATTTCTCAGAAAAATTATAAGCTGAATTTTGCCTAAGTATATTCTCTGTAAGAGGGACAGTTATGTCTCTGAGCAATCCCCACCTACTTACTACCTATGAGATTTCAGTGGACTATATGAGAGATATAATTCAGTTGTGACCATCCAGAAACTATGTTAGAAGGGCTTCGGATTTTGTCTAAGGATTTGAATGATTGTTTTTGGCTGAGGTGTCCCTTTTTCTCATTGTCAGATGCTGTGTGGAGAATTTTTTTTTTAAAAAGGGATAAATATTTCCTGAGAATTTCACTAATTTCAAAATAAATTGAATGCTTGGGGTGCCTGCCTTAAAAACAGATTTCTTGGAAGTGAATACAATGAATACTTTAAATGACATCCAGTGCCTTCCCACTTCTTCTGGACATCTGGATATGGCTTTTGGTGGAAAACATCTAGGGAACAATCCATTCTTTCCAATTACTCCATGATTCTTGAAGAACTTGGCCCTTCCACACAATTCACTTCATCTTTTCTTTTTCTGATGAGTCCAAAATTTGGGGGTTAATTTAAGTAGCACCTTGAGGTTCGTGGAAGGCTAAAGGCTTCTTGAGTTTTGGTTACAGTTCCTTTCCAAAGAAGGACAAATTGTCTCTTCCTAAAATTTTAGTCTGTATTCTTTACAAATATTTTAATTGCCTCTTTAAAAACTTAAATTTAATGTCCTTGATGGATATCTAGTTCAGAGAGTTTTCTTTATATTTAGTAAAATTTTTCAACATAGAACCTCAGGGGCAGCTAGGTGTTACAGTGGAGAGAGCACTGGCCCTGGATTCAGGAGGACCTGAGTTCAAATCTGGTCTCAGACACTTAACACTTACTAGCTGTGTGACCCTGGGCAAGTCACTTAACCCCAATTGCCTCACTTAAAAAAAAAATAGAACCTCAGATCCTTAAACTCAGAACCTCAGTTTACATTGCTTCATCCACTACACACATAACTGTTTTGTGCATAATTTATGAATTCATTGAAAGGGTCTTTTGTAGGAGGATAAGTTCTTTAGTTCAATTGGTAAAAGTATTGTCCGAGTGGGATCCAAGGTCTAAAATTTTATTCACATATGGCTCAAGTTGCTTCTCAACAGAGAAAAATTGGTTCAGAGTCATAGAGTTAATGAACCTGACCCAGTTTCTAGAGTTCAGCACCATGAACTAGACTACCAGTATAAGTTTCTTGTCACCTGGTGAACGATAAAGAAAATAATTTCATCCCATCAGGATAGGTCATATCATTTTATACAGAGTATTAAACCCTTACTGTTATTTTTTCAAAATTCTCTAAGGTAGAAGTTGTCTCAGGAGCTTTTCAGTCAAAGAATCTCTTGTTCATTCTCCATTTATGAAGTGGGCCAATGGCATCATGGATGATATCTCGATTTGAGTGTGAATTGGATTTAAGTGAGGCAGAATTGCACAAAGTTGTTGGCCTCACTCTCTCTTCCAGAGTCATCAAAGTCCATGGTAAGACAGAGTCAAGATAAATGGTGATAAATGATGATACAACCTTTGCTTGAAGACCCCTGGTGCAGAGAGAATATCAATAAATTATAATGCTAATAATTTATTAGTCATTTTTATACTGTGACTATGGTTTGCCATTTGTTTCTCCAGATCATTTTACATATGAGGAAACTAAGGCAAACAGAATTAAGTGTCACACAGCTAGTAAGTATCTAAGCCATATTTGAATTCAGGAAGAGAAGTCTTCCTGACTCCAGGGCTGACACACTCTATCCATTATGCGTCCTCACTGTCCAATGCTAATAATAGCACTAAAATTACTGGAAAAGTATCTTTAAGGAGTCCAAATATATTGATTGATACAGATTATACTTATTACTGTCCTTCCTAAATGTTGGTACCCAGAACCACCACTCCACTGTTGCCTGACAAGGGTAAAAAATACATTGTGATTATCATCTTCCATGTGCTAGATGAATTATTTTTAATTGGCATCTGTAATTTTATTGATATAAGGAATTCCTTATAAGAAAGCAACTTCTATTAATGCCAATGGGAATGAATCATTCTTAATTGGCATCTGTAATTTTATTATTGATATAAAGAACTCCCAATAAGAAAGTGACTTCTATTAATGCCAATGGGCACTTGTTCTGCAAATTATAATCTTAGAGGGTCAGTGAGAGGTGACCATGACTTGCCCAAGGTCACACAGACAGTATGTGTTAAAGACAGGTCATGAACCGAGTCTTCCAGAGTGATGATGAATTCATGATGCAAAATGAGACATTTTTTGACATAGACAATAAGGGAATTTGGTTTTGACTGTTCATATTTGTTATAAGGATTTTGTTTTTCTTTTTCTTATTAAATGGCAATCACAGGAAGGAATGGGAAGGAGAGACAATACAAGTCTGTTAATTCAAAGATAAAATAAAATTAACCCAGAGCTGCCTAACTTGGGGGAAGTTAAGTGGAACGGAGGCTAGAGTGCCAGGCCTGAAGTCAAAAAGACCTGTGTTCAAATCCAGTCTCTGGAACTTAATAGCTATTTGACCCTGGGCTAGCCATTTAACCTCTTTTTGCCTGTTTCCACATCTGTAGAATTGGGATAATAATAGCTTTAAACTCCCATAGTGGTTGTGAAGAACAAATGAGATAATAATTGTATAAAACTGTATAGTGCCTGGAGGGGCAGCTAGGTGGCACAGTGAATAAAGCACCGGCCCTGGATTCAGGAGTACCTGAGTTCAAATCCGGCCTCAGACACTTGATACTTACTAGCTGTGTGTGACCCTGGGCAAGTCATTTAACCCCCATTGTCCCACAAAACAAAACAAAACAAAAAAAAAACTGCATAGTGCCTGGCACACAGTAAGCACTATATAAATGTTAGTATTGATCATCATCATTGTTGTGACTGTCATAGTTTTTACTGGTGCTACTCCTCCTCCTCCTCCTCCTACTACCACTACTACTACTGAGGCAGGTCTCTGTTTACTGAACTGTGCTGCCTCTCAGCCTCTGTATCCTCTATTCACTTTTGTGTTCCCTGGGGATTCTAACCTCAAACCTAAAAGATTCTGTGCTCCAATTAAGTATCTTTTATGTAATTATAAAATTAGAGGAAATATTGAACTTGATCTTTCTGAATGGTCTTGCCCATAGGAGAGGGAAAAATCTTTGCTGTTTTTAAAGACCCTTGGAAAAAGGACACTCTTTCCCTTCATTCAGTAACTCTTATCAGTGTATAACAATCTCATTGAAAGGCAACCAGCCAGCAATTCCTTAATCGTTTATGGGCTCAGCCCTGCAGGTTGAACCTGAATTCCTTTTGTGACAGCAATCCTCATTTCCACTTGATGGATTTTCCTGTATCTGATTGCTTCAACATTAAAACAAAATCATTCGTGGGAATGATTTTATTTTTGAGTTATTTGGAGAAACAGCTGTTTCTTAGTCCTTGAAGAAAATGGTGGCAAAGAAAGAGACAGAGAGACATTTTGTCTTGTGCTGACAGCGTGCAAAATCTGTACATAGCTTAAACTTAGAAGACCCTTTAAAAATAAAATGTTCCTCTCTGGGTTGGAATAAGTAATGAAAGTGCTGTAATCTCATTTCTAAATCTTCTTGTTTGAATCAAGGGCCACTCTTGATAGAATTACCAGGGTAGTTGGGTAGGTAGGAGGGGGAAAGTCAGGAGACAAAGGAAGAAAGAATATTACCCACTTCCTGATTGCCTACGACAGATAACTCCTATCTATATCTAGTCGCTATAAAGAAACTGATAGGAACTGAGGAAATTTAGCTTGAGGAGTAGAAGACTAGGGTTGGAGACAATATCTCTCTTCAAATTCTTGAGAAGCTCTCATATAGAAAGGGGATCATTGATTCTTTTCTCCAAATGACAGAACTGGAGAGAGGGATAGAAGAATGAGAAGGGTCAAGATATCTTCATCAATAATAGTATTCTTCAATAGATACATTATGGCTGATGCTACAGACTCAAATCCCTAGTGCCTAGTACTCCAGGAAATGAGTACGTGACCTCTTGACCCACCATGACATCAATCAATTGGAGGCAGTCCAGAGGAGTACAGCCAAGATAGTCAGAGGACTGTAGCCATCATCACATGATGGTAGGTGGTAAGAATTAGAGACAGTTTATCTGGGAAAGAGGAGCATTAGGGTGAATAAAACAATTATCTTCAAACCTGTCAATTGAAGGAGCAAGTGGCTGATTCTTCCTGGCCCCAGACAGCTGAATGAAGAACAATAAATAGGAATTGGAGAAAAGCAGATTTTTGCTTGATGAAAGGGGGGAAAGTCTTGCTAATAAAAAGATATGTTCAAAAGTAGAAGAGGCAAATAGGAATGGAGGCAAATAGGAAGAGGCAAATAATGGAATCCCTCTCAGTACAGGTCTTCAGACAGAGACCACAGGCTTCATTCTCCATCTGGCTGTGCTTCTGACTCCCTGGACATTACTCTTGTCCTTTCCTTCCCCCTTTTAGTTCCCTTTTATACATCATCTTCCCCTCCTCCTCTATTAGAATGGAAGCTGCCTGAAGACAGGGACTACTACCTTTTTACTGGTCTTTGTATCCTGCACATTACATGGGGCCATCTCCAGTCAGCCTGATATATGTCTTACCACTGGACTCAGATGACCCTGGAGGAGAGAGTGAGGCTGGTGACTTCGCACAGCTCTGCCTCACTTAAATCCAATTCACATGCAAGTCATGACATCTGATAGATATTACAGCCTGGAGATGAAACAAAGTCTACCTTCTATCTAAAAAAATCCCCATCATCGACTAAGGGGTAGCTGGTTGCTAGGCCGAGAGTAATAAATAGAGGTAGTGGTAAGGGCTGGCAACCTATTTTATAATTTTTCTACTTTTGAGGTTACTCCTACAGTGAGAGCTCACCACAAAGAACAAGGCACAACACCTGGGGGGAGCTGAAGCATCATCACCTGATGTCATGGTCCTCTGTGAGAATGAAGCACAAACAACAACAGGGCCTGGCACACAGTAAGTTCTCGATGAATGATTGTTCTTGATCTAACTACCTACTGTAGCTACTTTCCCTGATTCTTTACTCTAGATATAAAATACTTTAGCCAGTAGGTAGCTGTGGAGTAACTACTTTGTTCTGGAGAACTAAAATTAAAGACCTTACATGAAGCCAACTCCTTTTCAAGATACATGGCTGTACTCTGAGGTTAAAGGGGAAATCATACTGTATACCTATTCCCTCTCACCTACATTACCTTCTCCCCCACCAAAAAAAAAATACACAAAAACATACTATCCACTGATAGAGGGAATATAGCTAATTAAATTAAATATTGGGGATATATATATTTATACATATATTTTGCAGGGCAATCAGGGTTAAGTAACTTGCCCAGAGTCACACAGCTAGTTAGTGTCAAGTGTCTGAGGCTGAATTTGAACTTGGGTCTTCCTGAATCCAGGGCCAAGTGCTTTATCTCCACTGCACCACCTAGCCGCCCCAAGGATAATTTTTAAGGGAAAAATGAAATGAAAAAAAATACAGAAGGTAACATACCACTTGAAAAACTGTGCATAAGGATTTGGATATAAGCAAGAACTATGATTTTATTGGTATAGGGAACTAACTCCCAACTGAGGAAACTCTACCAATGAAAGTCCATATAGTTCTAGAGAGTTGCTGTAGATCAGTGAAAACTTAAATGATTTGTCCAGGGTATACAGCTATTATTATAGATGGGACTTGAACCCAGGTCTTCCTAGCTCTGAGGCAGCTCTCTATCCACACTGCCTGACAAAAAAAAAAAGGATGTATAGGAGAGAAAAATGAGGGCATTTTGGCCCTGCAGTCCGTAACAGTCTTCCTTTCCCCTTAAAAAAGAGGTAATGGAAAGTAGACTAAAAGAGAGTCAGAGGTAACTACATTCACTGGGTCTCAGTTTCCAAATCCTTAAAATGAGAAGTTCAGTGTAGATGCTCTCTAAGATCTTTTCTAGTTCTAATATGTGATGATGCTGTCAAAATCCTATTCTGAGAATTCACAGTGGCATGGACATGACACTAGGGTGTTAAAGGTTATATAAGTGGATCACAAACTCTGGCAGCTTCATTTATGTTGACTATGAGCATGGATCCAGTGATGGATGTTATGTTGGTTTGAAGATCAAGACACACAATCATTAGACTGGTTATATGGTGATGAATTTTTCAATTATAGTGATTCTTAATGACCATTTGCTAAGTTATAGAAGGGTTATGCTTGGTGCCAGGGGAGAAAATCACAAATCTTTAAAATATAAAGGAGTTTATATCTTTGGCTTTCTTTAATACCCACTGGTTGTGCCACCTTCTTTGTATTCACAGCTTTCCTTTAGCTCTAGTCACCTTGATCCTGATGGGTCATGGAACAATTAGAAGAGGGATTAGAATTTTTTTCTCTTTAAACCCAGAGGAAAAAAGTAGAAGTAATAGATGAACGTTATAGAGGCCATTTAAAGCTTGCTGTAAGAAAAAGCACCTAAAACTTAGAGCTGCTCCCAAATGGATTAGACTGTGTTGGGAAGTACTGGTTCCCCACTGTTCGTGCATTTTATGCTGAGCATGCATCCACAGTATCCCCACTACCACGTTCAGGTTTTTCACCTACTTGATACTGCTCCTGAGTCCTATTTTTCCTCTGAACCCAACCCCCCAAAATCAGTAAAAGTTAATTATATGATATTATAGCAATGTAAAAGGACAAGAACTTGAAATCAAAAACAAGATAAGAACCAAGTAGCAAACAGCACTACCTATTTCCCAAGATACAACCTCCCAAACTTCCAGGGAATGCAGGCTATGTGTCCTTTTTGATCAGCTGACCCCATTAGCTCGTCAACCTAGTAATATAACCTAAAAGAACTGGGGGGTGGGGGGGTGGTATGCAAATATTAAGTTTTAAATCTGCTATTTAAACCAAGTTTTCTTTTTGTGTCCTGGATACCTTTAGCAATTTGGTGAATCCCCTGGATCTCTTGTCAAAATAATGTTTTTAAAAGTATAAAATAAAATACAGATAACTCCAAAGGAAACCAATTACATTGAAATATAGATATTTAAATCTTGCTTTTAAAACACAAGTTCATGAGCCCAAGGTTAAGGAGCACTAAAAGTCTAAGTATTCCTCTAGTTGCTAGCATGCCATGGCAACATAGGGAATAGGAAGTGGGTGAGAGTGATTTGTCCAGTAATCCAACTGAGGAACTTCAGAGTCTAAAAGATGTTGCATCTTATCACTCGATTTGTCTTGCCTTAAAATCTGATAGATATTGCTTTCCCAGGATGAGAACCCTAAGGAGAAAGACATCATTATCCATGACTTTCCTGACTAGGATAAGGGAAACCGCATTTTAGTAGCATCTGTAGGACAACTTCTAGGTTCCATATCCATTTTCCTATTCTGGAGTCCTACTCATGTCTTGAATTTTTCCCTCCCTCATGGCAGTTTGTATTCAGTTTCTTACCTAATCACACTGAAAATGTTTCCAGAGTGTACAGAAGGTATTATCAACCACTACATTATCTACAGGCTTGTGGAAGATTTAGTTCCCAACAAGAATGTGAAGTACCCACATCTGGGGCAGCTAGGTGGTACAGTGGATAAAGCATGGGCCCCAGATTCAGGAGGACCTGAGTTCAAATTCGGCCTCAGACACTTGACACTTACTAGCTGTGTGACCCTGGGCAAGTCATTTAATCCTCATTGCCCAGAAAAAATGAAAAAAAAAATACCCACATCAATGAGAACACGGATCTGCTGAAGTCTTGTCTTTAAATATTGTGTAGTTTTATCTACTTATTTTGCTGGATCTGTGATTTTTCACAAACAAAAATTGTAATCTTTGGTGATACCAAAAGTTAGTTTTATCACTTTATCAATGATGTCACTGAGTACTGAAAGGTCACATGTTTTCTTTAATATCACCTTAAGACAAGCCTGGACGCGTGATTCACTTTTTAATTGTGTGACCCATTAGCTGGTGCTACATCCCTATTCCTGGTATGACCTCAAATATAAATATGATACTAAATATGAGCTATTTGATAGCACTGGTCACATGAAATGTATCTTTTCATGTTCCATTGTACTGTGCCTTCTTCTTATCATGAGGCAACATAAAATAAGGGAAAATATCCTAGACTTATAGTCAGAAGATCTGAGTGCATGCTATATGAAGATTGCATGAAGGAGCTCTTAAGCCCAGGGAAGAGAAGGTTTGGGAGTGAGGCAACATGACAGCTGTCTCCACATATCTCAAAGGCTGCCAGATTTGGAGAGCTTGGATTCAGCAGATTATGGCATAATAAAGCATAATTGGAAACAAAAATCATATGCTTTAACCCCCTCATTTGACAGGTGGAGAAACAGGTATAGAGAGAGACAATGACTTGTCCAAGGTGACTGAGCTAGGTTCAGTGGGCAGGCGTTGCAAAAAGGACAATTTAGACTTTTTGTAAAGAGAAACTTCCTACCCATCATAACTATTGCAAAGTATCATGGGATGCCCCTGCTGCTGGGGGGGGGGGTTGCATGCGGGGGGCGGGGTGGGGGGAGCAGTTCCTCCTTATAGGAAGTCTTCAAGCAAAGCCTGAATGGCCATGGGTCAAGGGGATTGATTCTTCATCAGTTGGAAGAACAGTTTGTGAGATGTTTCCACCCCTCTCATTCTGTGACTTGAGTGCGTGAGGCCTCTGTTAGTGAATGAATCACATTCTACCTTCTCCTTTCTTTTTATGAGGAATTCAGTCACCCACAGTCAAAATATTGGCAGCATAGGTGTATGCTCCATGATGTCAGGTAATGGTGATGGGGGGGTGGGGAGGAAGTTGTGGCATTAAATTCTAACACAAATAGTGTCAAATGTACCAGGGAACTGGTAGATCATTCCTTTGGTTCCCGCTCCCTCGTCACCTTCCTCAGCAATGATGGATAGGTTGGGTGAGTGCAGGCCCCAAGGATGTGATAGCCTACTGGATTTCAGAACTAGCTGTCCTCTCACCTGGTAAGATGTAGTAAATTCTAGTAGTGAATCCTCAGCATCTCTAAGCCAGAACACAGCACACTATACATAAAGGAGGCAGTGTTCAGGTGGCAGTTTTGCTAACCCAACCCAGAGTGTCTACTTACCCAGTACTACTTCTAGGACCTGGGGACCCTCCCTCCCCAGAAAGACATCCCAGAGAGAAGCCCACCATCTTGTCTGGCCAGTCTAGATCTAGGTTTAGCCTTAGCTCAACATTAATACACAATGTCACTGGTATAATTGTTCACTCCCAGAGTCCCAAGAGAAACAGAAATCATTATGTAGCACAATGTAAATCACAGGGCTCATCTTTATATTTCAGTGATTTGGAGTGACATCCTATTAAAGGTGCTTGCAGACACAAACAGGATCAGGTGGTAAGAAGAATTAAACAAGAATTATACTTGGCTGGGTAACCTTGAGCCTAATATTCAACAAACATAACCACCAGCTCCCCCCAGGTGTTGTGCCTTGTTCTTTGTGGTGAGCTTTCACTGTAGGAGTAACCTCAAAAGTAGGAAAATAATAAAATAGGTTGCCAGCCCTTACCACTACCTCTATTTATTACTCTCTGCCTAGCAACCAACTATCCCTTAGTCGATGATAGGGATTTTTTAGATAGAAAGTAGACTTTGTTTCATCTCCAGGCTGTAATATCTATCAGTTTTTGACAGCTTTCCAGAGGCAAAATGGTGCTTGACCTCAATAGATTAACAAGTGGGGGGACCAAGTCAAATACTGGGGATAGAAGCAAATAAAATAGCAAAAGGAAGAGGCAGAGACAACATCGTAAGCACCATCTTTTGGTTGAAGCCTTTCCTGATTTCCCCAATTGCTGCTTGGGCAGTCAAGTGACTCCATCAATAGAGCCCAGGACTCAGAGTCAGAAGTAACCGAGTTTAAAAACACAGTCAGACACTTACTGGCTGTGTGAGCCTGGGAAAAACCATTGATTTTCTCTGTGCTTCATTTCCTCATCTGTAAAATGGAAATAATAATAGCACCCAGCCCATGTGATTGTTGCAAGCATAAAATGAGTTCAACCAAACCCAATGAGTCAAATCCTGACTCTGCTGCTCACTACATGCATGACCTTGGGCAAGTCACTTGAACTTTCTGGGTCTCGGTTCTTCATGTGAAAAATTATGGGATCAGTTTAGATAGCCACTTAGGTTCCATCCAGTTCTATGGCTGTGATTTTATTATCATTCCATCCAAGGCAGTTAAGTATTAAAAACTTCCCTAAACATATAAAATAGGGACTGATACATGAAGGTACTCTTTCTTTTCATCTAATTATCATTCACTATCTGAGATTCTAAGCCTCCAAATCCCAGGCACTAAAACTACCCCAGGAACGTGGCCAGATCAAACCAACTTCCCAATTCCTTTGTACTACTGTATATAGATCCACTCCAGGGCTGCTCCTTCTCCAAGAATATCGAAAATGAGATCCACCTCAATTCACCATGCACAGAGAGGGTGCTTACTCCTTTCAGCCACTCTGGCTGGCACTAAACGTAGGAAGACCAAAGCTAATCAGTCCCCAACATCAAGGACCTTAATATTCTCCCTTGAATCCAGTCCCTGGAGCCCGTGGTTAGTGCTTGAACCTGTCATTTAATTGGCATAGAGAAGTCCCAGACGAAGAAACTATGGCTACTAATGTTAGCACCATCCCTGCAATTTATAATTTTAGAGAGTTGCCTGAAAAATGGTTGTCACCTGCCCAGGGTCACATTTCTAGCACATATCGGAGGCAGGATTTGCTCCTGGATTTGAGCTCAGCTCTGTATCCACTCACATACCACTGGGGCTCAAGACACATAGGAAAACACACACAAAGGAAACATTTGGTCCACTCCTGGAGACTATAGGAGAAGTCTCTTATGGTACCAAGTCCTGCATGAGCTTCCTTATTCCATGGGCGGGCACAGAGTCACTCCTCTGCAATAACTTTTTTTGTTTTTTTTTTTTGTGGAGCAATGGGGGTTAAGTGACTTGCCCAGGGTCACACAGCTAGTAAGTGTCAAGTATCTGAGGTCGGATTTGAACTCAGGTCCTCCTGAATCCAGGATCAGTGTTTTATCCACCGGGCCACCTAGCTGCCTTCCTCCGCAATAACTCTCCTGAGAGGATTGGAATCAACAAGTCAGATCACTGATACCAACAAACTTGCTTCTGATTCTAGAAACCTCCAGTCCTCCTGCTTTTCAGAAAAATACCCAGACTATAACACAGAGATACAAACCACCACCAATTGCTGAGGTCCAAATGCTTAAATTATGTATTTTCCCCATTTATTTATTTTATTTTCAATTTGTGGAATAAAACTAGCATTTCTATAACATAGTATAATAAAAAATTCACACCAACAAATGAATGGTGAGGAATGTGTTTCCCATCTTTGAAAAGGGATAACAAAAGAAGCAAAAAAAAGTGTGAGCAAGAAATTGTGGAATACTGAGATTAAGTGTCTCTTGTGCTTGTTCTAGAGAGCTGGTTCAAAATAGTACTGATTGCTAACATTTGGGAGGTTAGAGTCATATTACAGAATCAGGTATCAGCCAGAAAGAAAGCAGTGACCAGTTTGGTTTAAAGACCATGGTCTTTAACTTGGTCAGAGTTCCCACCTGACCAAGAGGGAGCCCAATGACAAACAAATTCAGCATATAAGCAGTTATTTTGTGGACCCTTGCAAGGGAGACCCAAAAGGTGGAAGGCCAGGAAATATAGACATGCCCCCATCTATTTTTATATGTATGTGTATATACATACACACCTACATACACACACACACAATCAGCTGAACACTATCACAGTGGGTTCTCATTATAATACTATTCAGTACAGTTAAATGTACTAGTAATTTTATTGTGAAACTACATTGCTTGGGGGCAACATTGTGTAGGATATGTCTGTGTGGGCACTGATAAAATGACGTCAAGATATATATGCTATGCTTGTGTCCCTTTCTGAGTCATTTGCCATAAATATGCAAAAAAAGCTGGCTTCTCTTCTTAGAGAATGTAGAAGGGCTTAAATAACTGCTCTTTAGTCTCCATTTTATTTGGTAAGGTGAGGAGTCCTTAGGCAAGATGGAAAAAATAAATTTTGGAAGGAAGCCAAAACTAATTTAAATAAAAACTGGAGAAAATGAAAAGAATTTCAAAATAATATAGGAAAAGTTGGTGAGTAGAAGAATGGGGCAAAGAAAAGATGTCATCTAAAATGTTAACTTGTTTTTCACATAATTAGGTATGTTGAGAACCTGTATATTTCTCAAAAATAGTAAAATAGTGTGAAATGGAGAAGTGTACAGCATCATACTATTAATATCGATATTTCAAGAAATCAGTGATCATCTGTGTAGAGATTCACTTTATCTGTGAAAGTTAAGCCAATCTAACAAGCATTTATTAAGTCAGTCAGTCAGTCATTAAACATTCATTAAGTACTTTCTATGTACAAGGTATTACACTAAGAGCTAGGGATACAAAGAAAGGCAAAAGTCAGTCCCTGATCTCAAGGAATTCACTGTCTCACTGACATAGTGGGTTTTTGATCCTAGACTGCTAGAGGGTATAAGGGGCCCTTGGCATGACTTCATGCACTTGCTTTAAGGAAATCTCTATGGCAACCATGTGGAGTATGGATTGGAGTGGAGAGAGACTCGAGGCGGAGAGATCAAACAGGAGGCTATTACAGAAACCCTTGAGAGGTGATAAGGGCCTGGACTAGGCTGGTAGATGTGTGAATGGAGAGGAGGGGGGTTATTAGAGAGATGCTATAGAGATAGAAATGACAGGATTTGGCAACTTATTGGATATGTGGAGTGAGTCAGGAGCCCTCAATGAAAAGAAATAGTGGGGCAAACAGCTGCCTATGAACAAGCTATATACAAGATGAACAGAGGAAAAGAATTGGAATTAAAGGAGATCCGCCAGTCAATAAACATTTATTAAGTACCTACTATGTGCCAGGCACTGTGCTAAGAACTGGGAATACAAAAGGAGGCAAAACTCCATCCTAGCCCTCAAAGAACTCACAGTTTTATATGGGAGACAACAAGCAGACAAATATGTACAAACTATGTACAGGATAAAAAGGAAATAATTAAGAGAGGAAAGGTATTGATTTAGAGGGTTTGATAAAGGCATCCTGGAGAAGATAGGGCTTAGAGGAAAACGATAGGTGGAGATGTAGGGGGAGAGCATTTCAGTAACAAGAGACAGCTGGAAAAACAACACCTACAGCCAAGATATTTGTGGAACAGCAAGTAGGCCAGTGTCACTGAATTGAAAAGTCCATGGTAGGGAGAAAGGTATAAGACTGGAAATGGGGAGATAGTTTATGAAGAGTTTTGAACACCTATGGATTTTTTATTTGATTGGAGCTCCTGGAGTTAATTAAGTAAGAGATGACATGGTCAGAAAATCACTTTGGGGGTAATGAAGGATGGATTAGAGTTGGGAGAGACTTGAGGCAGGCATACCCACCAACAGCCCATTGAGATAGTTGAAGCATAAGGTGATGAGGGCCTATACCACAGGGGTTGGCAGTATTAGAGGAGAGAAGGGAGTCTATTTGAGAGATGTTGCAAAGGTGAATTTGATAGGCCTTGACAACAGATTAGACATTGAGGGAGCAAGGGAGGGAAGATGGTGAGGTTTGAGGATGACACCTTAGATTGCAATAAAGGGAAAGATAATGAATTCCATTTTGGATATGTTGAGTTTAAGATATCTATTGAACATCCAATTTGGGATATCTAAAAGGTAGTTGGAGATGTGAGATTGGAGGCCAGCAGAGAGGTGATTAGGATCAGGAAAGGTTTCTCATACAAGATGGGATTTTTACCAAGGATTCAAAAGAAGCCAGGGAATGTTCCCATTCCCAACTAAGCAATAGCAAGAAGGTCAGTCATTGGATCACAGAGTACATGGGAGGTAGTGTAAGACTGGAAGGGTAGGAGGGGCCAGTTATGAGAGACTTTGAATGCCAAAGAGGATTGTTTATTTGATCATGGAGGTGATAGGGAGCCACCGGAGTTTGAGCAGAGGGGTGAAATAGTCAGTCCCGTGTTTTAGGAAGATCATTTTGACAGCTGAGTCGAGGATGGCCTGGAGTAGGGAGAGACTTGTGGCAAGGTGACCAACCAGCAAGCTATGAGAGTCTGTGTTTGGCAATCTCAGAGGAGAAAAAAGGCTGTATGCAAGATATCAAAATCCACAGGCCTTGGCAACAGGTTGAAGATGAGGGTGGAGAGAAGAAGAGTGAAGAGTTGAGGATGACACCTAGGTTGTAAGTCTGGGTGACTGAAAGGATGATGATGTCCTTGACAGTAATAGGACCATATAGAAGAGGGGAGATTTGGGGACAGGAGATAATGAATTCAAGGCCATGATTGTCCTTGTGAAAAGCTGAGATGGGGTTGAGTGGGGCATATAAAATGAGCAAATTAAGGAATTGGGAGTCTAAAGTTTTGGAGAGAGAATCATTACGTATGTTGAAGGCCATCAGAGATACTATGAACCAGACTCTGAATTCACTAAGAAAAAAAAAATGGGAGTGTCCTGGAGGGTAGAAGACAACAATTACCAGAATTTTAATTGGCTTTTAGATATGATTGCTCAGTAACTTTTCCTACTTTGAGATTTACTCAATGAGAGCTGGAGAACCTGGAAGTGGCAATGGAAAGCAAGGAGTAGTATTCCAAGTCCCTTACCATGACCAAAGAGTCTGGAGAATGAGTAAAAGTTCAAGCCAGCACTGGAGAGGGTGGCCAAAGAGGCCGAGTTATCAGGATAGATACAGGTCTCAGTGAAGACCAGACTATGGAAGGATTGTGAAGGACGAGATTTAGAATGACAACAAGTTTGTTGTCTAGGAAGCAAAGACATTTCTTAGACCACAGCAGAGTGGATGAATAGCTTTAGATTGGGACATTGGAGATGGGTGAAGGGAGGGCTGAGAGGAGTGGGTTGGTCCATGGCGGATGTGGAATGTGGTTTGAATGATGACCACTGGGAGTTCAGAATATGATTAGGGGGTTATCATTGAGGAATGAGTTTAGATGGGTTTTCATTGTCCACGAGGGTTTGATGTCGAGGTGGAATACTGTAAGGAATGTAAGCAGTTCAGGTAAGTATACAAGAGGATGTTACTCCCCTTCCCCCAGGACAGGAAATCAGGTTGAAGCCTTGATGGCATGGCCTTTCTTCTCTTCCCTGGAAGGGAGGAGTCTGGTGCTTGATGGAGTGGTGTTTCTCCTTTACAAAAAGGAAACGAGATCAAACAGGAGACCTGGTCCAGTTGAATGGTGTCCTCCCTCCTGAAGCAGGAGATTTCACATAATGGAATGGCATTTTCTCCCCTTACCCTGTTGTAGACTAGGATGTAACTGCCTGGAGGAAGAAGGAACCATATGGAAACTTCTTGTTTTAATTTTTCTTGTTAACTGGGTACCAGATTTTCTTGTTTCTTCTGCTGGATGAATAAGAAATGCCTGAAGCACCTTATTAATTCAATGTCATGAGTGCTGGAGTGGGCACCTTGTCCTAGTTATGGCTCTGATGATCTGATAGGGTCCAGCTGCACAGATAGTCACATGATAAGGAAAATAAGTGCCTACCACATGGGAAGCACTGGGGATACAAAGACAACAGCTTCTACTCTCAGGAAGTTTGTATTTTACTGGAGGAAGAGAACAAATACATAGATAAATAATGCACCACTAACAAGGGGGATCAGCAAAGCGGTAGAGAACAGCCCATTCATAACTTCTCATACTCTGTGACTCTTTCCATGTTCCTTCATAGGTTTTTCAACACATTGGAGGCCTTATTTTAGCTCTTTCTACCAGCCCATAGCATTTGATACAAAACCAGCCTGCTCTCCTTTCCAATCATATATTTCTTCAGTGATATATCTTACTCCACTTCCTTGGCCACATGGGCAAAACTGATATATGTGCCATTTATTTATGCCTGCTATGTGTTGTTCTATTTCCCTTTGGGTTATCTGCAATTTTGGTTTTTCAGAGGTGTGGTAGTTCTGTCACTAAAAACCTCATTATTAAAGAGGAGTCCTTAAGCATGCTATATTAATATGTTTTAGTTGAGGGAGATTGACCAGTTGATGACCTCAAAGACGTCTTAGGTGCCTGAGGCACAGAAAGATTAAATAACCTGCCCGTGACTAAACCTTGCTCTCTCAGAGGCAAGATTTGAACCCAAGTATTCTTGACTTCAGGTCCTAATATTATATCATGCTGGCATATGTAAATGTAGCAGATAGAGTAATGAAGTTGGAGATGAGAGGGCTTAGTTTGAATCCTGCCTCTTGGGGCAGCTAGGTGGTACAGAGGATAAAGCACCAGCCCTGTATTCAGGAGGACCTGAGTTCAAATCTGACCTCAGACACTTGACACTTACTAGCTGTGTGACCCTAGGCAAGTCACTTAACCCCAATTGCCTCACTAAAAAAAATACTTCATTCATTGAATCCTGCCTCATACATTTACTAGCTATGTCATGTTGGGCAGTGGATGGAACACTAGCCCTGGTGTCAGGAGGACCTAAGTTCAAAATTGGCCTCAGATACATGACACTTACTAACTGTGTGACCCTAGGCAAGTTACAACCCCAATCGCCTCAAACATCTGGAGTCACCTCCAGTTGTCCTGATATATTATATTTTGCCACTGGACCCAGATGGCTCTGGAGGAGAGAGTGAAGCTGGTGACTTTGCACAGCCCTGCCTCACTTAAATTCAATTCAGTGCAAGTCATGAAATCACCTCCAGATGTCATTGTCCTCTTCAAGAACAAAGGAAAAACAACAGCAACAGCATCTCCTTGGACATATCAATTACTCTCTCAGTTTCCTAATCTGTAAAAATGGGGAAATGAGAACAATAGTGAAGATCAAATGAGATAACACATGTAAAGTGCTTTTGAAACCCTAAAGAGAGCTGTTTTTGTTATTATCATCTAACTCCAGAAATTTCCCCATATATCCTGTTAAGAAGAGAACTAAGCAATAAGAAAACAGTAAAGACTTTAAGGAACTGGGATTTTAGGGGCAGCTAGGTGGCGCAGTGGATAGAGCACCGGCACTGGATGGAGTCAGGAGGACATGAGTTCAAATGTGGCCTCAGACACTTAACACTTACTAGCTGTGTGACCCTGGGCAAGTCACTTAATCCCAATTGCCTCACTAAAAAAAAAAGAAAAAAAAAGAAAAAAGGAACTGGGATTTTGCCTTTTCTATGGAATCCATGCTGATTGAATGAATGTCTAGGTGAACACTTTGAGATTGGTTTCATTGTTGTGACTTCCAGGGTTTCTAAGACCAGCCTTAAGGCAGGCAGGTGGCTGGATTTCAAAGCTTCCTAAGAGCTGGTGATAGGTTTGTGGGGCTGAGGACCTAATCTTGTTCTGCTTCAGAATGTCCCAATGTTCCATACCTTTGCGTGTGTTTGGGGCTTAGGGCATCTATGACTTTTCCTTGTAAGACTCCTAGGTCCATTCCAACATACCTCCTTTGACCGAATTAAAACTAAAACAAAACCAAAAAAACCTTACTGGAGAGAGGGGGGAATATTAGTGGTAGCCCTACTGTTCAGATGGCAGTCACTCTTTAATTGTTCTTGCTAACTCCTGATGCCAGTCTCCTGTGTCTTATCTGAAACTAGACCTTGAAATCCCAAATAGCAAAAAACCAAAAAGACGTGCTTTGTTTAAATGAAGAGTACCTGATGTTAAAAAACTTTAACCAGAGGGGTTGCTTCTCAGAGAACATATTATTGTCCTTCTTTTGCTGCAATTTGGATAATAGGATTGCAGTGTTCACTCTTTAATAAACTTGAGCACACCAAGAGCCTGCATTGCATTGAAGAGAGTATATTTCTTTCCAGATGAGTTGTTTAGAGGCAGTGCTATTAATAAAGCTGTGTATAACAGCTGCCTTTATTTATTCATAAATACGACACAAACATCTTACTTGTCAAAAGGAGAGGATTTTCTTTTACTATAAAAAGATAATTAATTCAGGCTAGATAAACTTAATGGCGCATTTACCATCTGGGCAAAGCAAACAAAACACCAGAATAGAATTGTGTGAAGACAGAATAATCAAAATATGGAATAAAATTCCATGCTTAAACTGGATGTTGATCTCTTGAGCAACAAATAATTTTCCACCCCGAGTACTTTGCACATGTTGGTTTGAAAGGAGAAACACAACACAGTGGTGCACAGAAAAATACAACAGCTGAGCTGGGGACCATCAAACATTGTGGTAGCTCTGCTGTGGTAGATCAGCAGCTGGATTCCCTTGATTCTCATGAGAAATATTTGAAGGTATGGATAATCTCTGAGTCCTAAGGTTCAGCTACCTGCTTATTTTAGAAAGTGAATAGAAGGTAATTGATGGCTAAGATCTTAATTTTTTTCAGTTCAAACAATTAAACCAAAAGGTAGCACATAGAGCAAAACTCATCATTTTTCCTCCCATTGCCCCATGAACTTTCCTTCTTCCAAGTATTTTCCTTCTATAAAAGGGGCCCACTATCCTTCTAGTAACCTAGGTCCACAACCCTAAAGTTACCCTTAACCCAATATGTTCAATCAAATCTTCTTGCTTCTATCTTCACTATATCTTTCCCAGATGTCACCTTCTCTTCAATCTTACAGTCACCACCCTATATCAGACCCTTATCGCCTCTTGCCTGGATGATTACAATGCCCTGCTAAAGGTCCTTCCTACTTCATCTCTCTCCACTCCAATCTATTCTCCACACAGTGACCAAAATGTTTTCCTTTCTGACTATGTCACTCAATAACCTCTAATAACTCCCTATTACCTCTAGGTTTAAGTACAAAATCTACTCTTCTGTTTATGGCTTTAAAAGCCCTTTAAAACCTTATCCCAACCTACTTCTCTACAATTTGGAAAAAAATATTATTATACATTCCTCCCCTTCTTAAACTTTTATGGTGTAGCTGAACTAACATTTTTCCAGTTCTTAATGACTGATAATTCATCTCCCATCACCATGTCTTGGAATAGGTAGTTTTCCATGTGTGTAACGTTTTCCCTCCTTATCTCTGCCTTGTTTCCTTCAAAACAAGTTTCTTGTTCAAGCAAAACCTTTTACAAGAAGCCTTTCCTGGCTACCCTCAACTTCAAGTGCCCTCCCCTACAAATTACTGGGCATTCATTTAGTACATAATTTGTAGAAGCTTATTTTTTTTTACTTCATCTCCCATAATAAAATATAACTTTACTGAGAGAAGGGATCATTATTTATTTATTTTGAATGCTCATGTGACTACTTTGCATTCAGCTAAGACAGTGAATGTTGATAGTTGATTGAATGTTGACAGTAGTGATTAATTGATTCATGGTTGTTTCTTAACTAACATCTTAGGATCTAGAGTTTAAAATGACTATTAAGTCTACCTCATAGAAGTCTCTGCAATATTCCCAACAAGTTATCATCTGGCCTTGCTATAATACCTCTAGGGATAGATGTTAAGAATGGATTTTAATCCCATCCCAATAAGCAGAGTAAATTTATTATTGAGGAATTTTTCTATAGTCTCATCACAATGGATGGACACTTTTTTTCTGGGGGGGGGGCAGGGCAATGAGGGTTAAGTGACTTGCCCAGGGTCACACAGCTAGTAAGTGGCAAGCATCAGGCCGTATTTGGACTCAGGTCCTCCTGAATCCAGAGCTGGTGCTTTATCCAGTGCAATACCTAGCTGTCCCTGGACACATTCTTAATCAAATTGAAAGGGTCATGGGACTTTTGGTCATTGGATGAAAAATAGTGACACCACACAGGAAGCATCTTATGACTAGTTGAGAAGGACAAGTTTTGGGGGGCTTTCTATAAAAATGTACACAAAAATGTACTATATATATATGTGTATATATATATATATATATATATATATATATATATAAAATACACACATATATACACACACATACCCATACACACGTGTGTCTGTATTTTGGAGAGAGCTAGAGAGAAAGTAGATGATTAGAGAGATATTAGCTGGCAATGGGCAAAGATAACTGGGGAACCATTTTAGCACTGAAGGAGTCCAGGGTTGGGAATCACTTTATCACTCTTGAGAAGAGTTGGAGGGAGAGCTTCCTCTCAATTTCTCTTTCTCCCTCCCCTCCCCTCCATCCCTCCTCCTCTCTGCCTCCCCCTCTCCCCCATTTTTTTCTCTCCCTATCTCTCTTTCTTTCTCCCCCTTCCTCCCCTTTCTCTCCTTTCTCTCTCTTTCTTCTTCCCACCTCTACTGGTCATATGATTGGAGAAATTAAGCCAGTAGGAGGCAACTATACAACCAAAAGCAATACATTAGGTGATTTAGAACTGGAAGGGACCTTAGCAACCAGCAAGAAAAATGCTCTCATTTTAAAGATAAGGAAACTGAGGCCACAAGCCACCTAATGATTCATCTAAACCCACACAATTAGTAAGTGTCTCTGGCAGGATTCAAATTCAGGTCTGTCCTCCTGACTGTACTGCAAGTGCAGGGCTCTATCCACTGTGCCACCCCATTGCCTAAGTGGAAGAAAGGGAGCTTTCCTGAGAAAGGGAGAGGCTACACCTCTGGTTCTGATTTTTCCCCTCTTGTCTTAAAGGTGACAAATTCCAGAACTAATGACCTTAGGGGCTGTGACCACATGGCAACCTCTGACTTTGTACCCATTTTTTATCATTGATAAACAAATGTTCTGAGGTAAATGTATCCAAACAGCACATTGCAGATTGCAGGATACCAAGTGACTGGTACACCTCAGTGGCAGACTGACCCATATAGCAAGGATGGCATGTCCTTTAAGAAACCAACTGAAAGGAATGACTCATCCATCACTGACACCAAGTCCAGCAATAAACTTCCTAAGGATGTCAGAAAGGGAGAAAAATACTTCTAGGGCTAGGAGGTGAGAGGTACCCCTTTGCCACATGTTCTCCATATATGTTTCAATATCATTGCACTTCAGATATGAGCTTACTCCCCTAGAAAACTTGATTGCAAGATGAGAGTATGCCCCTGGTTTGGAGGAGAAGATATGTTGTGCCAACTCTTCCTGATATAACATCTTAGTCAATACCTTTTTTAAAATACTTTTGCTTACTATCAAGAGTAAGCACTATAATAGGGGCTTATGAGTAATAGTACTAGAAGCTTAGTTGCTCAGGGTTATTCTTAGGACCCTGAAGAAAATGGGAGCCACCCTCTCAGAGCCCAGCCTATGAAAGCAAGTCCAAGTTGGAGTAAGAGTTCAATGCTAGCTATAAAGCTAACTCATGAAGCAAATTATTTTATTTTAGGATCTTCTAATTATTTGAATGTTGTTCTTTATCTTGGGCTGAAATATGGCACCCTATAACTGGCATCACGCAAAACAAGGCCAATCCTCATCCTTGGGGTCGAATTTTACATAGTAAAAGCCAGCTATGGTGTCTGTGCACCACCCCACCCAAATTTCTTTACGAGACAAAGCATCTCCCTTTTCCCTTCAGTGTCTGACATACAGTGCTTGTTGAATCATTGATGGATTAATTCAACCAATCTTTATGTAGCATCTTCTCTCATCCACTCATCATTCGAGATGCCCCACCCTCAACATATTCTAGTTTGTCAACATGTCCCCTGAAATACGATGCCCAGGAATTTCAAAATATATTCAATGGGGTCTTAGTTCTTCAGAATACAGTAGAACCCTTATCCACCTTCCTGCTAGTTGTTAACATAGTTTAAGATTGCATTAGCATGCTTTGCTGCCATATCCAATTGTTGACTCATAATGAGCTTGTGGGCAAATAAATGTCTCCTTTTGTTCATGCTAAAAGTTGATTAACTGAGTCATGCCTCTGCAATTCTGTACAGTTGAGTTTCTGAAACTCTGGTAATGATCGGACTGCCAGGCTCTCTAACCTCTTCACTATTTCAAAATTATTACTTTCTTAAGATATTCTTCCAAAGATCCTAACAGTTTTATATCATTCTCAATATTTCACATAACTGACTTGTAGTTCCAAAGCCCACTGTCCTGTCAGATTGAACTTTAAAAATGATAGCTTAGATTTCTTTAGGGCTCTGAGGTTTGCAAAGCATTATTGATACATTAGCTCATTCAAGAGCCAAAATAACTGTCAGGTCCTATGGGAGCATTAGCCCAATTTTGCATGACAGCCAATGATTGTGCAAGTGTTGTGTTCTTTGTGTAGCCACAGCATAAAATCTCAGATCTTTCTAATTACTGAAGAGAGGGTTAATGAGTAGATACTGACATCATTTCACTTCATGCTAACCCAAAAGAGTTTCACACAATCTGGACTCAGAGGTAAGAAACTTAGGTTTGCATTCCACTGCTACTAGTGAATGCAAGTAATTTCATGTTTCTTGTCCTGTTTCCTCATCTAAAAAAATGGGAGGGCTGGAGAGAATGATTTCTAAGGGGCTTCCCAAATTAGTTTCTACAATAATTGTTCATTCATAGGAAGAGCCAGGTAGGTGGCACATTGGTAGAGTGCCAGATCTGGAGACAGGAAGATCTGAGTTCAAATCTGGTCTCAAACACTAGCTTGTGAGCCTGGGCAGGTTACTTAACTCTATTTGCCTCAGTTTACTCATCTGTAAAATGACCTGGAGAAGGAAATGGCAAACCACTTCGGTATCTTTGCCAAGAAACCGCAAAATGTGGTTATAGAGAATTGGACACAACTGAAATGATTGAACACCAATTCATAGGAAGAGGTATTATAAATGCTTCTTGGAGAGCTTACCTAGTTCTATTAGTAGAAAGTAAAGTCCTTGAAAGTCAGTATTTGTTTTTATTTTTGTCTTTGTCACCCCAGAACCTATTGTAGTTTGTCTTTCATTCTAGAAGAGGACCATGACATTAGAGAGATGTCATGACTTGCACTGAATTGGATTTGAGGGAGGGCTGTGCAAGGTCACCAACCTCACTCGTCTCCAGAGCCATCTGGGTCCAGTGGTGAGATACAGATGAGGATGACTAGAGATGGCTTCAGACATTTAAGCCAACTGGGGTTAAGTGACTTGCCCAGGGCCACACAGGTAGTAAGTATCTGAAGTGAAATCTGAACTCAGGTCCTCCCAACTTCAGGGCCAGTGCTCTGCTCTGGCACAGTACACTGTGTCACTTCAGTACCTAGCAAAGGGCTTGACATATATAGGCACTTAATACACATTTCCTTAAATGCTAGATGACAGAGTGGATAAAGCACCAGCCTTGGATTCAGGAGGACCTGAGTTCAAATCAGGCCTCAAACACTTGACACTTACTGTCTGTGTGATCCTGGGCAAATCACTTAACCTTCTTTGCCCCACCAAAATAATAATAACAGCAATAATAATAATAACAGTAATAATAATCATAAATGGTAATATAATAGACTTAAAGAATTGTTGATTTAGAATTTTTTCAGGGCCTTAGAAGTCATCAAGTCCAACCCCCTCATTTTAGAGATTAGGAAACCTGGGTTTAGAGAGGATAAGTGAATTGCCCAGGGTCAAAAATCTAATAAGTATCATCTTCCCAACTCCAAGGTCTCTATTATGTTATGCATGCCACACTACAGACAGTTGTTGGAGAAGTATGTAAAGTGCTGAGCCTCAAGTTAGGAAGACTTAGTTCAAAGTCTCTGACACTCACTCTGACTCACTAGCTGTGTGATCCTGGGCAAGTCACTTAGCTTGTAGTTTTCTAATTTTCCTTATCTGTAAATTAGGAAAATAATAGCAGGGTTGTAATGAGACAATATTTTTGGAGCATTTTTATACAGTACCCAGAACATAGTAGGTACTGAATAAATGCTTATTTCTATCCTTCCGTTCTTTCCTCTTTAATAGAATTTCTCTATGGGTAACTTTTGTTTCTTCCTTTTTATAAACTCAATTTCATTTTCACTTCCAAATTCTCTCCCTCTTCCCTTTCCCTCCCATTGAGAAAACAAGAAAAACAAAACCCATTAAAAATATGGTTAGTCAAGCAAAATGAATTACTTCCTTAACCATGTTTTTAAAAAATGCTTCGGTCTGCTCTCTGAGTCTATCACCCTCAATATTTGAAGTGAAGGGCATATTTTAAGATGAGTGCTCTGGAACTGTGGTTGGTGATTTTGTTGTTCAGAGTTCCTGAGTCTTTTATAATTGTCTTTATAATATTATTGTTATAGTATAAATTATTCTGCTCACATCACTTTGCATCAACTCATATAAGTTTTCCTACGTGTTTTTTTCTGAAACCATTCCCTTCATCATTTCTTTTTAAAAAATATATATTTATTTTTAACATTCTTTTTTTTAACATTGTGTTCCAAATTCTCTCCCTCCCTCAAACCCTCCCCCACCATTAAGACAAGCAATATAATTGATATTATATACAAGAAGTCATGCAAAATATATTTTGATATTAACCATGTTTAAAAAAAAAACAAGAAAAATAAAGTAAAAAAGTAGGTTTCAATTGCACTCAGAGTTCATCAGTTCTCTCTCTGGAGGTGGATAGCATTTTTCATCCTGGGTCCTTTGGAATTATCTTGGATCACTGTATTGATCAGAGTAGCTAAGTCTTTGGCCATTGATCATCATTACAATCCTGCTGTTACTGTGTACAATGATCTCTTGGTTCTGCTCACTTCATGTTGTATCGGTTCATATGAGTCTTTTCAGGTTTTTCTGAAACCGTCCTGCTTGTGTTTTCTTATGACACACTAATATTCCATCATATTCACATATGATAACTTGTTCAGCCATTCCCCAAGTATGGTACCCCTCACTTTCTAGATCTCTGACATCACAAAAAAAATGCTGCTATAAATATTTTCCTACATATTGGTCATTCTCTTTTTTCTTTGATCTCTTTGGGGTTTAGACCTAGTAGCGGTATTGCAGAGTCAAAGAGTATGCACAATTTAATAGCTTTGGAATCATAGACAATTAGGTGTTTCATTATCTAGAGTGTTTGGCCTGGAGTCAGGAAGACATGAGTTCAAATGTGGCCTCACTTCCTAGTTGTGTGACCCCTGGCAAGTCACTATATCTCTCTTTGCTTCAGTTTCCCCATCTGTAAAGTGGAGATAATAATAGTCCCCACCTCCCAAGGCTTTTGTGAGGATCAAATGCAACAATATAGTAGGTACCTTATAAATGTGATTTTATTCCTTTTCATTTAAAGTTGCTTTCCTAAATTCTTGGAACAATTCACACCTCCATCAATAATGCATTAATGTTCCTGTTTTCCAATAGCCCCTTGAGCATTTGTCATTTTCCTTTTTTTGTCAACTTAACTAATCTAATGGGCATGAGGTGGTACCTTAGAGTTGTTTTAATTTGCATTTCTCTAATTATTAGTGATTTGGAGCATTTTTCAAGTGACTCTAGATAGCTTAGATTTCTTCTAAAAACTGGGTATTCATGACTATTTGTCAAGACTAAGATGATTTTAGAAATCTTTACAATGTTTTTTTTTTTTTTTTGAAAAATGGAGTGATGAAGTCAGGTGAATAGAGTGTTTAGCTTGGAAGTAGGAAGCACAGAGTTCAAATCTTGCCTCAGATATTTACTATATAACCTTTGGAAAGTCACTTAATCTCTCCCAGTCTCCTCATTTGTAAAAAAGAGGATAAACATAACCCCTACCTTACAGAACTGTCATGAGAATCAAAGGAGATGATGGATATAAAGTGCTTTGCAAATTTTAAAGTGCTATACAAATGTATATTTGTATACAAATATTATTATTAACAATAATAATTTTTGTTGTTTAGTTGCATCTGATTCTTCATCACCCCATTTGCAGTTTTCTTGGCAAAGATACTGGAGTGGTTCACCATTTCCTTCTCTAGCTCATTTTACACACGAGGAAACTGAGATAAACAGGGTTAAGTGACTTGCCCCGGGTCACACAGCTCGTGTCTGAGGCTAGATTTGAACTCGGGAAGATGAATGTTCCTGACTCTAGGCCCAACACTCTATCCACTGTGCCACCTAGCTGCCCAACAACAAGAAACATAATTAATAATAGAATAATTGGGATCACTTATTTTCCACTGATTCTGCTAGTAATTACCAGCCCCAGCCCTTTCTCCTTATCTATGTCCAGAGAGCACAAGGCTTCTTCCCATCAGGACCTTCAGCATTCCTGCCTTGGCAATGCCTTGTTCTCATTCGGTCCCCTGTCCTTCCAGATACAGAACATAGAGATTAATGTTTTATTTATATTCTGTGTAAAATGCTTTCAACTTTTCAGGGGAAAGGTGAGATAGAAACCAAATGTATTTTTCTGAGATGATGCTAATGATAACTGACATTTATATGACACTTCAGAGTTTGCAAAGTACTTTGCATACATTGCCATTTATTATCTCCCTTTTAAAGATACGAACATTTAGGGCTCACATAGTCATGACTCACCCGTGGTCATAGTAAGCATCAGAGATAGAATGTGAACCAAGCACTTCTCAACTCCAGGTGGAGCAATCTATCCTTCAGAACACAGGACAGATAGTGATATGAGTCTAAATAGGACCGTGTGTGTGTGTGTGTGTGTGTGTGTGTGTGTGTGTGTCTGTGTGTGTGTGTGTGTGTGTGTGTTACACAGGCTGTATGAAACTCTGCATCCAAAGTTTTTTGAGAGAGAGAACTCACAACTAAATCATTGTCATGAAAAAAGGGCACTAAAGTAATATACAAACACATTTCATATTTACTGAATTGAGCTTAAGTCTTTTAACATTAAGAGGTAGCGCAATATAAAGAAGAGAGCATTGATTAGACTTAGAGGCAGGAGCACCTACGTTCAAATCCTGCCTCCCCCCATTCACTTAGGATCATAAACCTAGAATCAAGGGGGGCCTTCAGAAGTCACCTATCCAACCTTTTCCACTCCCCCCTCCTCCTGCTGCTTATTTTCTAGCTGAAGAAACTGAGCTTCTGGGCAGGTTGAATGACTAGCCCAAAGTCTGACAAGTTATGTCAGAGGTAGAATGTGAAATTGATTCCTCTGATTGAAGAACCAGTATTCTTTCCACTATTGCAAATACTTCCATATCTGTATGAGTATAGGCAAGTCCTTTGACTCATTCGTGCCCAAATGTCCTCACTTGTAAGAGGATTAGAGTCAATGGACTTTAAAGTCTTCTTAGCTTTAAATCTATGATCCTACAAAGTGTGAAAGTATCATATGAAATATTTTTACACATATGTAAATACTTTTATGTATATATGTTGTGTGTGTGAAGACAGGACGATACAAAGGACTTGATGAAATCAAACGCCCTCGTTTCACATCCCAACTCTGACACCGACTACCTATACAATTATAAAACTCTGGACAAGTTGCTTCTTGGAGTACTAGAGTTATCTGGGAACTGAAAGTGGTCAGTAGTCAAAGACAAGCAGAACTTAGGTCTTCTTGTCACCAAGGCTGGCTCGCTCACAACCTGGCCCTTAACAGTTAGTTGTGCATAAATTCAACAATCAAAGTCTTACCTGTGATATCATCGTCAGTTTTCCCTAGGTCTATTTTTCTCCAGTGCTTACCAACTACCATCTGGTGCATATTCCTTCTTTCAGGCCATGATGATACCACTGAGTATACTTTGGAAATAAGGCTCATTACTCAAGAGTGACAGACATAAGATGAAATTTATCTCACTGGGCCCAATTCTCTAAAATACACACCAAAGATGATTATAAACCAAGGGAGGTGAGCCAATTGCAGGTAGAAGGATGTTCTGGGGAAGAGAAAGAAAACTCTGTGTGTGTGTGTATGTGTTCCATTCTTGTCACATTAAAATAAAAATCAACACATCCCTGAGAACATATGTTCCAAACATTCTCTAATGACGTATTTTTCTGTCAACTATTAAAGGTTGTAGAATTGTAATAAATCAAAACACTTTCTTTAATACAATAACCTGAACACTGTGAATACTTTGTAACCTGAGTTATGTGCTATGTACATTGAAAAAGTAGAGAATAAACAAACACTACAAGTGATTGTCTTCGTAGCATCACAGATTTAGAGCTGAAAGGGACCTTAGAGGCTGTCTGGTCCAACACTCATTTGACAGATGAGAAAACATATGCCCAGAGAGGTGGAGTTAAGGGAGGTCAGATTTGAACCCATGACACCCAAGCCGGTGGTCATTCTACTGTCTAGGTGTACCACATTGCCTTTCTGCCAAGTTTGGTTTGTCCTTTACCTTTCATCTGAAGGGTGAAGGGAAAATAGAATCATGCTCTCTCCTCCTCCATCCTTGGTATTGTCCCAACTCTTTACCAACTTAAGCGACCTGAGGTATTTACAAATCTTCATGTGTCATGGTGAGGCAGTGTTGAGGATGAAAGCTAATAATGATAATAACTAGCATTTATATAGCACCTACTATGTGCCTAGAACCATGCTAAGTGTTAAATATCCTCACAACAACCCTGGGAGATAGGTGCCATTGTGTATCCCATTTTATAGTTGAGGAGAAGATTATATTGTATATAGGACAATGTTATCAATACTTCATTGTTATCAATAGATGTTGTTTTTCTTAAAAAAAAAAAAAAACAACCCACAGAGTGCCTTCTGTGTGCTGTCTCTCAACAATCCCAATGTGGCCTTCATTTCTGAATAATCATATTATATGTAGACTATATAGATACTAAGATATAGTTTCTTATCTCAGAAAATTGTGGATTTAGAGATAATTTGTTCATTTGAAAGCATTCAAATCTGGCCTTTTCCTAACTGTATTATGACTCTTGGCAAATCATTTAATTTCTGTCTGCATTAATTTTCTCATTTGTAAAATGTAGATAATAATAGCATTACCCTCCTAGGGCTGTTGTGAGGATAAAATGAGATAATATCTGTAAAGCATCTTGCAAAACCAAAGCTCTAAATGAATGCTAGCTGTTACTATCTTTTGTGTGTTTGTGTGAGGGGCAATTGGGGTTAAGTGACTTGCCCAGGGTCACACAGCTAGTAAGTGTTAAGTGTCTGAGGCAGGATTTGAACTCAGGTCCTCCTGATTCCAGGGCCAGTACTCTATCCATTGTGCCACCTAGCTGCCTCTAGCTGTTATTATCTTGTCCAGTGCCTTCCTTTTATAATCAACAAAACTGAAACAACGCAGAAAAGTTAGGTGATTTGTCCCAAGTCACACAGATATTGAGTGTTAGAAGCATGCCCTCTCATGCCCTCTCCCTCCAAATCCAGAACTCTTTCCACTGTACTTTGCTGATATCTTATTTCATTTCATTTCTTTCCTTTTTGGGAGGGTGGGGGGAAGACAATTGGGGTTAAGTGACTTGGCCAGGGTCATACAGCTAGTGTCTGAGGCCAGATTTGAACTCAGATCCTCCTGACTCTATCCACTATTTAGTCTCTTTCCAAAGATCTTGTTCAAATACATCTGTTCTTTAAATGTGATGCCTAATTAGGGACAAAATGGCTTTGGTTTTCATGTCATTTGGGATACATTAGAATTCATAATACTACATTGTAGAGTTTCAATAATAAATTAAAAACAAAAAGACAAAAGAGGTCACAAGATACTTCTTGGTTCATTTTCTGTCCTCCTTCTACAACTTGAATTAATTCTACAGTTTTGATCATCATCTTGTAGAAAGACAAATTCTGGTGGCTCATGTTGATGAGTCCCTGCCCCAGAAGTTCACACAAAAAGTTTTCACTGAAAGAAGTATCCAGTGGGCAGCCAGTGACATTAGGAGGTGCCCATAAATGACTGGGCCATGTGTATGAAGCTCTGTATAAATTCTTCCACATGTTTTTCCTCCAGTTCCTCACATTCTTTGCATCCTGATTCTTCAATGTTCTGCCAGAGGAGAAGACAAAAGGAAAAAAAAAAGATGATTATAACAAGGTAAGGCTCCATACCCTTTCCTCATGATATTCCATCGACTAAGCATTGTGCCAAGAACCTGAGAGGTCCCATGAGCTTCCTGGGTAAAGCTTTCAGAGAAGGAAAAGAGGGACTATAGGGGTTTGTTTTTCCTTTATTATTGATAAAGGTCATAACAAAAGAATTTACATTTCTTTGGATTAACCCATGAAACTGTCATTCTCAAACAGGAAGTTATTTATTGATTAAAAATTTTGAAATTATTTCTTCTACATGTGATTAAATCCAATTTCAACCTTAAGAACTTTAAACTGTTATCCTCTATCCTAATTCAAAAGCAAATTTTAAAAAAGAAAAAAAACCTGGAAGTGCCTATTCTTTGTAAGACATTGTTTAGGCAGTTGCTGCTGAATATTTTTTTTCTCTCCTTCCTTTTTTAAAAATTCTTTGTTATAAAGGGTTGCTCTCAGAGAGGGACAGAAGAATGGAACTACAGGGGGAAATGCAGGTGATATAAAAACAAAATACATCAATAAACATCTGCTAAAATTTTTTTTAAAAACAGACAAAAACCAAAGCTAACTCATGTTTGCATTTTACCAGAACAGACAACGCTCACCCTGTCTGATGATAATGTGGTGTTAGCAGTGATGATGACATTTTCTACTGTTTCATGGAGTGTGACATTATTGCTTTCATAGGAAATCACACGAAGTTCCAGAAGGAAGCACCTCATCATGGTGATTCTGCAACTTGGCTACAAGCAGAATTGAAAAAGAGCTGCTTTACCAGAATTCACTGCACTTTTTAAATATATATATATATAAAATAATATTTATTATATATAATATATATATATACACATGCATACATACACAAACATACACACTCTCATATTTTAAAATTTGGGGCCAAAGACTTATTCTATGCAAACATTTCCTAAGAAAGTGTCATGCTCCAAGATTTACATCTATGAAACAACTAACTTACGGAGTTTTTACTCTGGCAGAAAACAAAAGAAAAAAACCCTACATTTCAGAAGAATACAAATGCTAAAAGGGCAGCCACGTTGTGGAGTATGGGAATCATTTTTGAATAGCAGACTTGGATTCTGGTTCAAGTTCTTCCACTGACTCCCCCTTTAACCAGTTCCTTAAGAGAATCATAAGATTTAAAGTTGGAAGAAGTCATATAATCAAAGCCCCTCTTCTGCTTATGAGATCTCATAGTTGGAAGGAGCTTCAGAAGCCATCTGGATCTCAATGGGAATCCCTTTCTACAATATTCCCCATGAAGAGGAAGGCAGAAAGAACTCTTTATATGGACTCTTCCATCACCTCCTAAAGGAACTCCTTTCCTGTGGAAGCAGCTAGCGAGTCATTCATTTTGGACCACTATATCATTACGAAATATTTCTTGTGTTCAGTGTGGGGACAGGGCTAAAATGGGGTTCTGGTCAGATGTCCTAGTTTTGAATACTGCCACTACCATTCATTACCTGTCTGACCTTAGGCAAGTCACTAAATCTATAATCATTTAAAATCTGCCTATGCAACTTCCTAGGCTCAATGATTTAAATCTGGAAGGGACCTTGGAGGTCATCTAATCTACTGCCTTGCCATTTTACAGATGAAATGATTTAGCTCCAGTCATACAGTAAGAGTAAGATACAGAATTTGAAGCAAATGTCTCTTTCCCTATGAGCAGAATGGAGAGAGAGCCTCCTACCCATGTCTCGGAGGTATTAGAAGGATAACAAGAGATATTCTGTTGGAAGTACCTTGAAAAGTTAAGTATTTACAGGAATGGAAGTTTTTTGTTTGTTTGTTTTTACCACTAATACTTAAAAGGTGGTTTTGCTTTTAGAGGGGGAAAGACACTGTAGCCCAGATAGTAAATGCTGGAAGCAAGAATGCCATGCCTATTCAGTGGTCTGACTCATTCTAGGAAGAATGTTTAAACAAGCAAAATTTGCTTCAACTAAGCCCTTGAGACTCGCTAGAGCTACTAAAAATCAATTTCTAAGCTTGTTGGTGGTTAATTATTCATGTGGTCTGCATGGAGAAAGCATAAAAGTACAAGGCAAGCCAGGCTCACGGCAAGGAAGATGACCAACACTACCCACATGGTGCTCTGGTTGGCTGGGAGACTAGAGATCAGCTCATTTTCTAAATAATGGGGAGATTTCTCTGAAATTTTTGCAGGAGGCTCTTAATTGAAAACTATTAAAAAAAAAAAAAAAGGCCATGTTCCTGGTGTCGGCAAAAATTGGCATTGCCAAAAAGATGTTGATTAAGACATTACTGATGGAAAACCCAATCACAAATTAACTCATAAACACAATGTCTTCTAGGGGGAGAAGGAAAAAGGAAGAAGACTTTAGACTTTGTTTTTTATACCCAGAACAGTGTTTTTATACACAGATTTGCCTCAGGTAATTTCAGTCCAATTAACCAAGGTCAAAATGTTTCTTTTCAGCCATTGAGAAAATTAATCAGTTTTATAGATTTGTTGCTTGGTTTATACAACTTGTAATAGGCAGAGCTTTTATTTTATTTGTAAGAGAGGGAGAGACCATCTCAGTAATGCATACATTTGCCCAATTTACAGAAAACAGGCAAGTTGATATGGGTGTATGATGAAGGCCTGGCTGGGTTGGCCACAGAATTCTGTGGAGGGTAAGTCATATAACCAGTAGTATAACCTGACTGACCTTAATATGTTTTCTAACAATGACTTCTATATTCCCTTCTAACTATCACAAAGAAAAAGGTCCAAAAAAAAAAAAAAAGGTGAAAAACAGTCTTACTCTCATTTTATTTGTGGTGGTGTTTTCTTTTCTTTTTTTTTTTTTTGTCTCCCCAGTTTCTTTTTGAGAAAGGAAACATCATATAATAGATATAGGGCAAGGCTTGGAGTTAGGAATAACCAGGTTCAAATTCTATTTCTGACACTAATTAGCAGTGTGACCCAGTGAAAGCCCTATTACCTCTTCTCTGTCTCAGTTTCCTGACCTGTAAAATGAGGGTTGTTGGATTAGTTGATATACAAGGTCCTATCCATCTGTGTTGGTATGATCCTATGAATCTGAACCTCTGTGAGTCTCAGGTATCTAGCTAAGACATTCTGATTTGCATTTGGTGGTTTATACAGTCAAAGGTCCTTGGCACATGGATAGCCTGACAAGATGGGAGGTTCTGAATTTTTTTTTTTTTTGGAGGTAGAGGGTTGTTTGTTTTCCACCCTGTCAGCATCAAGAGTCCATGGAGACCTTTTCATAATATTTTTATTTTAAAATTTCCTGGCTACAGAGGAACACATGGAAAAGTAAGATTTGAATTCTATAACGTCAGTTAAATTCATTATGAGTCCTGGAAGATCAGACTCCTCTTCTGGCTTCTTGGAGGGTGACTCAGATTCCTTAAATCTGTTTCTTCTCATTCTGTTTAGGGAAGTGGGCTTAGAACGAACCAGCCCTGGAGACAGATGCAGGAAGGAGCTAGGCCAGCATATGTCACAGAAAAGAGGATGGGCCTAAAGGAGCCGAAATCATAGACCCAAGGGCCCATTCAAGAGGTATACATAAACAAGTCTGGACTGATTTTTTTCTGAGCCACCCATGGGGTGATAGCTTTCTAGAGTAGAGTAGAGACTGGAGTAGAGAATCAGAAGACCCAAGTCCTAACCTCTTCCTAACATTAACTCACTGCATTTAATATCACTAAAGCATCAAAGACGAGGGATTTGAATTGTGTGAACTCTATCATAGAATCACACAATATCATGCTTGCAAGAAGAGTGGGGGAAGGGACCTGGATGGACTTAGATGTCCTCTAGCTTTTGATTGTCGACCTTCAGTACTGGGAAACTCATTGATTATCCCTCATAGTTGCCCATGCCACCTTTAGCCATCTAATTATTAATGAGTTTTGCCTTCTATGGAAGGAGCCATATGCTGATCTGCTATTTCAACCATTATACCTAGTTCTGTCCTCAGGGTCAAGCAAAGCCATCTCCTCTTCCACATGACAGCTATCATGTCATTCCCCCCTTTGCTAAGAACATTCCAGTTCTTTCATATGACCGTCACAGGGTTTGGTCCTTTCCAGTGCTAATTTTTTGAAATAATAACAAAATTCTTTCTTCAAACCTCCAGCAATTAAAACAACATAGTCAGTATGGCAAAAAAAAAAGTGGCAAATGTACTCACATGGGCATTACTTTCAGTATACAGAGTGGCATCGATATTTGATTTCTGAAAGAAAAGAAAATTATATATATGAAAAGTTCGAGGATGAAAACACATAAAAATTTTTGAAATTAGACATCAGGATTTTTAAAAATGAAAGAAAAAGTGTTCATTTTCCATTCAGCTGGAACCTGTTTAATGGAGCCCATGCCTTCCTATGTTTGGTCTGTGACCTGCTTCATCCATCTAATACCCAGACAAGGGGACTCCCAGTCCACTGTTATAAACGTAATACTAGTTCACAAGCCATGGAAGAGATGGGAAAATCAGGACTTACTTGGATAAAACGTTGAATCTCCTTCAAATCATCTATGATATATATCCAGTTAGAAGCTTCAGTTTTAGGTAGTTGGGCACTGATACAGCTGAAACAAAACCAAATTATGAGGTCTTTCTGTACCAACATGATTCTGGCATTAGTTAGCTACTAATAGGAAGAGAACATGGGATCAAAGGCTTAGATTAAGTCACTTGTTTTTGTTGTTTGTCCTTCCTTCCTTCTCAAAGAGGACCAATAACATCAGGAGGTGATGTCATGACTTGCAGTTAATTGGATTTAAGGGAGGGAGGGCTGTGTAAGATCACCAGCCTCACTCCTTCCTCCAGAGCCACCTAGGTCCAGTGGCAAGATATACATCAGGAAAACTGGAGATGGCCCAGGATGCAGTGGGAGAACTTGGCCTTTTAAGTTAAGGTCTTTCACAGGTCACAGTTTGCCTGAGGCAAAATCCACTCATTGTTAAGGCCAGGTAAGAAAAGAGGAAAAGAAAGGCCTCTATTACACAGTCGAAAAGAAAATAAATAGATTGGGAGTGGGGAAGAGACCCTCAGAGTTTCTGGGCAAAATAGAAACAATTGCTATTTAAGTTCACTCTGAGCCAGCCAGAGACCAGACAACTGAGGCAAGATGAAGTTACAACTATGTATAATAAAATAAAATTCATCGACAAGACTTCTTAACCAATGAAAAGCTAAAACTCATTTTTGTTGTTGTTGTTGTTAACATCCATTTCCATGGGACAGTTATGGGGCAGAGTGGATTGAGTGCCAGGTCTAGAGTCAGGAACCCATCTTTCTGAGTTCAAATCTGATTTCATATAATTCTTATCTGGGTGCCCCTGGACAAGTCACTTAATCCTTTATGACCTCTGTTTCCTCATCTATAAAATGAGCTAGAGAAGGAAATGGCAAATCACTCCAGTATCTTTGCCAAGAAAACCCCAAATGGGGTCATGAAGAGTCGGACATGAACAAAAACAAACATCCATTTTCATAGCATTGCCAAGTAAGTCCAACATACTCTCTTAAATCACGAGTAGTTCACTGTTAATTTGTTTGACACATCCATCTTTTATTGATAGTACCAGTGATGGTCTACCAGAAAATTTTAAAATCATCTATTCAGATTTAGTTAGGTCTGAGTTTAAATGCAAAGAGACAGTGACCAAATGATGCATTCATTCCCCTTAAACTGTACAAAGACTCATATTCCAAAGTGTAAAGACCTATAGATTTTGAATGTGAGCTACCACCTATGTGACCTTGGCTGAGGTCACTCAGTTTTCCTGGGTCTCAGGTGCTTCATCTATAACATAAGTGGGTTCATTAAATGACCTCTGAGGTGCCTTTTAAAGCTACAGATGTATGATAAAAGAGGCAGAAATAACAGCTGATTTTAGGGAATTTTCTAAGAGGAGTCTAGTCTACCTTGTTCTGCCTTGCCAGAAGGAATAGAAGATGGCAGCTAATCACTTTCTCTCCCCCCCTTCTCTAAAATCTGACTCCATTGCCCTTCTGGTAATGTTTGTTACAGAGTGAAATGGGCTGTCAGATTTTTAGGTTAGGAAATATGCCACCCTAGGAAAAGTCTCAAAGCAGAAGACAAAATAAGAACTACTTTTGGAAACAACAAAGGGGGGGAGATAAAAACAATCAGGTTTAGTAATCTGTAGAGACAAATGAGTATGTAGCTTCTCTCTCTCTCTCACCTTGGGGCAGAAACTCCCTGTATCAATGCAGATCATCAACTCCTCTGTTTACTGAGTCTTAAGAGAGTTGCCAGGGGTACTGGGAGTTTAGGTGACTTGCCCAGAGTTACACAGCAAGTATGTGACAGAGTCAGGATTTGAACCCAAAGCTTCCTGGCTGACTTACTATCCATTGTACCATACTGCCAACCTGCCTCTCTTCCATTCTGCCTTCCTTTCATTCCCCCCAAAACAAACCAGGAGATGGATTCCTTAAGAGTATGTATGCTAGAAGCAGGGCAGGGAGAAGTACCAAGGAGGGGGAGTCTAATTTTATTTGGGGTCATAGTCATGAGAAGCAATATGGCATAAAGCAGGGGTATCCAACTCAGATAGAAAGGGACTCCTGCAGGTTACATATTGACTTAGGAAACAACATATTAAATAACATTATCGATGTTGTGTTTTAATGTATTTTGTTCAACGTTTCCCAGTTATGTTTTAATCTAACAGGGGGTCCACCTGGGAATTTTTCCAGATGCGTGAGGGCTGCCACCAACCTGAGTTCTGACACCTCTGTTAGAGAGGATAAAAAGCTACCTAGAAGGTAGCCCTTTAGAATTTGCACTTGACAACTGTCCAAGAGTATAAATTGCAAACTCATTTCAGATGTGCATCAACAGAGGGAGTTTCCCCATTGGGTGTTCTTCACAAGGATGAAATCACAGGCCTGGATTAACAACCCCACACACCACCCCCTTCATCCCAGATGTATTGAAAGGGAGGAACTAAATGAGTAGATAGGTACCTTTCCCTTTAAACCATAGTTTTGGAGCAAACTGAATTAAGCAGAGCCAACCATTTCTGCATGAAATCCGGATCATAGTTTGTTACCTGAGAATGAAGAAAGGCGTTCCAGCTTCAGTTAAAAAACTAAAAAAATGACTATTTAAAATGAGGCACAAGTAGCAATGAATACGCGTGCTTCTTAAGTTTGATTTCTGAAAAACATAATTAGAAAAGGGTCATTTGAGCAGTGTTCATTCTTTGAAAGGTGATGTGCTGTGGCTAATAATATTCCACTTTATTTCTCTATACAAACTAGCTAGCTTTTTTTCATAATTCATTATGGCTCATTCTCTTTACTGGCACTAAGAGGAAGGAAGGAAACAAGTATTTACTGAAGTCTTATTATGTGTCAAACACTACAGATATATCCCATTTTATCCTCACAACAACCCTAGGAGGTAGGTGCTTTCAGTGCTTATAGTTGAGGAAATGGAGGCAGACAAGTGACTTGTCCAACATCACACAGCTATAAAGTTTCTGAGCGTACATTTAAACTCTGACCACAGGCCGAGAGTTCTATCCACTGTGCCACCTAGCTGCTTCTAAGAGGCATTTGAAAGCACATAAACAGTCTCCAAGTTACTAGTCACACACATCCATTCACTCAATTGTTCATCTGCTTATTTACTTCTTACAAGACTTGAATCTTCATAATTATGCTCTGCTTGGTTCAGGATGAACATTCTCTCCCTGGAGAGGCATAATTGACTAAAGGTAAGACAAGGCCGAGCAGAAGCAACTCACTTTTACAGATGCCTGATTGACAAAGCAGGCAATGGGCATACACATAATCAAGAGTTCATAGCTCTGGCTCAGGAAGGGACCCGAGAGTCTAGACGGTTCAATCTTCTCATTTCACGAAATGGGGTACTGAGGCCTAAAGAAGTCAAGTGATTGGGGCAGGGAGGTGGTACAGTGGATAGAGCACCGACCCTGGATTCAGGAGGACCTGAGTTCAAATCTGGCCTCAGACACTTTACACACTTACTAGCTTTGTGACCTTGGGCAAGTCACTTAACCCCATTTGCCTCACACACACAAAAAAGTTAAGTGATTTCTGAGAGGTCACAAAGGTAGGAAGGAGCACAGCTAGAATCAAAGCCGAGTCTCCAAACCTAGTATCCTTTCAATTGTATAATACTGCCTTCCCTGACAGCTGAGAGTTCCTGCAGTCTTCTAGGTTTTAGAGGTCTGATGGCCCTGGGATTAGACAAAAACAAAAACTCTCACAGAAGATACTCAGAAAATCCTGGCAAATTCTACACACAATATCTAAGAATGCTCTTCTACAAGTGTAATTACCTTCATAAACAGATGAGGAAACTGAGGCTTAGTGAGATTTATTAAAGGTCACACTAACCATTTTAGTAAATACCTCTATTCAGTAATGAAATAAAAACCAAAGGGGGTGGAAGTCCCTGTTCTAAAGGAGTTTTTTATTGTTTTTCAGTTGTTTTCAGTGGTGTTCAACTCTTTGTGATCCCAGTTGGAGTTTTCTTGACAAAGATACTTGGAGTGGTTTACCATTTCCTTCTCGAGTTCATTTTATAGATAAGGAAACTGCAGCAAACAGGATTAAGTGACTTGTGCAAGGTCACTCAGATATTAAGTGTCTGAGGATGGATTTGAACTGAGGAAAGAGAGTCTTCCTGGGTCTAGGCCTGGCACTCTATTTACTGCACCAACTAGCTGCCCTCTATTCCACTAGAAAAAGGGAGATAACTGGTTAGGTCTCCCATTAAAATATGAAATGTCCCACATCATGGAGGACTTTGCTGGTAAATGATGAATCCTGGGTCAAGTTCAAAGCCTTCAGCCATGTGTGACCAAGGAATAGCCAGGTGGTGCAGTAGATAGAGCACTAGACCTAAGTACAAAGCCAGCCTCAGAAACTAACTCTCTTCAATTTAAGCTCATACCTTATTCAAGGAATAAATTAAAGTTGACAAATTTCCTACATTTATTCACCACTCAGTCGCCAGATATTTTGAAAATCTAATAATCTAAGTATTGCAATTTTCCACGAGTACAAGTTTGTTTTACTTTCAATGTATTTATTTGTCCTGAAAAAGAACAAGTCAGGCCATGAAACTAAAAAGACACCATGAAAAAAAAATCACACAAGTTCAATTTCACTTTTTGTTACCTCCTTAGTTAAAATTTATATTTGTGGTGCATCTATTGGCTTATGCTGACACTCTGTGAACCTAGTAGCACTCTAAAGAAGCCAGAAGAGTTAATGTAACTAAAAGCAGGTAGACAGATGTAGGCATAAGGATGTCAAATTTATTTTATGCCTAGAATAATGTAGGACCTGCATTGGTAGAAAGAACTTCCTTATCCAGGAGGTCCCTTTACCAATGAAATTTTAAGTCCAATACTATTATTTTTGCTAAAAGGATATCATTTGGTATAATAGAGCTAATTTTTCATAGTATACATAGTATACTATAATTTTTCATAGTATACATCCTCTTTAAACTATTTAATATTTCCTAGGCAGTATGTAACTGTAAGCACAAGATTGTCTCTTAATTATACCTTTCATGTTAAATAATGTCTTGTAAAATAATAATATAAATATTAAGCACCAATTTGCATGTTACTTTTAGGATAAAATATTATTTGGATCAAGTCTTAAGAGAAAAAAAGTCCACGTTACCTTAATTGTTATCAATCACTATTTGCTCTGATTTTCCTTGTTACTTTAAGAACAAATTTAAATCTATGACAGCAGGTGCCCTGAACATTAAAATTTTTATTCATGTTTTCAGAATAACAGAATAGTTTTAACTACCTTTCCACATCTGCTTGTTCTGCATATGTTTTTTTCTTCTTTTTGAAGTGATAAATTCTCTGCTATATGAAATAATTCTAACTATAATTTGTACAATTTGGAAAAAAATTAAGCATGATTCTGTCTCCAAATGTGAGAATGTCAAAGAATGGATTATAAATGCTTTTAGAGAGCCACCTTTTAAATTGATGGAAATTACTTAAAATGAATTTAATCAATAATAAAAGAGACTTATATAGAAGCAAATCAAATTTCACTTAAAATGATTAATCCAGAACTCCCAATAACATGGGGGCAATTCTAAGGGTATGTTGGGATATGCTAGGCATCCTAATTATCAAAAAGCATTTCTTTTCCACCTTGTAAAAATAATGATGCCAATATAATTCCTGTCCTCAGCCATTCTATGACTGATAGAGATATTCAGATGTCTCTGAAATCAGGTAAAGGAAAGGGTGGAGAAGAATTATAACCCTTTCCCTCCTGGAAACATCCCTGTTATTTGCAATAATGTAGCTAAATTTTGTCTCCAGGCTGTGTAAAGCTTCAAGAAAAACATGGATAGATGACCTCAGGAAAATCTTGCTGGTAGGATTATATTATAGCTCTGGCCAGCTCTCCTAGAGGGTTTTTCTCAGCAACTACGCAGCTATTTTTCTTCCTGGATAAAACCCGGATTGCTCATAATAATAACAGCTCATAATTTAAATCGCTTCACTCTTATAAGGATGCTTTCATATAGATTAACACATTTGAGCTTCACAACCAGCCACCTGTGCTAAATAATTATTATCAAATTTAGCTCATAATATTTCTTTACACATACTCCCCAATCCCCAATGTTGAGGAAGATAATGCAAGGTTATTTTTTTTTCTCTGTTAATTTGCTCCATGGTGGGCTGCCATTATCATAAGCATCCAGGCTAAACCTATGACAGCTTGCTAAGGGCAGGTGAAAAGACGTGAACAGAATTACACTAAATTTTGTTTGCTGAAAATTTTGCTCCAGGGCATGCACAGCTCTTCCAACTGGTTTTAACAAGCTTTCAGAGGACAAAATTTGTGGAGGACACAATTTGCAACTAACCACTTCAGCAGGCTGGGAAGCTAAATGGAAAGGATGAGGAGTTTTATCTGCTGTGATGTAGTTACTATCTTCAGGAATATCAGTAAAACAATGGTTCTGTGTAGGAATGAATTTTTAAAAATAAGACATTAAGTGCATATAAGAAGCCAAGTGCTGCACTAAGTTCTGGGAATACAAACAAAAATACAAATATAAGGCCGATTCCGGACATCAAGGAGTTTATAGTCTAATGGGGGCACAGCATACTGTACAAAGATCAAGGAGAAGTACTCAGATCCAAGAAGTTACAGGAAGATGCATGTTTGAAGGAACAATTGCAGAGTCGATTCAATCATGCTTCCAGAAGGGCATGAGAAGGGGTGGCTGGGGCTTTCCTTGACCATTATTTCAGGAAAGTTCATGGCTAGTCAGGATAGAAGGATCCCAAAGTGGCAAAGCAGTAATATATTTATGGAGTACTTTTTGTCTGTTTGTTTGTTTATAGCCATTCCCCAATGGGCGCACACTCTGTTTTCAAGGTTTTGTTATCACATACTACTAATACAACTATTTTGGCATACCTGGAAATTTGTAGATTTCCCTGGGGTATAAGGATCTTGGGTTCTTGAAGGTTATACCCAAACCAAGCAACTCATAGATTTAAGCTAGGACTTAGGCTGGAAGAGATCTTAGCAGTCATCAAGTTCAATGCCCTCCTTTTACAGATGAGGAAACTGAGATCCATAGAGTTTAACTGACTCCACCTAAAGGTCAAAGTCCTACGGACCTACCTGAATTCATTCATCAATGATTAACAAACTACCTACACTTCCCAGTGTGATTCTGAACCTGCTGCAGTCATCATGCAAACCATATATTCTCTGTCCTCCACTAATCCCATCTTCTGGCTCTCACCAAGACTTGGTTTATCCTTATGACATAGGCATCCTTGGCCATCCTTTCCAGCACTGGTTGCACTTTCACTTATTCCTCTGAGGCACTGGTCATGGTAGGGGAAGTTGGAATACTCCAAGGTCTCCCTCTGTCAACATCACTCAGCAACTTCTCCCTTGAGATATACTCAATCCATAAGTAGCACCCAACCAAAGTTTGGGTAGCTGTTTTCTTCCAACCTCCAAGACACTTCTCTTATTTCCTCAATAAGTTTACTGCCTGACTCACAGTCTTTCTCTTTTCCTGAACTTCTGCCCTTAAACAAGGAGACAAATATAAATATTGATATCCCTTCAAACACTGTACTCTCACAGTTCCTCAATTTATTTCACATGACCCCACCCCAATTTGTCACTGATGTCCTCCTGCCATCACCCACAAATGTATCATTTCTATGTCCAGGAACTCTGTAATTCCACTTTATAATAACAATCTGTTGTCTTTCTACCTCTTCCTTAAAACTCCAAGCCCTGTCCTTCATCCTCCCCATGACCTCCAAACGTGCAACCTCTCAATTCTCCCCCAGGCCATTTCCCTTGCACTAGCTATACTCTCCTCCCTTTCCCATCTTAACCCTTTGCTGAATTGGTTCAATTCTATACTCTCCCCCTTTCTCTAGTCCCTGACTTAATTAGTCTAACATCAATATTGCCCTGCCAAGCCATACCCACTGGCTTTGCTCCTAGTTATACAAATGGTGCTCACTGAAAGTGGAGAAAAATCATTGTGACTCACTATCTCCCTCACCAGAGTGACTTTTCCAAACTGTCTCATTTCTCAGATCTTCTGTGCTCCCCTTTCCCACTATCTTCTCATCTAAGAACCTTGCTCATATTTCACTAAAAAACTGAAGCTGTTCACCAAGAGCTCCTTTTTCTCTCCATCTCACATCTCTTTGACAACTGTCTTCTCTTTCACCTGACTCACAAGAAGAGAACTGTTCTTTTCATTTCCAACATGCAGAAGGGATCCTCTTCTATGCTGTCTTCTCCATAAGAATGTCCCTCCTAGCATTTCTGCTCTTTTGCTTGTCTTCAATCTCTGTCTACTGGCTGATTCCCTACTGCCTAAAAATGTGCCCATGTCTTTCCTAGCCTCAAAAAAACCCCTTACTCGATCCATCCATTCCCACTAGCAACCATCCCATATCTTCTCCCCCCTTTGTGGCTAAACTCCTTAAGAAAGCCACCTATAATCAATACTTCCATTTCCTTTCTTCTCACTAACTTCACACAGGTTGGCTTCTGACCTCATAGTTCAATTGAAATTGCTCTCTCCAGTTATCAGTGATATCTTAATTGCTAAATCAAATGGCCATTTTCAATTACTCTTCTTGACTTCTCTCCAGTCTATGACACAGCTGATCACTCTCTTTTCTCTAGGTTTTTGCATGACATGACTCTAATCCTGTCTCTCCTCTTTACTGTCTTACCACTCATCTCTTTTTCTGGATCTTCACCCAGGTTATGCCCACTAATTATATGGAAACCCTCAAGGTTCTGTCCTAGCCTCTCATGTCCTTTTTCACTTGATCTTATCAGCTCTCATGGAGCCAATCATCACATCTATACTGATATTTCTTAAACTACTTATCCAACCCTAACCTCTCTCCTAGACTCTAGACTTATATTTCCAACTGGATGTTCTACAGACATCTTAAATTCATCCTGTCCAAAACTGAATTCATCTTTCCTCCTCAAAGCTTCCTTCATCCTAACTTTCCACCATCCTCCTAGTCACCCAGATTCACTATCTGGGTGTCACCCTTGACTCCTCTCTCTTATTTCCCATATTCAATCTGTTGCCAAATCCTGTCAATTTTACCTTTGTAGCATCTAAACTCCCTTCTCTCCTCTCACATAGCCACCACCCTGATGTAGGTACTCATCACCTTAATCCCTGCAGTTTGATCTCCCTGCCACAAGTCTCTTCCCACTACAGTCAGTTCTCCACACAGCTGCAAAGTAATCTTCCAAAAGTGCAAATCTGACCATGTCTATCTCCTTATTCAACCAACCCCAAGGGCTTCCCTAACACCTCCAGGATCAAATAAAAATTTTGTTTGATATCCAAAGTCCTCCTACCACCAATCCTAGTACATTGTTATCCAGATACAATGGCTTCCTTTCTGTTCCTGGCACAAGACAATCTCTCTACTGACACTTCTACTGGCTGTCCCCTTTTTCCAAAATTCTCCCTCTCCCCATCCCTACCTCCCGGCTTTCCTCATCCCCCCTAAACCTCTCTGTGGTTGATTATCTCCTATTTATCCTGTCCATATCTTATTTATACAGTTTTTAGGTTGTCTCCCTCATGAGACTGTGACAGGAGGTCAGGAATTGTCTTCTGCCTTTCTTTGTATTCCCAGGGTATTGTGAAAAAATAATGGGTTTTGGAATGCCCAAAGGCCCCAACTCCAGGAGATTATTTGGATTGACTCACTTGAAGTTGACTTGATTGATACCACACCTACCTGAGATGCTGGTTCTCAAAGGGTGTGAACTCTAACCTCTGTACAGGACCACCCTCAAGTCCAGTGAACCAATGGATTTGGTGGATGCTAGCCAATTAGCTTGAAGCAATGTGTAAGGACTACCTCCCCTCCAGATGCAGAGGAAGCTTCCACTCTCAATTTCACTCCAGAACAGGCTCATGGAGGAGGAATTGAGGAAGATCCAGGCCAGGCTGGAACTCTAGGCTAGATAGGCCTTTTCTTAACTTTCTGAGTCAAGTGTTCTCTTTTAACTAATACTTGGTATGCTATAATAAATGCTTAATGCCCCCAAACTGGTGCTAAAGCTTCTAATTGATAAGTAACAAATATATTAGAAACCCTAGCTAATTTTCTGTATACTTGGGACAGGAATAAAGCCAACATATTACATTTTAAATGTCACAGTATATAGAGCAGTTCTTGGCTCTTAATAAATGCATCTTTATTCACTAACAGCTATTAACTACTTAAGGCAGGTTTTAAGCCCAGGTTTGTCCAATACTGCACTCAGTCCACTAGATCTACTGACTCTCTTGCCTGGAGAATGAAAGTACCACAGGAGGAAGTAACCCATTTATGAAACCACGTGAAAATTAATCATAAATGGTAGTGATTCAAAAAAGCAATAACCACATTGTTTCTGAACCATTCAAAAACTCAATCTTTTTCATTGTTCTTAGGTAGCAAAGTTAAATCAAGATAGTTTTTTTAATCAAAAGCAGCAAAAGTGCCTAACAAAAAAGTACCTCCTTTGTCCAGCCCTGGCTACATAGAAGATCACATGAAATTTCAACCTCCCCAAATGACTTTAGCTATAAATGTCATACATGAGCATCCTACAGGAACAGACCAGAGAACAGAGTGAGTGAGAAATGTATCAGGTAAGTACAGACAGGCCCAACCTCTGCCTGAAGCGCTTCTGGAATGACTAATATTGGTGGTGCTTTGGGAAAACAGGCATATTGGTACACTGTTGGAGTTTTAAATTGATATAGCTATTAAAAAATCAATCTGAAATTATGCTCCAAAAGTGCCTAAACTGTACATAGCCCAATACCATTAGTAGAAGTATATCCCACAGAGATGAAAAAGGAAAAGGACTCACAAGTGTAAAACTAGAGTGGCTTCTTTGTCATAGAAAATAACTGGGAACTAAGGGGATACCCATCAATTGGGGGAATGGCTGAACAAATTATGGCATATGACTATAATGGAATACTATTATGCCATAAGAAGTTAAGAAAAGTGGCATTTAAGAAACTGGAAAGACTTGTACAAATTTACTCTGAGTAAAGTGATCAAAATGATAACATCCTATGGTATCAACATTTTAAAAAGAATTTCAAAACTCTTAAAAACTCTGATCAACACAATTATCAACCATGCTTCCAGATAATCAATTAAATGAGAGAGAAGTGATGAAATAAGAATGTCATATTTTGATCATGGCCAATATGGGAATTTTTCTCCTTGACAATGCTAACAGGTGTTTTTGTTTTTGTTCTTGTTTTTTTTTTTTAATTCTTTTTTCTTCTTTTTTGGTGGGTGTGGGGGTGAAAGAGGAGAGGTGGAGAAGTAGAAGGGAGGAAAACAAATGTTCAATAATTGAAAAAAAATTTAAAAAATAAACTAATTTGAAAAGAAAACTACCTTGTTTTTATGTTATATATTTCTGAATATATCCTTCCCAATTCTAAGCAAAAAGACATTTCTTGAAACAAAGATTTTTTTTAAAATAGGAAAAAATTCATTTCAGCAAACCTAATCAATACATTAGCTATAGCTGACAACTTGAACAATATTTCTCAGTCATAATCAGCCACTCCTATGATGAAAGGAAGGAGATTAATTTTGTCAACTCTTCACTAGGGCTCAGTTTCGCTATCCAAATTATACAATATTCAGCCATGGGTTTTTGTCCTTCCCATTTACATTGTTGCAGTTATTCTAAATATTGTTTCCCTGGTTCTTCTCACTTTATAGAACTTTTCCCAGGCTTCCATGAATTCTTCATAATTGCTCTTATGTAGCCAAATTGGTTCAGCCAGTCTCCAGTTGCTGACCACTGACTTGGATTCCACCAGTTTATTAAGATATGAAGATCCACCATATGTTCTAAGCTGTCATACCATGGTACATTTTTAACCCTACTCTATTTTAAATGATTTTATTTTTTAAAATATATTTTATTGATGCCTTCTGTCTTCACAAAGTTGAAATGACTTGATAGCAAAATCATTTCAGACCCTAACCCCTGCAGATTGAATCCTCCCTTGTAAAAATGAAAAACAAGTGAACAAACCATTCCATATGGTGATGATGTATATACAGTGCCCTGTCTTAGTTGTCCCTTGCTTTCTCTGCTGAGAGAGGAGAGAGACAGACAGACAGACAGACGTGCTTTCCTTTCTGTTCTCTAGGACCTTCATTAGCTTTACAATTACATAGAGTTCAGATTTATGTTTGTGATCTATTTATACCCATGAAGTTGAGGTTAGTTGGTTTGCTTTTGTTGCTTATACTTTCACTTTGCATTTGTTTAGACAAAGCTTCTTTTGTTTCTGTGAATTGCTTTTGTCATTTCTTGTTTGATTAAACTATTCCATTACCTTCATATGCCATAATTTTGTCAGCCATTCCCTATCCAATGGCCATCTGCTTTATTTCCAGTTCTTTTCTTCCATAAACACTGCTATGAATATGTAGATATATAAATGTATATGTACATATATTCACAGATGAATAGATACAGATAGATGTTTTACATATGTATGCATACATGTAAACATTATTTTTGTAGATTCATATATTACATACACATGTAATATATATTTCGATAATACCTATACTTATATGTGTGTATTTTATACTCTAGATATTTATTGTATATATAATGTGTTGTTATTCAGTCATGTACAACTCTTTGTGACCCAGTGGATCCTAGCATGCCAATACTGCCCATGAAGTATTCTTGGCAAAGATAACAGAGTTGTTTGCCATTTGCTTCTTCAGTGTATTAAGGCAAACAGTGGTTAAGTGACTTGCCCAGGGTCACACAGCTAGTTGCCTCATTGTGTGTGTGAGTGTGTGTGCGTGTGTGTGTGTGTGTGTGTGTGTGTGTGTGTATACCTATGGGGGGTGGGGGGGAGGGGATCTTTTCTGCTGCTTACTTCTCTGACAAATATTCCCAGTAAGTAAATTGCTAAGCCAAAGGATGTGGGAAGTTTAGTCACAGTCAATGTTGAACTGTGATTTTTCTGCTTTCATTTATGACCTGCTTGGAAAAGTGCTTTTAGGAAAAGTGACAGATACCAGCTTCTTGATATGAAAACAGCCTTTGGGAACATGCTCCTACTCTGGTTTTCCCCTTCAATTTAGCACTATGGCTTTAACTTTTGTAAAATTGCAAAGATGGGGGAAAAGGGATCAGTAGGGTAGGAGCAACACATCTGAATTACAGGATCATGGACTTAGAATTATTGTGTGTTTTGGGGGCATCAAAAACAATTCCCCCATTTGACAGATGAAGAAACTGAGGTCCAGGATAGTCAAGTGGCTAATTCAAAGTCACAAAAGTGGCAGCTAGGATTCAACTTCAGTTCCCTTTCCACTATGTCTCATTTTCAGAGTAAGAGAGATTGAATTAATTGTGTATGTCAATGTGAATGAATGATGTAGAGTGAATTGGATTGTCCACCTAATTAAAACAAATTATTCCTGGATTTAGTTGTAAATATTTGAACACCTGAAAGGAATCAGAAGTAGGGACATAAAGAGATTAAATATATACAGATACACACATTATGTATTTATGGGCAATAAGAGCTAGGTCCAAATTCCAGCAAGAGATCAAACTGGAAAGATAGCTTAGGAGAAAGGGGAACTTGTGCTTGGCAAATCAGACAGTTTCACATCTGATGACTCAGTGCGGAAACATGTAGAAATATAAAAAAAATTGGCAACATTCACAAGCCAATGCTTCTCTCTACCCCCTCATTCTTAGTGACCTCATCAGCTCTAACAGATCTAATTATCATATTTATGCAGATGACTTACAGGTATCTATCCAGCCCCAGTCTGTCCCTTGAGCTTCAGTCCCACATTACAAATTGCCTATTGAACACTTCAAACTGATGGTCTTGGAAGTGCCTCAAATTCAATATTTCTAAAACAGAACTCATTGTCTTTCTCTCAACTTCACCATTTTAGTAGAAGGCACCCCCATTTTTCCACTCTCCCAGATTTATAACTTTGGTGTTATCCTCAACTATTCTCTCCCTCTCCATACTATCTCTCACATTTGACCCCTTCTCTCTCTACTCACAGATTTGCCACCTTAGTTTAAGACCTCATCATCTCTCACCTAGATTATGACAATGTCCCTCTCATTGTTCTCAAAGCCTCAAGTCTCTCTCTTCCAGTGCAAATTGTATACGGTTACCAAAATGATTTATCTTAAATTCCAAACTGATCATTTTATATTCTTGCTCAACCCCCCCCAAAACAAACAAAAAAACCCCTAAAACAAACAAACAAAAAACTTTAATAGCTCTTCTTTGTTTTGATTTTAAAGCCCTATACAATCTACTGGTACCAACCCACCTTTCTAGCTTCATTGAATATCTTTCCCCCTCTCCCACTCTGTGACCCAGCCAAACAGGCTGTCTCCCTTTTCCTCACTCCATTTCCTATTTCTGTGTTTCTGCCTTGGTCATATTCCATGCCTGAAATGCACTTCCTCCACAGCTCAGTCTAATAGAATCCCTCTCTCACTTCATTATGCAACTCAGACATGTCTTTCTACATAAAGTTTTTCCTTACCACCCCTTCCCAGAACTACTGGTGTTTTCCTTCTCAAACTACTTTATATATTTTTTTCTGTTTGTTCTCTTTATAGTTACTCCACATGTACTTGCATGTAGACTTCTTGTCCCCCCTTCTAAATAAGGATTGTTTCATTCATTGTATTTGTATGCCTAGGACATTGCCACAATGCCTGGCATATACATTAATGAAAACTTGTTGGCTGATTGATTTATTAGTTTGGGCTTTATGGGAATCATTCCTAGGATCAGAGCTTTGAAGCTGGAAGGGTCCCTTAGAGTTCATTCATTTTAATCCTCTAATTATAGAGACAAAAAAATCTGAGACCCAGAAATAGAAAATTACTTGTCCAAGCTTATACCCATAGTAGGAACTGGCAGATTTGGAACTTGACCTAACATCAGAGGATGTGAATCCTCTGGTTTCACCTCCAGGGCTCTTTCTACTGTACCAATCAGATAGAAAGGAATTATACAGAGAAGAATGAATATTCTTACCTGGAAAGAGAAAGAAATAGGAAAATGTAAGAAAGCAGGAGAATGAAACCTAGGTTTTAACAACCTTGAATTAGAATGAGAAATTCCAGAATCTAAAAGTATAAAGGATTCCATTTAACTTGGGGGCTGAAGTTTTTAATCAATCAATCATTGAGTATTTATTAAATGTTTGCTTTGTGCCAGGCAATGTGTAAGAACTAGAGATGCAAAGAGAACTAGTCTCTGCTCTTCAGGGAGCTTACATTCTAAGGGGGGAAACTACAAAGATTAATCAGACCAAGAGCAACAAATACAAAGCACGTGGAGGACAACCTAAAAGGAAATGGCACCAGCAGCTGGAAAAAATAGGAACGGCCTCTTAGAGGGGGTAGTATGCTAGCTATCTTTATGGAGGCCAGGGATTCTAAAATTTAGAGGGTGGGAAGGAAGGTATTCCAAGCATGGGAAAAAGACTGGGCAAGGATTAACAAGATGGGCCAATATGGTGGAATGCTCAGTGGCACAGAATCTAAGAAGGTTGGAAAGGTAAAAAGAGGCCAGGGTGTAAAGAGCTGTAAAGGCTAAACAACAGGTTTTATATTTGACCCTGGAGGTCAAGAAGTTACTGGAGTTGGGGGGTGGGGGGTGGGAGAAGAGGAGGTGTCACAGTATATTTCAGCAATATGGAAACCATCTAAGGAATCTATTACCAGATGTTTCCTGAATAGGTTAAAAGCAACTGGTGTTCAGGTGGGGACCTTGAATAATGACAATGCTATAGTTTACTAGATGGTCCAGATATGGCAGATTTTCCCCATTCTACAAGGAATCAGCTCCTGTGAGCATTTATACCTCAAAAACACTACCAACTGGGGCTTGATTTATTGTTCTGCTGATTTTATAGATTTAAGAAAACCACGGAGAAAATATTAACACAAGCATGTCGTGTCTGTAAGGTTTTCTCCCCCCTTCTGTTGTTAAACATTTACCAATACACCTTTAGATGAGTCTAACCCAAATTACCTGAGATAGCTGGTATCCTGCACCTCTGCTAGCATTCAATGGTGGAAGAGGAGTTTCAAGATCTGAATAGTAGAAGCTAAATGAATCAAGTACTCAACATTTTAATCCCTGGATTATCAGTTTTCTGTACTGAGATATAACCCTAAATCCAAATACTAGATAATATCACTTGGGATGAGGACTATTACACAGATTTCTGTATTACTAAAGGCTGTAGAAGCAATTATATGCCCTTCTACACTGTCCAATTTGGAAATGGTGCATTTGTTGACAAACACTTTCTCCAATACCTTGGATTTGCATAAGGTCCTTATTTTTGCATTAGTTATATAGTATGCTATCTATAAGTTACTTCACTGGCTATAGCAGCCCTGATAAGCTAGTTGAGGCTGGTAAAGGTTAATGACTCAAGTAAAGTTACACAGCTAGTAAATGTCTGAAATTAGATTCAAACTCAGGTCTTCCTGACTCCAAGTCCAGCACTCTTTAAAGGACATTTTTCTTCCTAAAATTTCCTCCTGGATTCCATTAGTACTACTACTAATTTTTCTATATTCATTTGATATTCTGCTACTTGAACCTATTATCTCAAAATTTTTCACTCATCCAAAATTATGGTAGCTCCAGTATACCAAACTCCAGATCATTCTCAATTCCTGCCACAAGGAGTTCAGTATCCATGACTCACCATCTTCCTATCCTCCCCTCTCCAACTCCTGCCCTTATAAGAGGGACTTTAATATTCACATAGATGTACCACCAAACCCCCAAGCCTTTCAATTCCTCAGCCTTACTAAATCCCACCCCAGCCATAGTGTGGCCATACACTAGATCTCACCATTGCCTACAAGAATTTCATTTCCTGAATTAGAAGCTCTGATATCCCCATCCCTATCTGACTAAAACCTCACATCATCCCACCCCTCCTTAACCTATTCTTCATCCACATGGAGACCTCTGATCCCTACACCCTTTGGTACTTTCTCAGTCCATTGCCAATGCTCTACTTCATTGTTCTCCCCCAATCTCAAATTTAATCACTGTAACTACCTTGTCCTCTTACCTTCCAAGACACCTGGTCCTATTGTTGCTTTTCTTTTTGGCAAATAACAGCTTTGAAAAATTCCCACAACCTGCTACCTTTGCTCCTAGAAATCAGCTGCCAAATGTAGGTGGACAATTCTCACAATGATGCTAACTACCTAGATAACAAATCCATATTATGCAACCTCAAACTGAGCTCTCACTTTATGAAGACAGTGCTTTTATTTCTTATTACCCACAAATGTTAATCCAAAACCTCTCATACCTTCACATCCCCATCACCTATTTTTGAGTATTTTCTCTTACTATACTGGACAAACTGAGGCCATTTGACAGGAGCTCTTTCTTCTCCTAATCTCTTCATCTCAAAACCCCTGAACATCTTCTCTCACTCTTTCTGTTCTCTGCCAAAGAGATGGCCCTTCTTGTTGCCAAGGGCAACTCCTCCCTATGAGCACTTAATCACTTTCCCTTCTCATCCTCTACAGGAGATTATAATCTCAATCATCCAAAACTACTTGAAAAGCACAAGTATCAGCTTAGTGAAAGATGGATTTAGACCAGCTTCTTACTTCATGTGCACCATCATAAATCCAAATGGATAAAAGAGCTTTTGGAGTTGTTTTTCTTTTAAAATCACATTAAAATTAATCAGGAAAATAGTTAGACCACTCACAATTGTGAATAGGGGTAAAAGTCACATCCTAAGCATGGTTAGAGAAGATTTCCAAAAAATGTAATACAGAGTTTCATAGAACTCCAGAATTACTGAGTAACATGAGACTCCAGAGGTTCTATTATCCAATCCATCTCGCAAAAAGAATCCCTTTTATAGTATAACTAGCAAGTGCTCATCATCTGGACTTTGTTTAAAGGCTAACAATAAGGGAGAATCTATTACATCCTCAGGAAGGTCTTTCCATTTGGGGATAATGCCAAGCGTCAGGAAATTTTTCTCAACATCAAAACTACATTCGCCTTCTTGAAATTCTCAACTATTCCTCCTAGTTCTGTCTTTAGAACAAAGCAGAATAAATCTAATTCAGCTTCAGTATCACACTTCATCAGATCCTTAAAGACAACATCATGTTCCCCATGGCTTTTCTTCTCCAGATGAAACATCCCCCTCACCTCGAAATGATCCTCAAATTCTATTAACACAGGTCCATTACCATCCTTTTTGCTCTCCTCTGGAGATTCTAAAGATTATACATGTCCTTCCTAATATGTGATCCCCAGTACTGAACATAGTATTTTCTGGCCACATCTGTTTATTGCACGCAAAACAATGGAGCCAAAATAATAAGAAAAGGCCTAGTTTGGAGTGTTGAAGTATTTCAATTAAATATGTTAGACAAAAGCCTTATATTCAAAATGTAGAAGGAACTGGCATTAACTTATATGATTAAGAGCCATTAAATGTTAGACAACCAAAGAATATGAACAAAAGTTTTGCAAAAAAAGAGATTAACTATTAATAGCCATATGAAAAAATGTTCAAAATCACTCATCATGAGAGAATTGTAGATCAAATCAACTCTCAGGTAGAAATTCATCCTCATTAAATTGATGAAGAGAATAAGAAATCTCAAAAAAAATTGGCATGGAAGAGGTTGTGAGAAAGACAGGAATGCTAATTCATTGTTGGTGAAGCAACGAATTGGTCTAACCATTCTGAAAAACAATTTGGAATTATATTAAAAAGTCACTACATTTTTAATACTCAGATTCAGTGGTCCCATTACTAAGTAAATTTATACAACAAGGAAGTTCAAGACATTAAAAAAGGGCTCACAATTTTTTTTTTTAATCATTGCATCATTATGTGTAACTCACTAACTGGACCCAAGGTATTTACTCAATTATTGGGAAACAGATAAAGAAATTGTGGTATATGAGTACAATTAAATATCATGTCATAGTGAACAATAAATGTGAAAAATTGAACAAAATCTGTGATCGAAACTTGTAGAAAGTGACAGACCCAAAGTACAGAAGGCAGTCAAAAGAACACCAAATGGCATAAATGATGACTACATTAAAAAGAAACAAAAATCAGGCCAAATACAATGGAAAATGTTGATCCCAGATTATGAAAGTTAAATATAATAATTCCCCTATATCTAGTAAATTAAAATTTCCAAAGCATGTTAAACACATTATTTCCTACATCTTTGCAAATGGTGAAGTGTCAAAGTGGAAGATGACATGTAACATGAATCACAATCTCTTTGTTAAGTTGTTTTGCATCCATGTTTGGGGGTAATGTTCTCTTCCTGGAGTTGTTTAGGTATTTTCTTGAGCATGTCTTCTGTGTCAAAGAAAAGTGTTTTAAAAAGAGGACCAAAGGGGGAAAACAATTAACATGTCTAAAGCCACACTGCTTATAATAATAATGAGACTGAACTCCAATTTTCACCCTCCAAGGCCAGAGCACTTTCTACTTCAACAGATATTTCCAGAATGTCCAACCCTCCAGGGGATATAGAATCATCTCATTTTTGAGCTGGAAGTGACTTGGAGATTATTTGATCCATTTTTCAAAATGAGAAAACTAAGAACTTAAGAGTTGCCAGCTAATTTCTTAGGGTCTCACACCCAATTATAATAGCTGACATTTACTTAGCACTTTAAGATTTGCAAGCACTTTGGAAACATTAACTCATAAGAAATCTGTAAGGTGGGTGCTTTAGAGATTATTATCTCCATTTTACATATGGAGAAGATGAGGCCTAGTGAGGGACCATTAGAAGGACTGGAATTTTAAAATGCCTGGAAAGACTAAGTTGAATCAATTGACTCAGTGTGGGTTTGTTTGTTTTAAATACTCTAAGGCACACTTACTAGCTGTGTGACCCTGGGCAAGTCACTTAACCCTTATTGCCCTGCCAAAAAAAGGCAGCTAGGTGGCACAATGGATAGAGCCACCAGCCCTGGATTTGAGACCTGAGTTCGAATCCAGCCTCAGACACTTGAAACTTACTAGTTGTGTGACCCTGGGCAAGTCACTTAGCCCTCATTGTCCTGCAAATGAATGAATGAATGAATGAATAAACAAACAAATACTCTAAGGCAGACAAAGAGTCAGAGAGAGAGAGAAAGAGAGAGAGAGAGAGGGAGAGAGGGAAACATTTTATTTCAAAATAAAATAACAATGTTTGCATCAATGGTCACTCAATTTTCAAAGTCTGGGTGGGATTTAAACCCAGGTATTCCTTGCTCCAAGTCAAGTACCCCATCCACTAATGGCATCTCACTGTCTCTTGAACAGCAAAGTGCTGAGGCTTAGAATCTAGGTGTCCTAGTTCCTAATCTCATTGTTCTTTTCAGAAAACTGAGCCATCTCTAAAATATACATAAGTCTAAGTTAGCCTAAAAATCTTAGTATAGTTTTTAGTTTTAATTGATTAAATTTCATTTAAGTTAAGCTATTCAAGGTTAACACCACTTGTGGGACACTTTATACGGAGGTAACTGTCAATTAATGCATAATAATCATCATTTGAATTAATACATGATGACTGATAGGTTTTGAGCTTTGAGGCTTATACAGCTAAGAGGCCAGGGAAGAGAATATTCTTATTGGTTTGTTTTGGGAAATAACAAAAATTATTATAAATGCCATTCAATCAATCCCCAAGCATGCTTCCCGCATATCAGGCACTAGAGAGCTTGGACGACCATCAGAAGAGGTAAGATATAGTATGTGCAGTAGAGAATAGGAACCAAGTCAGACTCTTGAGAAAAGTAAAGGATGTAATAAAGGGAGTGATCACCACAGATTTCTCAGAAAGGGATTAAATAGTGAAGCCTAGAGGACCCCCCCCCCCTTCACTGCCTCCTCTATTATTATTAATCTCTCTCCAAAGATTTGAGAAAGGACAGCCTGGAGCCAGAGACCAACTGAATGCTAACACTTATTTAGACATTTGCATAGCTAGAGGAAAACCTTGGAGCAGCTGCTTGATCCATTTGTTTATCTATTAAATGCTGAGCAGCTATTTCCTTTATCTGAAGAATGTTTTATGAGGCTCAAAAAACTCCAGGATGTCAAAGTTGAGGAGATCTTCTGGGGCCATGTAGTATAAGCCATACCTCAAAGCTGTTACACCACACCTGACAAGATATTATCCAAGCCCTGCCTAAATACCTCCAGTAAGAGAGAGAGAGGGAGAAGTCATTTAGGCTTAGCAGCCAATGATCCCTATCTCTAGAAGGCTGCCTATCTTTAGGTCCTGGTAGACAGCACAGAGTCTTTCCTCAGTGTACTTGTTATGATGATTTGGCTATTAGTTAAAGTAATCAGTGACTATATATAGGAAATAGGATTAAGTCATCTCCCTCAGTATCTTTCCGCCAAGGAAGGGGAAAGAAAGTGGGCTTTTGGTAGTGTGACAGTTAAATAATCAACATAGACACAAGTTTTGGATAAGCATATTATCAATTGATCAATTTCTACCGGTAAGGGGCTGACCAAACATCTCCTTAATGTCTCACGATTCCCCAGACAGTGTGTGTGTGTGTGTGTGTGTGTGTGTGTGTGTGTGTGTGTGTGTGTGTGTGTGTGTGTGAGTGAGAGAGAGAGAGAGAGAGAGAGAGAGAGAGAGAGAGAGAGAGAGAGAGAGAAGAGGCACATGGCTTTGATAAGAGGCAAGTCATTATACATCAATCAAATTTAATTGGTTAGCATTATTTAAATCTAATTGATTGACATAACTTGAAGGTGGCTTATATTAAAATGAAGTCCAAAGATGTCATAAGAAAAGGAATGGAAGACCCCCACTCAAGCTAATCAGGGTAAAACCCCTTCATCTGGATGTGGTTTAATCTCACTGGTAAAGTCCAAGGGCTATCTACACAAAAGAACCTGTCTCCACCTAAGGTTCCTTTAATGAGTTTAGGGTTGGGTGGGCTTGACCTAGATGAGATTTGATAGAACCTCTCAAGGAGAGCTGACCTTTTGAGTGGAGGGATCTCTGAGTCCCCCAAGATGTTGATTATTAATAATTATTTCTCATAGTAGAAGAGGCTCATTATAGACCTGGGTCCAATGAGAGACTGTTACTGAAGAGAGATTAATAATATAGGGAGTAGTGGTGCTCAAAGGCGGTGGTGGTGGGGGATTCCTCCATCCTTTAATACATGCAAAAAAGTAATTTACAATATTCTTTACCCCCTGATATCTTTATCAGGTGGGAATACCTCTTTGAGATACAGAATTAATCTATTAAATGTGTAAACTAGGTGTACATTGAATGACTCCACACAAGAAAATCTTATGCTTGGTTGAAGAAAATCAGTCATGCCCTCATCACTCTTTTTGTCTTTATACCATCAGCTATAGTGGCTGGCATATAGTAAAAGCTTAATAAATGCTCATTGATCGAAAATTGACTGGGGGGGGTAGGGGGGGGCCCGGTAAGGAAATCCTAATAACTAAGGTTATTGATGAAAGTCCACTAATAGAAGCTAGCAATTCAGTTAAATTGTGGAGTGAGCTAGGTCTTCAAGTTGCTTCTGCTTTTAAAAAGTCAAGAGGAGCTGGGGGCAGCTAGGTAGCACAGTGGATAAAGGACTGACCTTGGATTCAGGAGGACCTTAGTACAAATCCAGCCTCAGACATTTGATACTAGCTGTGTGACCTTGGACAAGTCACTTAACCCCCATTACCCCACCAAAAAAAAAGTCAAGAGGAATTAAGCACTTTTTTTGATGGAGGAGAAAGCTAAATCTGCACACTAAAATCAATTATTTGTGTTATCTATGAATTTCAGTTATACATAATTTCCTGAGCCATGTATTACATACAAAATGAAGAGCTTACTGTTTATAAGTCTGAAAGAACACATTGTGGGATATATTTTTCCATGGCCCATTTTCTCTTTGAAATAGTTTGAGGGGTGGGGTGGGGTGAGGGATTTAGAATGTCTCTGTGAAGAGAGATATGTTAAGACAAAAGTGGGGTGTTAATTATGAGCATGGGAACACATCCATTTAAATGTTGTTTGTTTCATGTTAAATCTTGTGTTGCTATGGTAACTAGGGGGGCAATATATGGAAAAAGAGAAACAACACAGACTAAGATGACATTAAAGGATTATTCCCATGGACAGTAGAAGGAACACCTATATTGAAGGAATAATACCTCTTTCAAAAGTATTACAGTTATTTTTTTAAGTATTATAGTTTAACAATTAATGTTTAAAATGTTTTTATGATGTAATTGGAAAAAATAAAATATAAAAATTTTTACTTAAAAAAGTATTAGAGGGGGCAGCTAGATGGCGAAGTGGATAGAGCACCGGCCTTGGAGTCAGGAGTACCTGAGTTCAAATCCGGCCTCAGACACTTAACACACTTACTAGCTGTGTGACCCTGGGCAAGTCACTTAACCCCAATTGCCTCACTAAAAAAAAAAAAGTATTAGAATTAACTCTTACTCAAGAATTCCAAAAAAATCCATTCAAGTGGGGAAAAATGCCCCTTCTGACCAGTAGAATAATAAACAATTGCATATTTGAAGGTCCCAAATTAATGAGCCATGACTTGGTACAGAATAAAAGTTCATTTAGAAGAACCTCATTCCACTGTAGATTTAGCCATATAGTAGATCAAATCATCCTCCATGTAATAAGCCCAGTGATTAGGGAAGTAAATTGTAATGCTTACTCTGTCTGCTTAGTCTGTAGGATGCCCCCAGGAGACAATAATGGTTCCATGGCTCAGGGACATATTGATCAAAATCAATGGGAAGGAAACAATTTCTTCACTAAAAACCAACCACCTAGTCAAGTTAATTAATGATTAACAAAGTCTGCCATGGACAGTAGCATAGCTCAAGAGTAATGGATGGGTTACTAGGTGATGAAAAGGAAAAGATCTGCAATATGGGAAAGAGGCTCTGAAGAAGAATTACTTGTTAAGAAACTACTTCTTTCATCTTGGCTAAGAAGAACCCCAATATAAAATTAGATTAAAAGGGGGAAACTGATACCAACCCACTAGTTTATTTGTACCCCCTTGAGCACCCATTACTGAATAAGAAAAGATGTCCTTTGAGTAAACAACCTAATAAGAGATTAAGAAGTATTGAAAATTCTTCCTCATTTATAACATTCCAACATCTGAACTTCCTTTGGCCATTAAAGACAATGAATGAGACTAGTTCACTTGTCTTTGATGAGAATGTGGAAGATATAGGTATCATTGTGCTGTCTCTTATTACTCTAGGGAAGTTTGATCTTTTTAACACTATAGTCTAATTAAGCTTCTGGGTTTCTTTTTATTCCCAATCTCTCAAACTCTGTGTGTGTGTTTGTGCTCACATGCAAACACACAAGCATACATATATATTATGTAAATAATTGAGTGTTATATGTAAGTTACATAAATATGTTAAATATGTTAAATTTTCATTAAATATATTTAAATTATACTAAATACATTATAAGTATTATATTGTATCATATCATTTATCACTCTGGAAGGTTTTATATCTCAGCAAGCCAGGGACCAAAAAGCATTCTAGGGAGAGTTCAATTCGGTCCAGGTGAAATGCCTATTATGGGTTAGGCACTGGATTAATTCCTAGTAATACAAAGACATAAAGGGAAACAGTCCCTACCTTCAAGGAGCTTACATTTTCTACTGGGGATATATACTATGTAAACAGATGTCTAAGCTGTAACAAAATAAATCAAAGTAATTTTGGAGGGAAGTATTGTTCAATTGCGTCCAACTCTTTGTGACCCTGCAAAAGGGTTTTCATGGTAGATGAAATGGTTTGCCATTTCATTCTCCAGTGGACTAAGATGAACAGAAGTTAAGCAATTTGCTCAGGGTCAAACAGCCAGTGAGTGTCTGAGGGCAAAATTTGAATTGGGGTCTCTGTGACTCCAGGCCCAGTTCTATCCACTGAGGGAAGGAAATTCCTTACTGGAGGTAATTAGGACAGGTCTCTTATAGGAATTGTTCCCTGAGCTGAGTCTTAAAGGAAGCTAAGGTTTTAACAGTTGGAAGTAAAGTGAGAATGTTGCAGGCCCAGAAGACAGCTTTTCTTATGCAAAGGCATCATGATAGCAGATGGCATGTCACATGCAGGGAGTATCAATTATACTAGTAAGCGAGTAAGAGTGAAATATGGAAGAGTTCATTTAAGGAACATTAAGTATCTACTCTGTGTCAGGACACTGGGCTATACACTGGGGCACATGAACAATGAAGAGTCAGAAGGGTCACTGATGCTTGGGGAGTGGTCACATGCAGAATAGGGGTCTGCATGGAATGGTGATAATGTGAACAATGACGTGGCAGTGGTAGAGATGACGACAAGTAAAATTTCTGTGGCACTTTGCCACTACCTTCTGACCATCCTGCAATGTAGGGAGGCGGCATGAAGACATTAGTCCAGCTGGGTGCAGACCAACACGGACAATCCATACAACAATGTAGGGAAATTCAGCACTAAAGGAGGGTGGAGGAGGGGAAGGTCTACCAAACATAAGGTTACTACCTTTGGACAAGGAATAATAGGAAAATCCACCAGTTCATAAAAATAAAAAGTCAATGAAAAGCAATTCACTTGGGGCAGCTAGGTGGTGCAGTGGATAAAGTACCGGCCTTGAATTCAGAAAGACCTGAGTTCAAATCCAGCCTCAGACACTTGACACTTACTAGCTATGTGGCCCTGGGCAAGTCACTTAACCCCTCATTGCCCCACAAAAAATCAAAAACAAAAACAAGCCATTCACTTATTTAAAATTAAAATGAATTCTAACAAAATTTTTAAAATTCAATTCAATTCATCTTTAAGGGGTGGACACTGGTATGAGAGGATTTACATGGTGCAGGTATAGGAGTATAAACATGAAACCGAAAAGCAAATACAGACTAGGACAATTCCAGATTCTCTCTAAAATGAAACAGGGCCAGGAGTCTATCTGATTCAGGGGATCTCTGGGAATACAAATGGAAGAAACAGCCTTTGGAAAGATAATGTGATTATAGGGTATCAAGCTGAAAAGTTGCTTCCAGATCATCAAACCTAACCTTCATTTCTTTTTTCTTAATTCCTTTTCTTTAAAAAAAAAAATAGGGAATAAAACAAGCATTGCATAACATAGTATAATATATTTTTTAAAAGATGACTTTACATGAAATGGCTAATCTATTGTGTGTGTGTATATATATATATATATATATATATATATATATATATATATATATATAAACTTGTTATCCCTTTGAAATATACATGTGTCATTTTTTTTCTTTTCTTCTTCCCTTCATCCTCCCTCCCTACTTCTGAAAGTTCACATGACTTGTTGAAAGGCATATTTGGTGGTAAGGAGCACCTTGGAGTTACACCTTGGTTCTTTGATTTTAAATCTAGAATTCTTTCCACTGTCTCTGGCTATAACATATGTCCTTATTAAGTATCACTAAAGACATTAAGGCCAAAGTAGTAAGAAGCAGAGAGAGTAAAGGATCGCTCTGAATAAAAAGAAATATCATGAAGTTTTAGTGTCACTGTTTGGTTATAACGGGATGGGTGGTATCACGTAAAGACAATATCCAATCAGATTTTATGAGGTTTTTGGATTATACCCAGCACATAAAGCAATCTCAATGCAGGAAGTCTTACAATAAGCCTTTCCATCAAGTGTTCGACAGAAGTAGAGCCATCTGATATGTATCTCATGTTCAAAGAAACAAACAAAAAAATAAAATACAATAAAAAACCAATAATATGGTATTCATTTAGGAGTTGAGAAACATAAAACACAGGCAATCGCGGGCTTCTGGACAAAGAGTTGGAGACATTAGCCTCTTTGCCTCCAACACTCCAATTTGTGCTCTCCCTCCAGCTATCATAAAATAGTATTATTGAGCTCAGAAATCATTGGGTTGGGCTCCAAAGCACATGGACTCGGTAGTTGCCTATCAATATCCTACAGCTTTATGAAGCCCCATACTGACAGAATGGCCATGTAAAAAGAAAATAAAACCCAAAGAAAACAGATAAACAGCTGTTTCCCTTCGCACTGACTGAAGCATCCTTGCTTTTATGTAGAGATGTATACATGAGTATAGGTTCAGGCACTGCAAAAGCTCCCTTTGTTTCTCAAGTCTCAAAGGAAAATAGGTTGGCTTGGATTTTGTTTTTATTTACCAAACTTTATTAATACATTATTCCCATGCACATGCTGTATTAAACACTAGCCTCCCAAAAATAAGGACTGGAGCATAGCACTCCATTTTAATTTATTTGTCTATTTTAGGAAATACAATAGTGACCTAACCAATGATTTCACGGAAGTAAGGAACTCCCACGTGAAGGCACTCCCTCTACCAGCTTAAATTGGCACCTTTCTACAAATTATAATCTCAAAGAACAGTCTAATTGTACAGAATTTCTAAGAAGCTTTGGAATGTATGTCTAACAAGTCAGATGAACTGAATAACCATGTGGGATGAAATATACATAAACAATGTCATGGATGTCAAAGACACAAGTCAGCCATTAAAAAAAAAAAAAGGAGCTGCCTCTCAGAGAACACATCTACTATGTATCAGAGATAATATTTAAATCCACAGCACTCTATTATCCCATGCTGTCTCTACTGTTTCTTTTAAGACCTTTTAATTGTAAAAGAGTCTTGACTTGTATCCAGGAGCTATATATTTTTAGGTAATACCATTAAAACAGTGAAGGCAGAATAGCACATAATATGTCTTCTACAGATGGACATGATGACCTTTGCTCTCTTGGCCACCAGGCCTCCCTGAGCATGCATGCCATCTCAGTCTTCAACACTTTCATGATTCCATGAAGACAACTAAAATATCCATTTTGTTTATTATGCTATGTAAAATCAGAGATGAGTAGCTTCTCAATGATATATCATAGGATCACTTCTGGTTATACAAGAAAAGAAACATGTCTGGAGAAGATGTGGGAAAATTGGAACACTAATGCACTGCTGGTGGAGCTGTGAACTGATCAAACCATTCTGGAGAGCAATTTGGAACCATGCCCAAAAGGCTATAAAACTGTGCATACCCTTTTGACCCAGCAATACCACTATTAGCTCTGTAACCCAAAGCAATCATAAAAAAGGGGAAGGACCCACATGTACAAAAATATTCATAGTTGTTCTTTTTATGGTAGCAAAGATTTGGAAATTGAGGGAATGCCCATCATTTGGGGAATGGCTGAGCAAGTTGTGATATGTGAATGCACTGGAATATTATAGTGCTGTAAGAAATGATAAGCATACAGATTTCAGAAAAACCAGGACTTACATGAATTGATGCTGGAAATATGGAAAACCATTTCCATCACTTTGTCATTTTCCTTATAAAAGTCACAAAAATATATCTGCATAATAATCTTTATGAGCTCTCTTTAGGTAGAACACATGTATTTCTCAGCACTCATAGAAAATGGAATCATGCAAAAAAAAAAACACATTTTAGTCAATTATCACCTCAATTCAAGGACAACAAAGATAAAAAACAGGTTTTAAATTGTGTCCACTTCTGGAGCCCCTCATTTTAAAGATAGGGTAACTGAAATTCCAGGAGATTAGATGGCTTATTTATGTAATTAATATGTTCTTTGGCTTCACCTAACCAGACCTAGGTCAATTACTTCCACTCTCAGGATTCTAGGGGGAATTCCTGAAGGGTTGGAGTTTCTCTAATACAGTAAACTCAAGTCCCCATTGAGGCATACTGTCCCCACTGATGGGTCCTAGGGATTAGCACCACAATTCCATTTAAGCAATTAACATAAATTATCTTTTACAAAAGGAACATTTAGTTTGAAGATATAACAAGAACACAATAGAGCAGACATCCTTCTCTAGCTACGGGAGAACATTTTCCTCTATAAAACCTTGATGTCTAGGAAGAGTGAGTTCAGATTTAATAATACAACTCCATGGGACATTGGTCCAACTAAGTTCATGTTCAAATGGAGCATTCCTGCTGGCTAAGTCCTGATCTCAGCTAATTCGGGGCTGGATCAGTCCCAAAGGTTTCTTCTCTAGCCCTTGAAAATGGGTTGGCCACAAAGCCTAGCATGGTCTTCACTCCTGAACTTTGAGTGGCTGACTCTCCTGACCTCTTAAAGCTCACAATCTGATTCCTATTACTAGTCCCTTTTTATCTAAAACAAAAGAAGAAACATCAGGACCAAGAACCAAGACCCATATGTACAAGTCAGCCTCACAACTCACCTCCCCCCCCTTAGAGCATTGACTCTTTTTTCTCATAAGACACAGCCAGGTAGGAAGAAGTCTTACAAAGAGATAGGACTGATGGACTAGTCAGCCAATGCCCTCCCCACAAGCCCTTTTTCTGGCTACGTAGCCACAGGCAATTCAAGAAGCTGTGAGATTAAAAATTGAATATTAGATCATAAATCTCCCCTACTTAACCTTTTCCTTAATTTATCTCCCAGACTAGTAAATGGAAGAAGCTTTTGGTTTTCTAGATAGACCTTTTATTATTATGGTAGTCACAAGGTGATGTTGATTAGAAGGATAGGAAAGTAGAAACACAATACAAATCGTCTTAAGTCTAAGCTTAGTCTATATTCCTTATAAAAACTCACCCAAACCGAAAAGGCCACCTTTGGAGAGCAAGAGCCTGTCCGTGCCGTGCAGTCAGAAGTCCCGCCGAGCCGGCCAAAAGCCCCACTTCCGTTCTCTCCACCCCGGAAGTCAAGTGCGTAGCAGGCAGTCTGATGTGTGCAGCAGGCGGACTGTTGGTCTCCTCCCCAAAAGGGTGGTCCTTCAAAAACTGGCGTCTTTCAGTTATCCTAACCAACTGTTAAAAACCTTTCATATTTTTTTTACCACATTTAAAATTCTAGCTAAACTGTCTAAAATATCTAATGAGTGGTCGCCAATAAATTATAAGCTTTAGCAAGAGTTAGACTTTTAAGCATTTATTAAGGAGAATAAAGAGTTTGGTAAAGAGAGAAGAAAAGGCCTAGATTCCTATCTATTAAAGGGAGAGCACATTTCTCACTCCGCTCTCCACCAGAGTCCCAAGGAAAGAGAGTGAGACTGAGAGCAAGCGCCAGTCTCTTCCTTCCTCCTCCCACTAGCCCGCGTCACTTCCTGACGCCAAAGAAGAGACTCCTGGTCTTGCCCTCAAAGACCTTTGCTTCATGGGTGGAACTCTTCTACAGTAAGTCTCCAGCAGGTGGCGTCATTCCAATCGTTACAAAGCTATTCTTCACCAAGTCACTCACAGACCAGAAACATACACGTCTGCTTGTTATGGGCCCAAGTCACCCCAGAAGTTCTCTGGGGCACATCAAAGAACCTTCTCCTTGAGAAACTAAACCAAAGGACAGACACACCTAAAGAGATAAGTGGAACCAGATCGGACTGAGCTAGCTTCAGGAACTCCACCCCTCATTCTAGTCTCCCTCAACCATTGGGAGATAAGTTTGGATGTGGCTGCTTCCTTTGTGTCCTGAGGAGATGGCTTGAGATCTGTACCCACTCCTCACCCAATTCCTCCAGCCAACACCAGTGGGGGATGGTCCTCCCTCACTAAAGGAATTTTCCAGTCAGATGATCACCCCCATCAGTCCTCTATAAAAGTACCTGCCAGTCTTCTGCTCGAAGAGATTGGTACCTCAGAGCCCCGCTCTGTGCCACGCCTTCTCCCTATGAGAAGTCCAAGGACTTCTTTCATGGTTTCCCCTCCCTTCCCCTTCCTCTAAATAAACTACCATCTTATTTTAATCACTTTTGTGTGCAAGAGGGTGTAATTCTTTAAAGAGGAATTCCTAAGGACCCCTACCCCAAGCCCCATTCTCCCCATGACATGTTCATGCTCCAAATCTGTCCAAAACATTTCTGTTACATATTAGCATGCTCAGAAAGAACAGGCTCGATGGCAAGTTCTTCCTTTTGACACTTAAGACCTCAGGCATAGAAGTGCTAACCAGTAGAACCCAGATCTCCTTACTCTTATTCCACTAGTCTTTCCAATCGAACCAAACTGCTTTTTAACAACACTCCAAAGCTAGTCCTTTCACACAAGACACAATATTCCTTCTCCCCACTTTTCTAGCCTTTGCACTTGCCGTCCCCAACACCTGAAATGAGAGGAAGGGAATAAACATTTATATGAGCCAGGCACTCTACTAAGCGCTTTACAAATATTTATCTCATTTGATTCTCACAACAACCACCCTAGGAGGGAGGTGCTTTTATTATCTTCATTTAACAGATTAAGAAACTGTGGCAAAACAAGGTTGTGACTTTCCCGAGCTCACACAGTTGGTGCGTGTATACAATACATTCAACAAGTAACTTTCAAAGCTCTCTTGTTTGTCTGTTTCCCTCTGAACAGTCATCTCTGCATTTTAAAAAAATGCTTCAATGGTCCTCTTTTGTTCTTTGTTTTTCCTTTTCTTGAGGGTGAGGGGGATTGCTATCCCTAGGCTCCCCCTTCTTCCCAAATCCCACTACTTATTTTTTTTCAAGGGTATACATAAGTCTTATAACAAATGAGCATGAACAAAGAAAGCCAACCCACAATTTGACCTTTCAAAAGTATTTATCCTCTTCTTCACCTAGAGTCCATTACCTCTCTGTCAGGAAACAATGTTTTAGTATTGTTCTGGATTTGTTGTTGGTCATTGACTCATCAGGGTTCTTGAGTGTTTCCAAGCTGTTTTCTTTACTGTTGTTGTTGCTAATGTATGTACTATGTGGGTTTTTGTATGTTTGTTTTTATTCAACAAATACCTTCCCAAAGAAAACATTTCCACATAGGTAGTAGAAAAGGAGTATTACATCTGAAACCACAAATCTCCATTATGTACAACTAGTTTTTTAAAGAAAGAATATAAAATATACTTGGAGCAACCAAGTGATATAGTGGATAGAGAGCTGGGCCTGGAGTCAGGAAGACCTGGGTTGTACTCTGGCCTGAAACACTAGCTATATGACCCTGGCCAAGTCACTTAAGTGATATTTGCCTCAATTTCCTCATTTGAAAAATGTGGATAATAATAGCATCTACCTCCCAGGATTGTTGTGGGGAGTAAATGAACTCATAATTATGGAAACAGATATGTTATATATTAATATAGATTATATAAATATATAATTATAATTTATAATTTTTATAATTTTTAATTATAAAGTGCTTAGCAGAATTCCTGGGGCACATAGTAGATGCTATATAAATGCTATGGTTTTGATTATTCTCCTGGATATTGCTCAACTCACCATCATCCATTCAAATTTTCCCAGGTTTCTCAGAAACTGCCCCTTCATCATTTCTGAAGGAAGAATGATATTCCATTATATCCATGTCACCTAAACTGTTTAGCCATTGCCGAATTGATGAGCAACCTCTTTATTTCCAGTTCCTTGCTACAATGAAAACAATTATAATTCATGTGTGTGTGTGTGTGTGTGTGTGTGTGTGTGTGTGTGTGTATACATATATATATAGTAAATATAGAAAACCCACTCTAAACTTTCACTTCACTGAAACAGCTTCATCTCTATACATTTTGGAAGCAAGAAAACTCCCATTTATTCTCCTACTAGACAAAAATGTCTTCAAAGCCTATCCCAGTTTTTTGTGGGAAATTCCCAATTCTCTATAATGATTTCATCCACAATTCCCCAAAGAACCGCATGTCATCTATCATTACTCAAAACCAACAAATTAACAAAGAAGCAGTATCCAAAGTCTCCCCATTTTTTTATTTCTCTTCTGTGCCTGGCCAGTGTTCAACCTCATCATTTTCAGTCTTCAATAGGAGCTCCAAGAAGGTGGGGTGTGTGATTTTCTTTACTTCTACAACTCTGACATATCATACTTAGCACTGAGTTATGGAAAAAGCAGCCCCTCAAATGGCATTGGAAAGGAGGCTTATAGGAGAGCTAGAATAGGCTTTAGAAGTCACTAGGTTTAGGGGCAGCTGGGTGGTGCAGCAGATAAAGCACGGGCCCTGGATTCAGGAGAACCTGAGTTCAAATCCAGCCTCAGATACTTGACACTTACTAGCTGTGTGACCCTGGGCAAGTCACTTAACCTTCATTGCCCCAGAATAAGAGAGAGAGAGAGAGAGAGAGAGAGAGAGAGAGAGAGAGAGAGAGAGAGAGAGAGAGAGAAGGAGAACAAACATGAACACTCACTGGGTTCAATCCCCTCATTTTATAAATGAGGAAACTCCTCAGAAAAGTAAACTGATTTGCTTGAGTTCAGACAGCTAGTGAGTATCAGGCAGAATTTGAAACCAAGAATTCCTGACTCATCCAGCACTTTCTCCACAATGAAGGATGTTTATGGAACAGAGGTCAGTATGGCCCCCTCTCCAAAGTAATTCTAGTAATTAAATATCAATTAATCTAATCAATTATATTCCACAAACATTTATTAAGTGCTTACTATGTGCAAGGTACTGCATTATGTCCTAGGGACAAAAGAATAAAAAATGAACTTGTCTTCCTTCAAGGAGTTCATAGAACCTATTGGAAAACTTTATACAATAGGAAATGATACAGGCAAAAGTACTCTAGAAAAATCTGAGGAAGAAGAGCTTATTCAAAGTCTTCTAGAATCTAGCTTCAATCTCTGTTTCCACCTACATTATTTCTTGTAGAATCTTACTAACTGGGCTTGCTCCTTATGCTCCTAAATCACTCTGTCCTGTCCCACCTTTATATACGCCTCCTACAGCTCCTAATACCTGCAATGTACAGGTTCCTATTTCTGTCTGTTGAAATGCTAAGCACTTTTCGAGGTCCACTTTAAATTCTGCCTACTCCCTTCAGCCTTATCCTACAGACTCCACAAAGGACATAATTTTGTAGCCCTTGTCTACAGTTAGCATTTATTATTATAGATTACAGATGGATCATGGTGTAATGTAGAAAGAGCCAAGAAAATTTAGGCTGAAGTTCTGTCTTTGACACATGGTGACTATGACTCTGAGTAAGTCACTTAATCTCTCCTTGCTCCAAGGTACTCTCTTAGATGATAAATTGTAGAGCCTGTGATGATCTGGGGCAGTTGCTCACTCCTGTAGAGGGAGTTTCATCACTTGGGAGAGTTCCTTCTACCACGGTACTATATCCCAGGTCCAGTCTGAAGAAACAAAGGGGGAACTATGATGATTGGAATGATGCCACCTGCTGGAGACTTACTGTAGGAAAGCTCCACCATGAGGAGAAGGCCTCTGAGGGCAAGGCCATGCGGCTTTCTTTGGCATCAGGAAATGACGTTTGCTCATGGGTACTGTCTATCAAGGCTAATAGCCAATCAACTTGAGGAGCCTCCCATTTCTGGGAGGAACACACGAAGTAGGAAGCAGACGCTGGTGGAGGAGTTCTCTCTCTTTTGGCTCCTGACCTGGCCGTGGTGGAGACTAGACTCCAGAGGACTTCACAGGGTAGTTGAGGAAAGATAGGATTGCCAGATTGTAAGAATTCTGTTCTCAATCTTTCTCTTTCTTTACTAGTTTTCAATAAACCCTTAAAAACCTAAACTTGTTTATCAGTGATTTTAGTCAGTTTCCCCCAAAAACTGGGGGGACAGATTAGAACCTACATTTAGAAATTTAAATTACACAAGTCTCTATCCCTAGATCCTTAGTATTATAGTGAAGTATATATGCCACCTCTCTAAGGTCTAGGAGGGCAAGTACTATGCCTTCTATCTTCCCCAGTACATAGTTATCTGTACTAAGTAGATGGTTAATTAATGTTTATTGCTGTTAAATTCTTGGGTCCCTTAAACTCAAAGTAATCTCTTTCAGATCTTAGTGCTTTATATATATACATATATATATAATATATATGTGTATATATGTATATATATATGTATATATATATATGTGTATATATATATATATATATATATATATATATATTTAACTTTGTAGTGTGATTAGTTTTGTTTACATGTATAATCTACCACATTGTAAACTGCTCAGAGGGCAGAGTCTGTGTCTTACATATTTTTGTATCTTCCCAACAATGGAAAGGAAAGGACAGACTCATGGTTGGCATAATCAGTCTGCAACATATAGCCAAGGAAGAATTTTATAGAAGAACCATATCTCCATGGCTTTTGACCCAGAAACACTACTGCTAGGCAAAGACAGATAGATTGCCCCATGTTCTAAAACATTCATAACAGCATTTTTTGTGGTATCAAAAAATGGAAATGAAATGTGTCCATTGAGTGGGAAATGATTGGAAAAACATTATGTAATACTATTGCATCAAATAAACCAGTGTTCATGAAGAATACAGAAAAACACAGGAAGGCTTGAAGGAACTGATACAGACTCAAGAAATCAGAACCTAAAGAACAATATGCAGAATGATTACAACCTCTAATTAATTTTTTTTTTTTTGGTGTGAGGCAATTGGGGTTAAGTGACTTGCCCAGGGTCACACAGCTAGTAAGTGATAAGTGTCTGAGGCTGAATTTGAACTCAGGTCCTCCTGAATCCAGGGTCAGTGTTTTATCTACTTCGACACCTAGCTGCCCCTCTAATTAAATTTTAATGCCTAATCTCAATCCTGAAGACCAGACAATAAAACCTAATGCTTGGGGCAGTGGATAAAGCACTGGCTCTGGATTCAGGAGTACCTGAGTTCAAATCCGGCCTCAGACACTTGACACTTACTAGCTGTGTGACCTTGGGCAAGTCACTTAACCCCAATTGCCTCACCAAAAAACAAAACAAAACAAAACAAAACAATCTAATGGTTTCCTCTCTTACAGGTGAGAGATTATGAGAGCATTGTTGCATATGCCATTGGATGTGGTGGTTGATTTTGCTTAAATCATTTTTTTTTCTTTAATAAAAGGGAGGGTTCCATGCATGGAAATGTCTTTGATGTAAAAAAATTGGCCAAAAATTTTCTTAAGAGAGATTGTTTCAGAGCGTTATCATATACCAAGATATACCAAGCCCACCGATATATTCTGTCTACTATTCGAGGGGCAGCCTATTTAAGTTTGAAAGAGATCATTATGAAAGGGTGATGACTTGGGGGCTGAAGCTAATCTCAAACACCATTCAATCCAATACAACAAACATCTGCTAAGCATTTGTCATATACAAGGCACCATGCTAGGACCTGGGATACAAAGACAAAAATAGTCCTTTTCCTTAAGGAGATGGTATTCTATAACTGCCAAGTAGTAGATGGGTTGGAATCTGCCTCAGTGGCAAACGTATCCAAGTAGCCAAAATTAGGGCTAACTGAAGGAAAGTGCTCATACAACAGTCAATCAGTAAATGAGCACTGTATTTGCACATCAAATAGTAAATGTTTATTATAGTAGCAGGAACTGCTCCCAAGGAACTCACATTCTATAAGGGGAGAAAACTGATGTGTATCAAAGTGTAGACAATCAATCAATAAACATTTAGTAAGCACTTCCTATGTGCCAGAAATTGTGCTAAACCCTAGAGATTAAAAAAAAATGCAGTTATTTCCCTCAAGGAACTTTTTCTAATATTATAATATTAGGTGACAATATTAATGTATTAATTATAAAATTATAAGAATTACTAGTATTTATAACCTTTAAAATGCTTTAAAGTTTGCAATACATGGTCATATATGCTAATTCATTTGATCCTCATAACCGTGTATAGTTACTACTATTTCCCATATCTTTCAGATGAGGAAACTGAGGCAGAGAGGAGTACGTACAGAGATGACAAATAACCTTACAATGGAAGCCATTAGTGGCTGGAGAGATGGGGGAAAACTTTTTGAAGGGGGTCTCAATTTGAGTTGAGACTTAAAGGAAGCATGGTATTTGAAGAGGGGGAGGTGAGGGGAGAGATCATTTCAGGCATGAGAGACGTAAAAAGACCCAGAGAAAAGAGGCTAGATGTCATACTTGAGAAACAGGAAGGAGGCCAGTGGATTGGGATCATAGAGTATATGGAGGGAAATAAAGTGTAAGACCAGTAAGAAAGCACCAGGCTGGGAAGAGGTTTAAATACTGTTCTGGGTAACATTCCCCATGGTAGTTTATATGTGATATTGGAATAAAATGAGACATTTTAGGTCATTCAAGAATTAAAAGAGGAGAATTACTAACCCATAGAAAGAAAGAGATATTGTACAAGGTTAGGAATTGTGGAGGACACATGCAGCTGATTATCTGAGCAATGCTTCCTTGCCCTGGTTACCCTGGTAGTAAGAGAGCTGAGATTTGAACTAAGGTGCCACAATTCGAAATTTAGTGGAAAAGCCCAGTACTTTCCATACCAGCTGCCCGGATTTCTGTTTCCTCATTGCAATTGACCAAATATATGAGATACAATTAGAGAAGTAAAAACATGTGCTGAGGAAAAAGAGTAGGGAAGAATTTATGCTGGAGAAGTGAAGAAGAGAATGAGAACCTAGAAAGTTTCACAGTAGGGGGCTGGCTTTCAGATTTGATTTATATGGAAGGGTCTTAAAGGGTGTCGAACAATTTTAAATGAGTAGCTCACATTACACAGTGCTTTGCAATTTACAAAGCTCTTTTCTTCCCAACAAATCTATGAAGTACATGGTTCAAACATTACAATGCTGATTTTATGGATGATGAAATTGAGGCTTGGGTAGTTTTTATAGCTTGCTGAAGGCTACACAGTAAGTTACTGAACCAAGACTTATAGGGTGCATAAAATCTTGATGTTGGAAAGAACCTTAGGGATTATCTTTTTCACTGGTCTCCAAAGTGGGGGCCATGATATGACTCCAAGGGTTGTGTGTTCAGCCAATCAGAGGGAACAAAGATAGGTGGAATCCCACCCTTGCTGTGATGGCCAATCATAGGTTATATCTCCAACATAGCCACACCTCATCTTCCATCACACCTAATCCTCCCTTCACTCCAACGCTTCCTGTTAGATGTATAATGATCCAGCCTTCTCACTTCTGAGATGAGCATCATCCCCATAAGGCCGTTGTAATTTAGCCTTGACCAAATGAAGCAGCTGCCAGAAATCACTAGCATTGTCACCTCATCTTTCCCACCCCCAGTGTATCCCCTAATCAGTATACTCTCCTTGGGGAGGGGTCGAAATCTTATAGGTAGATATGCAAGAACAAATTTGGAAACCACGGATCTAATTCAACTGCCTCCTTTTATTGAATTATGATCAAACTGAAGTCCTGTCCCCTCCCCAGCCTCAATGCTGTATTCCTAAATCTATAAGGGACCATTGCCTCACCTTCTTGCAAATATTCTGCCAAAAAACTTCATAATCATTTTGCTGGCCCAGTAGTACAGATGGAAAATTAGTAAAATCTTGGGAAAGGATTTTTCCACTAGAATGACAGAGAAATATGGTCCCAATTGAACCATGGGCAAGAGAAGGAAGCAGCTGATCTTGATTATGGTCTGAATATAAGGGGCAAAATTTCCAAGGGTACCCCAAATTTGGGCCTTGAAGGGCAAATGACAGAGGGAAATAAATTGGACAGTGCCCAAAATCAACATTAAGAAAAGTTTAGCAAAAATGTTATATATAGTGTAAAGAAGATAGAGTTGGATAAATCCAAAAGATTTTTGTTTGTTTATTTTTGCAAATGATACAAACTTGAATTTGGGATACAAAGTAAATAGACAATGTATCCTTCCATAGGGTTTTTCGAGCTGTGTTCCATGGAGGATTGCTAGGGCTCTGTAGGATATCTGGCAAGTGGCTTGGGGCTTAAGGCCATTTGTGAAATTGCTATACCTTTTCATTTTTAATGTTTGACTGAGAACATCATTTCTGAATCCAGTTTCTTTTCCTCGAGCTCTAAATTACTCTTTCACATCTTTGCTCCGTGGGGGTGAATTCATTCCCACAGGCAATCAAGGACTGAACCAGAGTAAACAGAACAAATGTTGTAACCTCTAGGCAGAGAATTCATGACTATTTGTTTTTTGTTGTTGGGTTGATGGGTTTTTGTTTTTGTTTTTTGTTTGTTTGGTTTTTTTTTTTTTGTTTTCCTACTATGGCTTGGATAAGGAATAGCATCAAAAGGAAAGAGAGCAATGTTATTACAACCTTGACAATTTCCATCCGGAGGCAGATACAGCATAGGGGAAATAGGATTTGGTGCTGAAAGGCCTGGATTCAACCCCTAGCCAGGCTACCTACAAACTGGACAATTCATGAACTTGGTGCTTCAACTTCCTATAAAGAAAAGGATCATAATACCCATAGGGGTATTGGAGCTGAACTGACTTGACAGGGTTATGTTAAGTGTAAGAGTCAGGATCACACTAATTATCCCCATCCCACTTAGAGTACAGTGACAGGAAACTGTGCCCAAGATACTTCAATCAGGTGAAGATAAATAGCGATTATTCATTAGACACAAACAAGGCATGTGCACCTCTGGTGGCTTTTTAAAACCAGTGGGCTCCTTGGAAAAGAGGATTAAAGAGTCTGACAGAATGGAGACTCAAAGATCAAAGCCTCTAAGAAGGAATTACTTGATTGAGCACGGAGAGGAACCTTGGCCTTGGCCTTAAGTCTCAGTCTCCTCTCTCCTAGCTTGTGAAATTTGGGAGTTTTGAGGATTCAGACTTTTCCTTGGAGTTATAGCAGCATTCCCAGAAGGGCTAATGGGCATGTCTTTATCAGCAGCCAAGAACAGACTAAACATGAGGAGGAAAGGCAGGTCTGAGGCTCTACAAGGAACTTAGGAGAAAAGATAGATCATATCTAAGAGAAATATCTTGAGGATGCCAGGAAAAGGACTCCCAGGCACTATTAGTTACCCCACTGCCAAATGTCCTCTCTAAGCCTGAGCTCACAATTCTCCTAGCTCTCTTTGTTTTGGGAGAAGAATGTATCAAAAGACTTTTGGGGGTGGCAGCTAGGTGGTGCAGTAGATAAAGCACCGGCCCTGGATTCAGGAGTACCTGAGTTCAAATCCGACCTCAGATGCTTGACACTTACCAGCTGTGTGACCCTGGGCCAGTCACTTAACCCCCATTGCCCCGCAAAAAAAAGAAAAAAAAAGACTTTTGGGGTATAGTATTTTATACCAATAATACTACATAGCAAATACATGCTTCTAAAGGATAATTAAGTCTGGCTAATTGTTATAAACTGATAATCATGAGTGAAAGCATACTAGTTAGGATTCAAGATACTTCCTAAAAAGATACCTCCATTATCCCTTTAGCTATGCCCCATAAAACCCAAGGGGATACACAGCAGCTGTACTCTGAGGACAGAACCTATCAGTATGACTAGGAACAAATGAAATCATATACATGAAGTGCTTTGCAAGATGTAAGGCACTACAGCAGTGGGAGTTATTATTACTCATTTATAAAAAATTGTATTCCTACTTAGCATCTATTATTGCTATTAATAACCTATTTTTCAGCACCTGACACATGGCAGGAATTTAATAAAAGTTTATTGACTGACTGATAGCTATTATAGTTTCCCACTACTCAATGGTTGCAAATAGCTGTAAAATTTTTTACGAGGAAAAAACCAGCAGATGAAATGTGTGGAACCAAGATGATGGTGGAGGGAAGGCACTCTAGTCAAACTCTCCCAACATTCTCCTTTAAACAACTTTAAAATGAGACATCAAATTTAATTCTAGAATGGAATAGCCAACAAAAGATCAGGGTGAGACATTTTTCCAAGGAAAGACAATTTAAGAAGTTGGAAGGAGAAGTCTGTGATACTGGGGCAGGGCTCATCCAGAGTGTATGTGGCAGCAACATCAGCTGTGGAACTTGGCAGAAGCAGCAGCAACAGCTTCAAGAGCTCTCAGTCCAGAGGTGGTAAGAGGATTGGGTAACTCGTAAGAAAGATTACAGAGGACCTCTGTGCTAGTACTGGTTGCAGAAAAGGGTGCTGTTTGGCAACTCCATTGCCCGTACCCATTTCTGGCTTGAAGTTCCAGGGCAGAGAGGAATTTTTTCAGTCATAAGAGAGAAGGGGCCCTGAGGAACAATAGCATTTGTAACTGTAAAGGATGAGGGGGCATTCCTAGATAAAGAACCCAGCATTGCTCTCCAAAAATAATACTACCTTAGAAGCATAGAAAACTTCCAAACACTCAAGTCAGCTCTGAAAACAGCAATATGAAAAAACCTGAAGTTTGGGAAATATCTCCCCTAGGTAAGTAGAGCCCAATTTTAATGTAAAGTTCAAAGTCAAGAAATAAGCTGGGAAAATGATCAAAGAATGGAGAAAAAAAAACAACATGACCATAAATATCTACTATAGTGACAGGAAAGATCAAGACAAACTCAGACGATGACAATTATTTCAAAAAAGCTAAAAGCAAAGCCTAAAAGAAAAATGCATATAGGAAACAAACCCAATGAGAATTCCTGGAAGAGCTAAACATTATTTTAAAGGACAAACAAGAGTGATAGAGAAAAAATTGGGAAGAGAAATGAGAGTAACGCATGAAAACTATGAGAAGACAAAAGCTTTGTAAAAGAGACACATAAAATACTGAAAAAAGTAACAACTTATAAAATAGAGTTGGTAATATAATAAAAGGGGCACAAAATCTCATTGAAGAAAAGAACTCCTTAAAAAAACAGAATAAGTCCAGATGGAAAAAAGAGGCACAAAAGTTCACTGGAGAAAATAATTCCTTAAAAATTAGAATTAAGCAAATAGAAGCTAATGAATCCATAAGACATCAATAAATAATAAAAACAGGGGCAGCTAGATGGCGCAGTGGATAGAGCACCTGCCTTGGAATCAGGAGTACCTGAGTTCAAATCCGGCCTCAGACACTTAACACTTACTTGCTGTGTGACCCTGGGCAAGTCACTTAACCCCAATTGCCTCACTAAAATAAATAAATAAATAATAATAAAAAATAAATAATAAAAACAAAGTAAAAAGAATGAAAAAAACATAGTAGAAAATGGTAAATATATCATTGGAAAAATAACTGACATGGAAAATAGATTGAGGAGAGATCATTGAAAAATTATTAGACTACCTGAAAGCCATGATAAAAAAAATAGAGCCTACACATCATATTTCAAAGAATTATACAGGAAGACTACCACAATATCAAAGGTCTGGAGGGTAGAATAGGAACTGAAAAAATCCACTGATTATCTCCTAAAAGGGATCCCACAATGAAAATTGCCAGCAATAGTATAACCAAATTCCAGGGGGAGCAATCACAATCTGAGACAAAACAAAAGTTTAAAAAAAATGGGCCTAATTTAAAAAGATAATCAATAAAATTACATATTGTGAAAAAATATTATATAGACAATGCAGTAATATCAATTCTGAACATAATGCTCCACATGGCAGAGCATACAAATTCTTAAAGAAAAAAGTAAGTGAGTTACAGGAGGAAGTAGACAATAGAACTGCGCTGGCAAGAGACCTCAAATTTCCCCTCTTGAAGCTATATAAATCTAATTATAAAATAAATAAAAAATAAGTTAAGGAGAGAATCAGAATCTTAGAAAAGTTATATATGATAGACTTCTGGATAAAAATGAATGGATAGAGTAAGGAGTATAACTTTTTTTCAGCTGTAAAAGGCACTTCAAAAAATTGACCATGTATTAGAGAATGCAAAACTTACAACAAAATGCAGAAACACATAAATGTTAAATATACCCTTTTAAGACCAGAATACAATAAAAATTATATTCAATAAAAGGTCAGTCATAAATAAAAATTAATTGAAAATTAAATAATCTAATCCTAAAGTGGGTCAAAGAACAAATACTAGGGGAAAAAAACCAATATTTTTATTAAAGAGAATGACAACAGTAAGATACCATATAAAAATTTATACCTCAAAACAAATGCATCATAAAAGAAAGAAAGATCAGATCAATAAATTGGGCATGTTCATTTTAAAAATTGAGATAAGGACTTCCAGGATGGAGCCAAGATGGTGGAGGAAAGGCAGTGAGCTCCCAAACTCATGACACAATCTCTCCAAAAAAGATCCAAATAATGCCATAGGAAAATGCCCAGAGCAGAAAAACTCACAGAAGAATGTGCTTGAAATCATCTTCTAACCAAGAATGGTTTGGAAGGTCAGGAGGGAGCTGCTGTGCTGATACAGGAGTCAAGCCCAACCCCACAGTCACCCTGACAAAGATCCAGTCTCAGGAAGTCCTCAACAGAGAAGGAGACCCCCAGAGCCTCTGAATCAGCTGAAGCACCAGTGTCGTCTAGAACTAAGCTCACAGTCTGGTGAGTGGGCTGAGCCCCGGGCAGGGGGGAGACTACAGGGGTCTATGCTGGTGCTGAGGCAGAACTTGGATTTTTCACCCCTGCTGAGAACCAGGAGGTAGGCTTGAGTAGCAGTGGCCCAGATGGAGGAGGGGCACAGGCTCCTCGGAGCTAAAAACCACAACACACAAAGCTGGTTGATTACCAAGTTGGTTGGGGGTCATCTACAGACTAGGGAACAGGCCAGGCCAGTGAAGAACCTGCTCCTCCTTAAATTATACCACTTGGGAATTCTTAAGCTTGGGATACTTCAGCCTGGAGACAGTGCCCCACTTTAAGGAGCTAAAAGTCAAGTAAAAGAAAGGCAAGATAAGCAGATAGAGAAAAGTGAGGACCATAGAAAGTTTCTTCAGTAACAAGGAAGACCCAGGTGCACCCTCAGAGGAAGATGTCAACATCAGGGCCCCTACATCTAAAGCTTCCAAGAAAAATATGAATTGGTCTCAGGCCATAGAGGTTCTCAAAAAAGACTTTGAAGATAAAGTTAGAGAGGTAGAGGAAAAAATGGAAAGAGAAATGAGGGTGATGCAGGAAAGACATGAGAGAAAAATCAACAGCTTGAAAAGTCAAATGGAAAAGGAGGTGCAAAAGCTCTCTGATGAAAATAATTGCCTAAGAATGAGGATTGAACAAATGGAAGCCAGTGACTTTATGAGAAACCAAGACACAATAAAGCAAATCCAAATGAATAAAAAAATAGAGGGCAATGTGAAATATCTTCTGGGAAAAACTGCTGACCTGAAAAATAGGTCCAGGAGAGATAATTTGAAAATTATTGGTCTACCTGAAAACCATGGTCAAGGAAAGAGCTTAGACATCATCTTCCAAGATATTCTCAGGGAAAATTGCCCTGAAATTCCAGAAGAAGCAGCTAAAATAGAAATTGAAAGAATCCACTGATCACCTCCAGAAAGAGATCCCAAAAGGAAAACTCCTAGGAATATTATAGCCAAATTCCAGAGGTCTCAGGTCAAGGAGAAAATATTGCAAGCTGCCAAAAAGAAAGAATTCAAGTACTGTGGAGCCCCAATCAGGCTAGCACAAGATCTAGCAGCTTCTACATTAAAGGACCAGAGGGCATGGAATATGATATTCCAGAGGGCAAAGGAAATGGGGTTACAACCAAGAATCACCTAGCCAGCAAAACTCATCATAATCTTTCAGCAGAAAAAATGGGACTTTAATGAAAAAGAAGACTTTCAGATATTTGTGATGAAAAGACCTGAACTGAATGGGAAATTTGACTTTCAAATATAAGACCCTAGAGAACCATAAAAAATTGGAGCTGGGGGACATACCTGGGGTCGAAGAGTGGGCAACTGTCTTGCGTCTGAGGCCAGGTTTTGGCTGGTATCCTCCTGGGTCCAGGGGTGATGCTTTTTCCATTGTGTTACTTAGCTAGGTGATGACATCTTTAGGGTTATATTTAGGGGTGAAGGGAATGCACTGGGTGAGGGGGAAGGGCAGAGGTGAAATCCTACATAAAAGAAACAGGAAAAGGCTTATGGAATGGACAAAGAGATGGGAGAGGAGCAGGGCAGTAAATGAATTTTACACTCATCAGAAAAGGCTCAAAGACCTTAAACTCATCCGAGCTGCCTCAAGGAGGGAGTAACACACACACCCAACTGGGTGGAGTGATCTATTTAATCTGGGCAGTAAATGAGCCTAACACTCATCAGAATTGGCTCATAGACCTCAATCTCATTAGAATTGGCTCAAGGAGAGAATAATGTACATACTCAATTGGGTGGAGTAATCTCTGTAACCCTGCAGGAAAATAGGAGGGGAAGGGGATAAAGAGAGAGGGGCAAAAGAAGGAAGGGGAGAGTGGGGGGAAGGGACACACAGAAGCAAATCCCTTTTGAAGAGTGATAGGATGAAAGAAGATGGATAATAGAATAAATATCTTGGGGAAGGGAATAGGATGAAAGAAAAACAGTTAACAATAGTAATCATGAAAAAGAGAAAAGGGGGAAAATTGTACAAAAAATATTTATAGCAACTCTTGGTGGAGGCTAAGAATTGAGAGTCAAGGGAATGTCCATCAATTAAAGGATGATGGAAAAAGCTGTGCTATATGATTGTAGTGGAATGGTCTTGTGCTACAGGAAATGACAAACAGGATGATCCCTGAAAAACCTGGAAAGACTAATGAACATCAATGTATAGTTAAGTGAGCAGAGCTGTGAGGACATTGTGCATAATGACAGCAGTATTGTTCAGTGAGCAATTGGGAATGACTTTACTACTCCCAGCAATGCAATGGTCCAGGACAATCACAAGGAACTAATGAGGAAGCTTACTATGCACCCCCATAGAAAGAACTGATAAAAAGAACACCTGTGGATTGTACATATATAACCTGGTTGCTATCTTGTGGAGTGGGGAGGAAAGGGAGAGAGGGAGGGAGAACAATTTGGAACTCTAAATCTTATGAAAATGAATGTTGAAAACTACCCTTACATGTAACTGGAAAAAATAAAATAAATGTTTGTTGCTAAAAAAAAAAAATGAGATAAAACAAATATAAAATCCTCAATTAAACACCCTACTGGAAATGCTGGGAAAAAAATTAGTGAAATTGAAAAAAAAATTAAACTATTAAATAAAATTAATTAATTTTTTAATTAATTGTTTTCATTGGGGTTTTGTTTTATTTTCTGTGGAAAACTTATTAAACTATTTAAAACTTATTTAAACTATTAAAAAAATTAAACTATTAAATAAAACCAGCAGCTGTCTCCATTTTTGCAGGAGGCTTCTGGGATGAAGAAGGGGCAAGGGCCTCGCTCTTTTTGCCCGAGACCTCATTCTGAGTGGAGCTGAGATGCTGTCTCCCTGAGATAGATAGATGAAGGAATCTTGGCCTCTTTCTCTCTCCTCTCCAAATTCTTATGCTCCTTAATAAATACTTAAAAGTCTAAACTCTTGCTAAAGCTTATAATTTATGATGACTACTCATTATATTTTTAGACAGTCTAGCTAGAATTTTAACCCTATAGAGATAGCAACTTTACACAGTAGACAGAAAAATTATTTGACAAAATACAAAATCCATTCCTATTAAAAACACTAGGAGTGCGGCTGGGTGGCGCAGTAGATAAAGCACGGGCCCTGGATTCAGGAGTACCTGAGTTCAAATACGGTCTCAGACACTTGACACTTACTATCTGTGTGACCCTGGGCAAGTCATTTAACCCCAATTGCCTCACCAAACACACACACACACACACACACACACACACACACACACACAAACCACTAGAAAGCATAGGAATAAATGGAGCCTTTCTTAAAATAAGTAGTATTTATCTAAAACCAAGAACAATCATTATCTGTTATAAGTCTTCCCAATATGATCAAGGTGAAGCAAGAATGCTCATTATCACCACCATTATTCATTATTGGTCTAGAAATGCTGGAGATAGCAATATGAGGAGAAAAAGCAATTGTGGAAATAAAAGTAGGCAACGAGGAAACAAAACTATCACTCTTTGCAAATGACATGATAGTATACGTAAAATACCCTCCAAAATCAATTGTAAAAGCTTTTTTAAACAATTATCATCTTTAGTAAATTTGCAGGATATAAAATAAACCCACATAAATCATAACCATTTCTATATATTACCAACAAAACCCAGTAGAAAGAGATAATTTCTGATTTGAATAACTATAGACAACAAAAAATACTTAGGAGCATATCTGTCAAAACACAACCAGGGGGGGGAGGAGCCAAGATGGCGGAGAGGAAGCAGCAAGCTGCCTGAGCTCTCCTTCTGTTCCCTCAAAACGAACATTAAATCAAGCCTCTGGACGGATTCTGAAACTACAGAACCTGCAAAGAGACAGAGAGACACAGTCCTCCAACCAGAGATAATTTAGAAGACTTCAGGAAAAGGTCGGTCTGACTCGGGCAAAAGGGAGGCCCAGCGCAGGGCAGCAACCCAGCGCCGAGGGGGTCGGGGCAAATCAGCAGGAGCTGCGGGTCACAGCCGAACAACTGAGGCTCCCGGAACCTGGTTCAAAAATCTGGTGGCCAAGAAGGACAGTGGAAAAACTTACCTGCACCGGCCGAGAGGGCCACGAACGGCGGGATCAGACGCCGGGGTCTGGCGCCTGGCTGGCCGAGCACAATCAGACAGGAAGTGCAGGACAGGGGATCTCCACACACCATAAAGGCCTCAGAGTAAAAGCCCGGTCACACAGCACCTATACACCTGAACAAGAAGCCCAAAACAGGGACCCTGGTGCCCCCAGAGCAGACCTCAACTTAAAGAATAAATAAATAAGCTGCAATAATGAGTAAGAAGCAAAAAAGAGCCCTCTCCATTGAGAGCTTCTGTATCAATAGGGAAGAAGCCAACACAAACTCAGATGAGGACAATAGCCTCAAATTGTCTACATCTGAAGCCTCACAAGGGAAGGTGAATTGGTCCCAAGAACAAAAAGCCTTCCTGGAAGAGCTCAAAAAGGATTTTAAAAATCAATTGCAAGAGGTAGAAGAAAAAATGGGGAGAGAAATGAAAGCAACACAAAAAAACTATGAAAAAAGAATCAGCAGCTTAGAAAAGGAAGCTGAAGAAAACAAAGCCTTAAAAAATTCATTTGGCCAAATGGAAAAAAAGCTGCATAATCTCACTGAAGAAAACAATACCTTAAAAAATTCACTTAGCCAAACGGAAAAAAAGGTACATAATCTCACTGAAGAAAACAATACCTTAAAAAATTCACTTAGCCAAATGGAAAAAAAGGTGCATAATCTCACTGAAGAAAACAATGCCTTAAAAATTAAAGTGGGACAGTTGGAAGAAAAGGAATCCATGAGACACCAAGAATCAGTCAAGCAGAATAAAAAAAATGAAAAAATAGAAGAAAATGTGAAATACCTCATTGGAAAGACAACTGATCTGGAAAACAGATCGAGGAGAGACAATTTGAGAATCATTGGACTGCCTGAAAGCCATGACCAGAAAAAGAATCTAGATACCATATTCCAGGAAATTATTAAGGAGAACTGCCCTGATATCATAGAATCAGAGGATAAAATCATCATTGAAAGAATCCATCGATCACCTCCTGAAAGAGACCCCAAAAGGAAAACTCCAAGGAATATTGTAGCCAAATTCCAGAATTATCAGGTGAAGGAGAAAATACTCCAAGCAGCCAGAAAGAAGCAATTTAAATATCATGGAGCCACAGTCAGGATTGCTCAGGACCTGGCAGCTTCAACATTAAAGGACCGCAAGGCTTGGAATATGATATTCCGGAAGGCAAAGGAGATTGGATTGCAGCCGAGAATCTATTACCCAGCAAAAATGTGCATTTCTTTCAGGGGAAAAGATGGACATTTAATGACATTGGGGACTTTCAATCTTTCCTGGTGAAAAGACCAGAACTGAATAGAAAATTTGATCTCAACATACAAGACTCAAGAGAAGTTTAAAAAGGTAAACAGAGGGGGAAAAAAAGTTACCCTATTAGGTTAAACTGTTTATATCCCTACACAGGAAGATAATACTCATAACTCTTAAGAACTGTAAATGTATTTGGGCAGAGAGAAGGACTTTATATAGAGGGGATAAATATAAATTGTCTTTGATGTGATGATACAAAAGAATTAAGGGGATAAAAAGGGAGTCTATGGGGAGGAGAGGAAAGGGGAGGTGGAATGGGATGAATTATATCATATGAAGAGGTGGAAAAAAACCTATTATAATAGAGGGAAAGAAAGGAGGGGGCAACATTGTTTCAACCCTATTCTCATTAGATTTGACTCAAAGAGGGAATAACATATACGTTCATTGGGATAAAGAAACTTAACTCACTCTTTAGGGAAACAAAAGGGGAAGGGAAAGGGGGGGACTGAGAAGGGAGGACAAAAGCAAGGGAGAAAAGGGTCAAGAAAAGAGAGGGGGGTGATAAAAAGGGAGGGCAGATTGGGGGAGGCAGGGGTAAGAAGTAAAACGTCGGTGAGGAGGAATAGGGTGAAAGAAGGGGGGAAAAGTACAAAGGGGGTAAATAGAATGGAGGGGAATAGACAGTCAGTAATAATAACTGTGAATGTGAATGGGATGAACTCTGCTATAAAACGGAAGCGAATTGCAGAGTGGATTAAAAACCAGAACCCTACAATATGCTGTTTACAAGAAACACATTTGAAGCAGAGAGATACACACAGAGTAAAGGTAAAAGGCTGGAGCAGAATATATTATGCCTCAGCTAAAGTAAAAAAGGCAGGGGTAGCAATCCTTATCTCAGACAAAGTGCAGGCAAAAATAGATCTCATTAAAAGAGATAAGGAAGGAAATTACATCTTACTTAAAGGTACTATAGATAATGAAGTAATATCAATATTGAATATGTATGCGCCAAGTGGTATAGCATCCAAGTTCTTAGAGGAGAAGTTAAATGAGTTACAAGAGGAATTAGATAGTAATACTATACTAGTGGGGGATCTGAATCTCCCCCTCTCAGAATTAGATAAATCTAGCCAAAAAATAAATAAGAAAGAAGTGAAAGAGGTGAATAGATTACTAGAAAAGTTAGACATGATAGATGTCTGGAGAAAATTGAATGGGGATAGAAAGGAATATACCTTTTTCTCAGCAGTACATGGCACATTTTCAAAAATTGACCATGTATTAGGGCACAAAAACATCATAGTCAAATGTAGAAAGGCAGAAATAGTAAATGCATCCTTCTCAGATCATGATGCAATAAAAATTACATGTAAGAAAGAGCCAGGGGAAAGTAGAATGAAAATCAATTGGAAACTAAATAATTTCATTCTAAAGAATGAATGGGCCAAACAAGAAATCATAGAAACAATCAATAACTTTATCCAAGAGAATGACAATAATGAGACAACATACCAAAATCTATGGGATGCAGCCAAAGCAGTGCTTAGGGGAAAATTTATAGCTCTAAATGCTTACATGAATAAAAAAAGAGAAAGAGGAGATTAATGAATTGGGCATGCAACTTAAAAAGCTAGAAAAAGAACAAATTAGAAATCCCCAATTAGACACTAAATTAGAGATCCTGAAAATTAAAGGAGAAATCAATAAGATTGAAAGCAAAAAAACTATAGAACTAATCAATAAAACTAAGAGCTGGTTTTATGAAAAAACCAATAAAATAGATAAAATACTGGTTAATTTGATTAAAAAAAAGAAAGAAGAAAACCAAATTACCAGTATCAAAAATGAAAAGGGTGATGTTACCACCAATGAAGTGGAAATTAAAGCAATAATTAGGAAATATTTTGCCCAACTGTATGCCAATAAATTTGACAATCTAAATGAAATGGATGAATATTTACAAAAATACAAACTGCCCAGGTTAACTGAAGAGGAAATAAAATCCTTAAATAAACCCATATTAGAAAAAGAAATTGAACAAGCTATTAATGAACTCCCTAAGAAAAAATCCCCAGGGCCAGATGGGTTTACGGGTGAATTTTACCAAACATTTAAAGAACAATTAATTCCAATATTATACAAATTATTTGGAAAAATAGGTGAAGAAGGAGTTCTACCAAATTCGTTTTATGACACAAATATGGTGGTGATACCAAAACCAGGCAAAGCAAAAACAGAGAAAGAAAATTATAGACCAATCTCCCTAATGAATATTGATGCTAAAATCTTAAATAAGATATTAGCAAGGAGATTACAGCAAGTGATCACCAGGATAATACACTATGAACAGGTGGGATTTATACCAGGAATGCAGGGCTGGTTCAACATTAGGAAAACTATTAACATAATCAACCACATCAATAAGAAAACTCACCAAAATCATATGATTATCTCAATAGATGCAGAGAAAGCTTTTGACAAAGTACAGCACCCATTCCTAATAAAAACACTAGAGAGTTTAGGAATAAGGGGAGCTTTCCTTAGAATAATAAACAGTATCTACCTAAAGCCATCAGCAAGTATTATATGCAATGGAGATAAATTAGAGGCCTTCCCAATAAGATCAGGGGTGAAACAGGGATGTCCATTATCACCCCTATTATTTAATATTGTCCTAGAAATGTTAGCTTTAGCAATCAGAGAAGAGAAAGGAATTAAAGGAATTAGAATAGGCAAGGAGGAAACAAAACTATCACTCTTTGCAGATGATATGATGGTATACTTAAGGAATCCTCGAGAATCAAGTCAAAAATTACTTGAAACAATTAACAACTTTAGCAAAGTAGCAGGATATAAAATAAATCCACATAAATCATCAGCATTTCTATACATGACCAACAAAGTCCAGCAGCAAGAGATAGAAAGAGAAATTCCATTTAAAGTAACGGTAGGTAATATAAAATACTTGGGAGTCTACTTGCCAAGACAAACCCAGGAACTCTATGAACACAACTACCAAACACTCTTCACACAAATCAAATCAGATCTAAATAATTGGAAAGATATCAATTGCTCATGGATAGGCAGAGCTAATATAGTAAAAATGACAATACTGCCTAAATTAATTTACTTATTCAGTGCCATACCAATCAGGCTACCTAAAAATTATTTTATACAGCTAGAAAAAATAATAACAAAATTCATCTGGAAAAACAAAAAATCAAGAATATCCAGGGAAATAATGAAAAAAAATTCACAGGAAGGTGGGTTAGCGGTACCAAACCTGGAGCTTTACTATAAAGCGGCAGTCATCAAAACTATCTGGTACTGGCTAAAAAATAGAGTGGTAGATCAATGGAATAGGCTAGGCTCAGGAAATGCAGTAGTAAATGACACTAGTAATGTAGTGTTTGATAAACCCAAAGACTCCAGCTTCTGGGATAGGAACTCAGTATTTGACAAAAACTGCTGGGAAAACTGGAAGATAGTATGGCAGAAATTAGGCTTAGACCAACATCTTACACCTTATACTAAAATAAGGTCAAAATGGATACATGATTTAGACATAAGAGGTGATACCATAGGTAAATTAGGAGAGAAAGGAATAGTGTACCTATCAGATCTTTGGAAAGGAGAACAGTTTTTGACCAAACATGAGATAGAGTATATTATAAAATGCAAAGTGGATGATTTTGATTATATTAAATTAAAAAATTTTTGTACAAACAGAAGCAATGCATCCAAAATTAGAAGGGAGGCAGAAAGCTGGGAAACAATTTTTGAGGCCAGTGCTTCTGATAAAGGCCTCATCTCTAAAATATATAGGGAATTAAATCAAATTTATAAGAATCCAAGTCATTCCCCAATTGAGAAATGGTCAAAGGATATGAACAGGCAGTTTTCTGATGAAGAAACCAAAGCTATCTATTCCCATATGAAAAAATGCTCTAAATCTCTAATGATTAGAGAGATGCAAATTAAAACAACTCTGAGGTACCACCTGACACCTATCAGATTGGCTAAAATGACAAAAAAGGAAGATAATAAATGTTGGAGAGGCTGTGGGAAAATTGGAACACTAATGCATTGTTGGTGGAGCTGTGAGCTGATCCAACCATTCTGGAGAGCAATTTGGAATTATGCCCAAAGGGCGATAAAGCTGTGCATACCCTTTGACCCAGCAATCCCACTTTTAGGTCTTTTGCCCAAAGAAATCATGGAAGGGGGAAAGGGACCCACATGTACAAAAATATTTATAGCTGCTCTTTACGTGGTAGCAAGGAATTGGAAGTTGAGGGGGTGCCCATCAATTGGGGAATGGCTGGACAAGTTGTGGTATATGAATACAATGGAATACTATTGTGCTGTAAGAAATGATGAGCAGGAAGAGTTCAGAGAAACCTGGAGGGTCTTACGTGAGCTGATGATGAGTGAGATGAGCAGAACCAGAAGAACATTGTACACAGTATCATCAACATTGAGTGTTGACCTACTGCGATGGACTATATTCTTCTCACCAATGCAATGGTACAGAAGAGTTCCAGGGAACTCATGATAGAAGAGGATCTCCAAATCCAAGAAAAAAAAAGAAAGAAAGAACTGTGGAGTATAGATGCTGATTGAACCATATTATTTCTTTTGTTTTGGGTGCAGTTGTTTTTTTTTCTATTTTGAGGTTTTGCATCACTGCTCTGATTCTTTCTCTTGTAACAGGATTAATGCAGAAATAGGATTAATGTTATTATGTGTATATATATGTGTGTGTATATATATATCTATATGTATATGTATAGATATATATAGATATAACCTATATCAGATTACCTGCTGTCTAGGGGAGGGGGGGGAGGGAGGGGAGGGAGGGAGGGAGAAAAATCTGAAATTGTAAAGCATGTATAAACAAAAGTTGAGAACTATCTTTACATGTAACAGAAAAAATAAAATATCTCAAAAAAAAAAAACCAAAAAAAAACCAACACACAACCAGGGACTATATGAACACAATTACAAAACACTTTGCACACAAATAAAGACAAATTTGGACAACTGGAAAAATATTGATTGTTTACGTGTAGGCCGAGCCAATATAATTGAAGTGACTATTCTACCTAAATTAATTTATTTATTCAGTGACAAACTAAATCAAACTTCTAACAAATCATTTTATAAAGCTAGAAAAATAAGAAAATTCATCTGGAAGAACAAAAAGTCAAGAATATCAAGAGAATCAATGAGGAAAATGGGGAAAACAGCCTAGCAGTCTTTTTCAAAGTTTTTTCAAAATTTCAAACTATATTAGAAAGCAGTAATCATCAAAAATATATAATAAAATAAATCTGTTTGGTATTAGATAAGAAACAATAGTTGATGAATGGAATAAATTGTGCACATGATCAGTGGAATAAATTATGTACACAATGCACAATAGTAAATGTTCACCATAAAATAGTTATTTATAAATCCAAAGCTCCATGCTTTGGGGATAAGATCTCACTATTTGACAAAAATTGCTGGGAAAACTAGAAAGCAGTCTGGCAGAAACTAGGCAGAGACCAACATCTCACACTGTATACCAAGTTAAAATAAAAATGGGTACATGATTTAGACATAAAAGATGATATCAAAAGTAAAATTAAGGGAGCATGGAAAAATTTACCTGGCAGATTTTTGGGTGAGGGAAGAGTTTATGACCAAACAAGAGACAGGGAGGTTCATGGAAAGTAAAATGGATTATATTAATTACATGAAATTTTTTTAAGTTTTCCACAAAAAATAAAACAAAACCCCAATGAAAACAATATTAGAAGGAAAGCAGAAAACCAGGGATGGGGTGAAATTTTACAGCAAGGTTTTTCTGATAATGGCCTCATTTCTCAAATACATAGGGAGCTGATCCAAACTTATAAATCCAGATTCATTGCCCAATTTATAAATGATCAAAGGGTATGGATAGGCAATCTTCAGAAGACAAACTCAAAGTAATTAATAATTACATGAAAAAAAATGGTCTAAAATATTATTGATTGGAGAAATGCCAACTAAAACAACTTTGAAGTACCATCTCACACCTATCAAATTGGCTCACGTGAAATAAAAGAAAAATGACAAATGCTAAAGGAGATATGGAAAATAAGGATACTTGCATTGTTGGTAGAGCTGTGAACTGGTCCATCAATTCAAGCCAGCTAGATGGTACAGTGGATAGAGAGCTCAGCCTGATGTCAGGAAGACATATCTTCCTGAGTTCAAATCTTACCTGAGAAATTTACTAGCTGTGTTACCCTGGGCAAGTCACTTAACCTTATTTGCCTCAGTATCCTCATCTTTAAAATGAGATGGAGATGGAAGGAGCTAATTGCTCCAGTATCTCTGCCAAGAAAACTCTGAATGGGGTCAAACAACTGAGAAATGACTGAATAATAGCAAACCAACCATTCTCAAGAACAATTTGGAAGTATGTCCAAAGGACCTTAAAACTGCATATTTTTTGACCCAGCAACACCAGTACTATGCCTGTATCCTAAAGAGATCAAATAAAAATGAAAGAAACCTATATGTACAAAAATATTTATACTAGTTCTTTTTGTGGTGGCGAAGAATTAGAAATTGAAGGGATGCCCATCAATTGAGGGATGGTTAAATGAGCTGCGGTATATGATTGTGATGGAATACTATTTTTTTATAAGAAAAAATAAACAGGATGGTTTCAGAAAAACCTAGGAAGATTTATATGAACTGAAGTGAACAGAACCAGGAGGAAAATTACACAGTAACAACAATATTGGAATGATGATCAATTGCAAAAGACTTAGCTACTCTAATCAACACAATAACCTAAGTAAATTCCAAAAGACTTATGATGAAAAATGTTATCCACCTCCAGAGAAAGAACTGAAGAACTCAGAATATAAACTTAAGCATTTTTTATTTTATTTATGTTTCTTGCTTTTAAAAAAACATGGCTAATATGAAAATGTTTATTATGACTGCATATATATAACTGATATATTTCTTTCACAATGGTTGTGGGAGGTGCTGGAGAGTGAGAAAATTTAAAACTCAAAATGTAAAAAAATAGTGTTAATAAAGGGAAGGGAAGGGAGAAGGAGGGAGGAAGAAAGAGATAGATAATAATGAATGGATGAATGAACAAATAAAGCACTGGACTTAAGTCAAAAGACATGAATTTAAGCTCCTTTTCTGGAACATGGTTTATATAGCCCTGAACACAATAGTAGGACTTTTCAGAACTCAGTTTTTTCATTGAGACACAGGCCTATGAAAAACAAAGATTATACATGCACTAAATAATTCATGGGATTGTTGTACATTGGCAAGTACAGTAGTATGGTGGAGTAGCATTACAGTTCTAATTGTGTAATATTTGGATTCTAGAGTCTGTCATATAGTAGTGTGTTCATGGTGAGTCATTTGATATCTGTGAGCCTCAATTTCCTCATGTTTAAAACTGAGTGGCAGAGTAGGATTGAGAACTGGCAAAGAGAAACATGGGGTTCAAATTCTACCTCTAACACCTACAAGCTATGTGACCCTGGGCAAATGATTTAACTTGTCAGTGACTCAGGACACTTTCTACCACTCTGAATTGCAAATCAGATGTGAAAAATGGAGTTTGGTAGGACCCCTTCTTTGCCTACTATTCCAAATAACTCATTCAATATTGTAATTAGTTGGTCTTTCAATGTTTGTTCACTTAGAAATTCATCTGGTCCTACTTCTTTTTACTTAGGAGATTTATTTAAGGCTTGTTCAATTTCTTTTTCTAAAATAGGTCTATTTAGATATTCTATTTCCTCTTCTGCTAATTGAGGCAGTTTATATTTTTGTAAATATTCTTTCATTTCACTTAAATTGTTAAATTTATTGAAATGTAATTGGGCAAAATGATTACTTATAATTGCTTTGATTTCATCTTCATTAGTGGTATATTCACTCTTTTAAAAATTTGTAATATTTGTGATTTGGTTTTCTTCTCTCTATTATCATATTAACCAATGGTTTATCTATTTTATTGGTTTTTTTCTTCTTAAAATCAATTCCTGGTTTATTTGTTAATTCAGTGGTTTTCTTACACTCAATTTTGTTAATTTTACCTTTATTATTTTAAAGAATAAAAGGTTAAGAATATCAAGGGAACTAATAAAAAATGTAGAGGAAGGAGATTTAGCAATATCAGATCTTAAACTATAATACAGTAATTTTCAAAATTATCTGCTAGTGGCTAAGAAATAGAAAAGTAGATCAGTGGAACAGAGTAGACATACAATTTACAGCAGCAAATGACTATAATATCCTTGTGTTTGACAAGTGTAAAGACTTAGCTTTGTGGAATAAGAATTCATTATTTGGTAAAAAATTGTTGGGAAAGCTGGAAAGCAATCTGGCAGAAATTGGGCATAGATCAATAGCTCAAACCATTTACCAGGATAAGGTCAAAATGGATATATGACCTATATATAAAGAGAGATAGTACAAGAAAATTTAAAGAACATGGAACATATTACCTATCAGACTCATGGATAGGTGAATAATTTATGAATAAACAAGAGACAGAGAACAGTGTGAGGTATAAAATGAATAATTTTGATTAATTTCATGTTTTGTGCAAATAAAACAAATGTAGCCAAGATCAGAAGGAAAGAAGAAAATTGAAAAAATGTAGTTTCTCAGATAAAAGTATCATATATAAAATATATAAATAACTTGGTTAAATCTATAAGAATACAAGTCATTCCCCAACTGATAAATGGTCAAAGGATATGAATAGGCAGTTTTTCCAATGAAGAAATAAAAATATTTTATAGTTATATAGAAATGCTCTAGATCATTATTGATTATAAAATAACCTTTAGATAATATTTTATACATAAAATGATTAAAGCAGAAAGAGACAAATGTTGGAGGGGATGTGGAAAAATTGGAACACCAATTCACTGTTGGTGGAACTGTGAATTGATCCAACCATTTTGGAGAGCAAACTGGAATTATGTTCAAAGTGTTATTAAAATGCCTATACCCTATGACCCAGCAAGACCACTACCAGGTCTTTTTCCAAAGATGATTAGGAAAAAAAGAAAAGAACCATTATGTTCTAAAATATTTATACTAGCTCTCTTTGTGGTGGCAAAGAAAAGAACTGGAAATTGTGGGGATACCCATAACTGAGTAATGGTTGAACGAGTATGTAATCATGATAGAATACTATTGTACTATAAGAAATGATGAGCTCTATGATCTTAGAAAAACATGGATAGACTTACATGAAATAATGGAAAGTGAAATTAACAGAACTAAATGAACATTGTATACAGTCACAGCAATATTTTTATAAGAACAACTTTAAGTGACTAAATCATTTTGACTATTATAAATACCCAAATTAACTACAAAGATCCTATGAAGGAAGCTACTGTTTGCACCCACATAATAGAAATATATAAAATATCTATAGAATATGCAGTCTCTCTCACACACACATATGTGTACATATATATATGTATTTAATAATATATATGTATGTATTTAATAATAGTCATCTCTAGGGCAAGGGCATGGGAAAGAAAAAGAAAAAAGAAAGGTCCATGATAACTTCACTATATACTTAAAAGAAATAGCAAGTTTTACATAATACTCTTAGAGTTTCACGTGCAATCATCTTTTTTCCTATTCTACTATGTTATGGAAATGCTTGGCACGTCTTTTAAAAAAAAAAAAAGATTTATTTTCATCTGACCTTATCAAATAAAACAAGCACTAATCTACCCCCCTTGAATTTGTAATGTTAGGAACCTATAAGCAACCTCCTGAATGAAGGCCTAAAATGTACCCCGCTTAAAAGTGCAACATGATTTGCTCCTTCTTCCTTCCACAAGCAACACAGTCACTGAGACAAGATACTTCATCATTCCCATGATAGTATACTAGAATTCTCAACCTTGGAATATCTAGCACCCATTACTATATAGCACACAGTATATAGAAGACAGCTACAGCTGCTGAATTAGGATATCATCAAGGCAAAGTGTGACCAGAAGATAAAATAGATGGGTCATATGGATAACAAGGGACATCAGATGCAATCAGCCCAATTACTGTTCTATGCATAGATCTCAACAAAATATTAAAATGCCTTGAGGAAGGGCATTGCTAGGTTGAGTAGATCATCCTCAGCTAAACTATGGAAGAACATGAACAAGAAAAGCACAACAGGAGTAAATGGGTTGAAAAATACAGGGATGGCAGATGTAACCATAATGAGGAAATCATGAGTCCATCAGTGTGTTCAAGTACCAAAAAAAAAAAACAAACCAGGAATTACACAGAGGGCCTCAGAACTTGTTTTCCCCCTCTATGAGCATTTAGTCAAAGGCATAAAATATATTAATTGAATAATATGATAGTGGAAAATGCTCCTGTTTATGAACTGATTTGTTTTATAAAACATTTTCTCCATAACCCCTTTGTGAAACGAAGGTGGTGTTTGGCCTTTTTTACACTTTTGAATTAAAGTTTTATCTTTTAATTGAGAGGAATCTATTTTCTTTCTTTCACACCCTCCACCCCATTGGAAAAGGAAAAGAAAAAACAAATTCCCTATAACAAACAGGCATAATCAAGGAAAACAAAATCTCATTGGCCATGTTTAAAAAAAACAAAACACATGATTCATTTTACATAGTGTTCCTTATTACTGGTTCTCTGAAAACATGGCTGGTCATTGCATTGATCATATTTCTTATCGCTTTCAAAGTTTTGTCTTTCCAATGCTGTTGTTATTATATGAATTGCTCTCCTGGTTCTGCTCATTTCATTCTTCATCAGTGTATAGAAATGTTCAAAACTGTTCATTTTTACAATGTTGTTATAGTAAAAATTGTTATTCTGCTTGTGTTTACTACATTGTTCATCACTTCATACAAATCTTCCCAGGGTTCTCTGAGCCATACCCTTCATCATTTCTTACAGCACAATAATATCACAATTTGTTCATCTATAATGTAACTTATGGTCATCCACTTAGTTTTCAGTTTGTCACAACAAAAAGAGGTGATAGCAATATTTTTGTACATATAGGATAGGGGGAAGGGGGGAGGGAAAGAAAGAGGAAAAGAGAGAAAGGAAGAGGGAAGGAAGAGAGAGTGGGAAAATAGGGACAAAGAGACAGATCATTTATTAACTTATTAAATGCTAATTGTGCGTCGAGTGGAATGGAGAACTAAAGAGAGTTACTTGATAGCAGCAAGCAGGAACAGCTGACAGCAAAGGGGAGAGATAGAAAAAACCATAAAGTAGACAAAAAGGATATTTTTTAAACCCAAGCATCCTTGAACCATTTAGTATAGGGGAAAACAGGCCCTAAAGCACATCAACCAGTACTCTGGGTGGTGACATGTCAATAAAAGGCTTCTTAATTATTGCATTTACTCTTTCTCAGAGGGCAAAGAGGATACATTATTTCTTAAAGAAGTTTAATTGATATAAATTGATCATCACAGTAAGGTTAACAAGTCAACTCAACAAGCATTTATTAGGTACCTACTATGTACTAAATACTGTGTTAAGCACTGGAGATACCTCCAAAAATGTAAAAACTCACAATCTGTGCTCTGAAGGAGCTCAGAGTGTAATGGGAAAGAAAACATGGGGGAAAACTATTTATGAACAAGATATAGACTGGATCAATTGGAAATAACCTTTGAGGGAAGGTAGTAGCATTAAGGACAATCAGGAAAGTCTTCTTAAACAGAGTGGAATTTTAGGTGGGACCTGAAGGAAGACAGGGAAGTCACAAAATGTTGAAAAGGAGGGAGGGAATGTCAGGCACAGAAGGATAGCCCTTTTCAATGTACAGGGTCAGGTGATGAAGTGGCTTCTGTAAGGAACAAAAAGGAGGCCAGTGTCACTGGATTGCAGAGTACACAGAGTGGTGTAAAGTGTCAAAGGACCAGAAAGGTAGCAAGTGGTTAGCTTTGGAAGGACTTTAAAAACCAAACAGAGGGTTTTATCTTTGAACCTGGAGGTATTAGGGAGTTGAGCAAATAGAGGGAGAACTGTGTTTTTAGGAAAATCAATTTGACAGGTGATTGGAAGATGGACTGACTGTTGTTGACAGTCAATTGCTTTGCCATTCAGAAAGATAAAGAAGACAAGGATGACCAATGAAGAATATAAACCTGAAGTCAAGAAGACTTCTTTTCCTGAGTTCAAATCTGGCATCAGACACTAAATAGCTCGGGCAAGTCACTTAATCTTATTTGCTTCAGTTTCCTCATCTGTAAAATGAGCTGGAGAAAGAAATGGAAACCACTCGAGTATCTTTGTCAAGAAAATTGCAAATGGGGTCACAAAGTCATAGACATGGCTGAAAAGAATCAAAAACAAGTTGCATACAATAATCTGGATGTGATCCTTTAAAAAGCCCACAATCAAAACATCATTTCCTAGGATTTGAAAATTATAGTTTTATAAATTATACTTTGTTTTAAAATGTGAAGATTAAGCAAAGTAGCAATATAAACAAAGATCAATGAGAAAATCGATATCTTGAAAGAAAAAATGCAGTATAATTTCTGGGTTGATATTTGGGAACAAAAAGGAATCTCTACTCTTCTTTATAAATCTACTGTAAAAGCAAACCACCTCAGCTCAACCTGCAATCAATAAAATTCAGTTAGGAAAATACACTCTTTAGTAATCTACCCAAATTGAGCAGATAAATGGGTTCATTAATTATAGCCAGTTAATGGGCTCCTCCAAATTACTTCTATCGATTTTAGTTAAATTGGGTCGAGTTAAGGAACTCAGATTGTTGTTTTTTAATACTTTTCTTTAATGCCATGGATTGGGGCCAGTTTTGGGATTTTTTTTAATGGATAGAAACCACAAACTTCTGCAGATAGAGTGTATAGCCATATTTCTTGTCACTAAGTGACCTGCTGGTAATAATTCCTTTACCTTGTTGCACCTAGTCAAGCATAAACGTCAGAAGGCTCCATCCTATGCTTATAATTCAAATGCCTGTTTTGCCTTCTTGAGGCTTACAAAGTCAGATCTTGGTTTGTGTTCATTTTCAAAGCATTGTGGCATTTGGGATTTCCTGACTTTATTACCATCAAACTCTGTTTCATAATTAAAAAAAACCATATCTACTTTATCCAAAGCATATATATTTATCTAAATTTTTTCTCATTTGTATCTTTAGTTAATAGGATTCCTTACAAAACTGCTTTACTGAACTCCCAAGGAATGGAGACTGATTCTACAGAATCATATCTTTGAATAATAAATTTGTTTGCCTTTTTCCCCATTATTTCTCTAAAGGACAAAGCCTTGAATGAAATTCATATCGTCTCCACTATTTAACACATCTCATGTACTCCCATTTAATTCAATGCAAACATCAGCTCTCATGCCTATATTGTTACATAAATTCAACCTTTGTGTTGCCAAAGTCTTGAGAAGCAAAATTGAGCCTGTTTATCCCTATATGGCCTCTAAATTCAAAGGGAATAATTGTTAAAGGTGAATGCTGTTCAAAATGGAATTGTAAAGAGAACTTGGTTGGATGCTATTCAGTGCTTTCTGATTCAACAATAGTATGTACAAGAGAGCTTGCTTTAATATGAGCTAATGCTCTCTTTCTTCTGGACTGGGTCTCACCCAGCCAACTTTTGCTTCCCATTATATAAGACAAGTGTGAAATTGGGGAAGTCACTTAGGGTCTCAGTTTCCTTATCTGTAAAATGCTGAGATTGAACCAGACAGTTATTGGAGTTCTCCCTAGTTCCTCTACCTTCTATGATCACCTGATCCTATGGGTCTATAAACATTTGTCTCTATAACAACAAAAAGGCAAGATGCCCATGCTTCTGGAGAAAGGAAAGGATGCTACAAATGAAATTCCATTACAATAAAGACTATAATGAGAGGATAGAAGTTCCTATATAATAATATTTATACACGGTGTATAACATTCATGTTACAATTATTATAATGTGTTACATGATAATTATACATAATATTTCTAATTCCAAATAGAAATTCCAAAAAAACCCAGCACTTTATTGAACTGATTCCAAGAAACTGTCTTCACATGTTAATCTTGCAGCTTTCCCAGTCCCTCTGCTTCAAGTGTCTTCCCTTCTAATGTAACCTTCCATGTAGCCTGTATGCATCTTGTATGTACCTATTTATGTATGCATTGTCTCTTCCTTTAGAATATAAGCCCCTTGAGGGCAGGATCTGTTGCTGTGTTGTTGATGATTATTGTTGTGTGTTTTGGGTTTTTTTGTTTTTTTAACGTTATGTCCCCAGCACTTTGCATAATGCCTGGGACATAGCATGTGTCATAATGCTTTTTGATTGGTTAACTAATCCTCATTGCATTTGTCTTGTCACTCTCCAGCTTATCACTGTTTTTCCTAAAACATGGTGCCAAGAACTAAATATAACACTTCAGATGTAGTCAGACCAGGGTAGAGCACAATGGCAAAAAGCCAACACAAATATTGATTTCCCTAACCTCTATCACCCTAACAGTCACACTCCTGGATAAGACAATCAAATTAGGTGATCACAAGGCCAGCAGGAAAAGGCTATGGGAAATGTCCTTAACCAACAATGGATTTATAGGTTGACTAGAAGCAAAACTTGATGATTTTCCAACTCCAATATTCTGGAATTCTAATGAACAAGTAACAACTTCCTTTTAAATCATCTTACCCCTTCCAACTGCTGACTTGTGAATCATTACCTTAATGAAAGTCTACCTAAATTCCTTAACGACCATATGATTTAATTCAAAAAAGGATCAAGGAACAAGGAGGAATGTGACTGATACTTCCTTCTTTCCCTTAATCAATTCAAGCATGGGTTTTAGCTTGCTAATTCACAACAAAAAGATAAGCCATTAGTTACTTTATTCTTAGGTTCCACAACTTGGCAATATAGCAAAGTTACATGACCACAAAACATTTGACTGCCTTATAGTTCAGGACAATAGGATTTCATTTATGGCATCTTTTCTTTGATTATCTCAAAGTTCATATCAATGAAGACACCAAGAAGTGACTGAATATGGAAGTCAACAGCACCATGGATTTGGAAGGGCTCTTAGAGAAAAGCCAGCCTAATCCAATACTGAATAAGACCACCTAACAATGATAACAGCAACAACAACAACATATCATATCCAACATGTAGTGATCTATTTGCTATTTGCTTGAAGACCTCCAGGGAGTGGTAACCCACTTCCTTCCCAGGCAACATAATCCATTTACACAGAGCTCTGATAGACAGTTTTTCCTAATCTTAAGTCATTTATTTCACTCTCCAACTTCTACCCACTGCTCCTGGTTGTGTTCTTGAGCGGGGGAGGGGGGGCTTCAAAGAAAAAGATCCTAATCCAATTTCCGACAGAGAGCCCTTTAAGGGCTTGAAGAAAGCTATTATCCCCTTCTACTTCAGCCTTCACTTCTCCAGGAAAACCATGAGTTCCTTCAAATAACCCTCCAGTAACAAGAATGCCAGGCCTTTTACCATATCAGATGCCATAATCTGGACACTGATGAGTCAGTCAATGTTCTTTCTAAAATGTGGTGCACAGAAGTGAGTAGAGTGCTCCAAGTGTTGTCAGTTCCAGCACAGCGTGCCCTGGATGCTATACCTCTCATATAAAGACTAAGACTGAATTCACTTTCTTGGCAGACAAATGTCTGTACATCAAAAACTGTATCTAGCTGCTGACTGGTAAAGGGGGTGATTAGGAAAGAGTCTAAAGAGTACACTCTAGGAAGTGAGGAAAATGCTAAGGGAGACATTTTTTCAATAATGTGTGGTTGCTCATCAAGAACTGGTCAGACATCTGCACCTTCAACTTCTAACAGATCTCATAAGTCCCCATTGTCTGTTCAAGTTTTCAAACCCTAGAGCAGGGCTTTTGTGTTTGTGTGTGTGTGTGTGTGTGTATAATAAATCCCTTTGGCCATTTGGTGAAGCATAAGGACTCTTTCTCAGACTAATGTCTTTAACTATATAAAATAAAATATATAGGATTTCCAAAAAAACCCAAACAGTTTGAAATACAGTAGCAAGATATTTTAAAAACATTTTAAAACAGCAGCAACAAAGGATTCCAGGTTATCTCCAATCCCAATGTAAGAACTATGCAGACAGTATTCTATTGGAAAGTATAGAATTGTTTCTGTGCCTCAAACCCAGTGTTCTTATGCCTCAGGAAAAAAAAGTAAAATTATTAACAAGATCCTAATTCTGCTTCCTCTCTGTCATGTGCTAACATTATACCATCAGACTTTATGCTTACCATGATTATTATTAGCCACATTTTTGTTGCATTGTATCAAAGACTTTTTAAAAAATCACTTACTCTACCCCCAATAGGCCGTCTGTATGCTCTTGTTGTTTTCCTTGGTGCCCGTGACATCACCAGCATGGTGCATGATGCTGCAATCTCATTCCATGGAGCCAAATGGCTGCATCAAGAATTGGATTCTATAGAATTTAAAAGGAAAAGAAGAAAATGAGTATGATTATAATTAAGTTTTGAATAGTTTTCTCTTCTTTAGAGTTCTGGTTCTCGAAGTACAGGCTCTTGTTACAAAAGAGAATTAAGAAAGGGATAAGATAGCATTGTCATGATTGAAATTAGCATAAACTAAGGCACAAAGTTCCAGGCATGTTTAATTTGGTAAGGCTAGCTTATCAATATAATGATTATCTTGAGTCCTCAGTCAACCAAGAGACCATGAGGTACAGCTTACTAGGCATGGGAAATACAAGAGAACAAGAACAGGAAAGCATTACAAATAGAAAACAATATGATTGGTTACAAATTCTGAAGGATCATAGATGATGGAAAACAATATGATTGGATGGAAGTCTGGAATGCATGACTAGCAATAACTCCTCCTACCCTCTTGTTGCTATGGAAAGCTTATTGGTGGTGTTCACCTGAATGGCTAGTTAGTGCCACAGCAATAACAGACTTCCTGGTGACCACCTGCATCTTGCAAGGCTTGTTAGTGAGATAACAGATCTCCTTCAATTGTATACAAGCATGCAAGTCTGTATAGAGTTAACATATTTCTTTGAGTCTATAGGATAACTGAATTTTTTTTTTAGAATTTTATTTTCCAAAATATATGTAAAAAAAATTTTGATATCAATTTTTAAAAAACTTTGTGTTCCAATTTCTCTTCCTCCTTCCCTTGCCACCCCCCACCTACAAGAACTCAAGCAATTCAAAATAAGTTATACATTAGTAGTCATGGAAAACATTCCCACATTAGCTAGGTTGTGAGAGAAAACAGTTAAAAAACAAAACTTCAGATTAAGGAATTGTCAAAGAAAATAAATTAAAAACAAAAATTGTATTTCCATCTGTTTTCAGATACCATCAGTTCTTTCTCTGTAGATAGGTTGTAATTCTCTTAAGTCCTTCAGGGTTATATTGGATCATTGCCTTGCTGAAAATAACTACATGCTTCCCAGCAGATCATCTTACACTATTGCTGTTATTTTGTATACAGTACATTTCACTCTGCTTCAGTTCATGTAGGTCTTTCCAGGTTTTTCAGATAGTATCCTGTTCATCATAACCTGTATATAGTACCTTAAACACCGACAAAGAATTTTCTTCATAATAGCCCAGCAAAGTAGGTACCCTATGTTTTATCATTATAATCAATCATCATAACTATTTCCCTCCATCCTATTCCTTTTCCATGATATTTACTCTATTTTCTACCTTCTTTTACCCTATTCCTCCTCAAAAATGTTTTAACTCTGACTGTCCCCTCCCCCACACTGCACTCCCTTTTTTCACCCTTCCTTCCTTATCCTCCTCCCCTCCTACTTTCCTGTATGGTTAAATAGATTACTCCTCCCAATTGGGTGTGAATGTTAATCCCTCCTTGATCCCACTCTGATGACATTAAGCTTTTTGAGCTAATTGCATTCTAAATTTTTCTTTTTCCCTCTCTCCTCAATCTTCTCTATGAAATCAAAGAATTCAATATGTCATACTTGTGCAATTATGCAGAACATCTTCACATTCCTTGGAAGTGTTTTGCTTTTTACTGCTCTCTTCCCCAATCTGCCCTTCCCTCCTTCTCCTCTTCTCTCCACCCCCCCCCTTATCTTCCTACCCTCCCACTCTCGCTCAGGGCAAAAATATATTACTATATCCACTTGACTATGTATGTTATTCCCACTTTGAGCCAATTCTGATTATGTTAAGGTTCACTCAATCCCCAATTCCTTACCCCTCCCTCTTCCCCTCCTCTCCATAAGATTTTTTCTTGTTTCCTTCATGAGAACTACCCTCTACCCATACCATCTCTCCCCTTCCCCCTCCCCCAGTATATTCCTCCTACCCCTCAACCCTATTTTATAGATGTCATCATGGGTTAGTTAGGTGGCACAGTGGACAAAGCACCAGCCCTGGACCCAGGAGGCTCCAAGTCCAAATCTGGCCCCAGACATAACACACCCCACATTGTTTGCCCCACAAAGAACAAAACATAAATGCTTTACAGATATCATCCCTTCATATTCAGTTCAGACCCCTGTCTTCTGTGAATTCCTTACTGAGAAAGTTTTTGTGAGTTTGAAGTATTATCTTCCCATGTAGGAATGTAAACTGTTTGATCTTTCAGTATCCCTCATGAAATCTTTTTCCTGTTTACCTTTTTATGCTTCTCCAGGGTCTTATATTTGAAAGTCAAATGTTCTATTTAGTTCAGGTCTTTTCATCACAAATGCCTAAAAGTCCTCTTTTTCATTGAAGTCCCATTTTTTCCTCTGAAAGATTATACTTAGTTTTGCTGGGTACATGATTCTTGGCTGTAGTCCCACCTCCTTTGCCCTCTGGAATATCATATTCCAATGCCCTCTGGTCCTTTAATGTAGATGCTGATAGATCTTGTTTTATCCTTATTGGAACTCCATGGTATTTGAATTCCTTTTTTCTAGCTGCTTGCAATATTTTCTCCTTGAACTGAGAGCTCTGGAATTTGGCTATAATATTCCTGGAAGTTTTCCTTTTGGGATCTCTTTCAGGAGGTGATTGGTAGATTCTTTCAAATTCTATTTTGCCTTCTGCTTCTAGAATATCAGGGCAATTTCCCCTGACAATCTCTTGGAAGATGCTGTCTAAGCTCTTATTCTTGTCATGGTTTTCAGGTAGTCCAATGATTTTCAAATTATCTCTCCTGGATCTATTTTCCAGGTCAGTTGTTTTTCCAAGGAGATGTTTCATATTGCCCTCTGTTCTTTATTCATTTGGATTTGCTTTACTGTGTCTTGATTTCTCAAAAAGTCACTAGCTAATTATAATTCGTTCAATCCTAGTTCTTAGGCAATGATTTTCATCAGACACCTTTTTTATCTCCTCTTCCATTTGGCTTTTCAAGCTGTTGACTTTTTTCTCATAGCTCTCCTGCATTGCTCTCATTTCTCTTTCCATTCTTTCCTCCTCTTCTCTAAATCTGCCTTCTATCTCTCCTACTTTCTCTTCAAAGTCCCTTTTGAGTGCTTCCATGGCCTGAGGCCAATTCATATTTTTCTTGGAAGCTTTGGATGTAGGGACCCTAAGGTGGTTATCCTCTTCTGAGGGTGCACTTCAATCTTCCTTGTCACTAAAGAAACTTTCTATTGTCCTCAACTTTCTTTGCTTGCTCATCTTGCAGTTTTTTATTTGACTTTTAGCTCCTTCTTACGGTGGGGCCCTACTTGCAAGCTACACTGTGTCAAGCTTTAGAGGGTCCCAGCTGTTTTGGTTTGAGGGAGGGCAGGTTTTTCTCTCACCTGGCCTGTTCTCTGGTATGAAGGTAATCTCAAGCCAACTTGCTAGTTAACCAGCCAGGAGAGTGCTGTAGTGGTTTTTAGCTTGGACAAGCCTGCACCCTTTTCCTACCTGGGCCTTCTGCCACTCAAGATTTCTTCCTGGTTCTGTGCTGGGGTGGAATATCTGAACTCCTCCTCAGGTCCCTCAGACACCCCTATGTTTTCCACCCCCTGGCCAGCCATTCAGCTCTCTCACCTGACAGTAAGCTTAGTTCCAGAAGACTCTGGTGCTACAGCTGATTCAGAGGCTGGGGGTAAATTCCCCTTGTGCAGTGTGTTTGGGGTCTGTGTTGGCATGATCTAGGGTTGGATTCTGCTTGTAGCCCAGTATGACTCCCTTTAATCTGGAAAATAATCTCAGTGTCTTTTTGTAGGTTTTGTTGCTCCAGGGCTTGTTTTATTGCTGCTTGGGGTTAATTGTGTCAGGAGCTCAGTGTGTTTAATGTCTTTTCTCTGCCATTTGGCTCCACCTCCAGAATAACTGAATTTTAAACTAACACAGAAAGGGAAAACCGAACTTCTGGACTTATGAACTTCTGAACTTAACTCAGAGGGGGTAAAAATACCAAACAAGGGTGAGACATTTATGGAATAGAATCAATAACAGAATGGAATCATATAGAAAATAAAAGATCAATATTTGTTTTTCTCAGCAGACACAACCTCCAGGGAGAATATTTTCTCTTACATTCATCTAATCAGTTCCTGAGAATCAATCAATATATGTTTATTTAGGAACTACTATATGCCAGGCAATGTAGGAATTTTCCAAAATAGAGTTCATTTTTATAGCAAGCATATGTATCAGATTTTGGAGGAGACAGCCTCAAATCTCTCTAGTAGATTGTAAATTCCTTGAGGGTATAAATTATATATTTCTATCTTCCCAATATCTAGAACATTTCAATGTCTGTAAAAGGCACTTAAATTAAATTTGATAATCAACCAATCAACAAACACTTATTAATCATCAACTATGGGCCCAACAGTTCTGGGTACTGGGAATGAAAAAGACAAAAACTGGTATGTTTCTACCATCAAGAAATTTATATTCTATTGAGGAAGTCACAAATTTTATAAAGTTCATACAAAATATATAAACAGTATACACAAATAAATTTCCATGTGGGAAGAAGGGGCACTAGGAAGGGTCCTAAAAACCCTCACATAACAGAAAGCACTCAAGTTGAGCTTTGAAGGAAGCTGGAAGTTTGGAGTAAAAGCCAATAATAATAGATAGCAACTATATAGCACTTTAAGGTTTGCAAAATGATTTAGATGTGTTACATCTGATAGACAATAATCCTGGGAAGTAGTCATCCCAATTTTACAGATGAGGAAACTGTAGCACAGAGAAGTGAAATGACGTGCCCAGGCTCACAAAGCTAGCCAATGTTAAGGCAGGATTTGAACTCAATTCTTCCTCTTTCAAAGAGCTATACTCTATACCACTATGCCAACTGGCTGTCCCTAAAAACATAGGGTAAAAAATAACCCAAAACAAAAAACCAACAACAACAACAAAAATAGATAAAAAGCCTTCCAAGCATGAAGACTTCTTGTGAAAAGTCACTGAGACAGGAGATGGAGTGTTGTATATACAGAAAGAGACCATTGTATAATAAACCTGGAAAGGAATACTAGAGCCAGACTACAAAAGGTTTTAAATGCTATACAGAGAAGTTTGTACTGAATCTTTGAGATAAAAGACCACCACAGGAGATTTGTGAGCCAGGGAGTAAAATGATAAGAAATATGCTTTAGGAAGATCACTTCTTTTAGGAAACATTTTTATTTATCCTTGTGGGTTCCAATTTTTATCCCTCTTTCCCTCTCTCCCCTACCCCTCCCTGATTGGCAGTCCAATATGGGTTATACATGAATCATTATGTAAAACATTACCATATTTGTCATTTTGTACAAGAAAACTTGATTAAAAGGAAAAATGAAAGAAAGTGAAAAATAGTATGCTTCAATCTATTCTATTAGTATCATTTCTTTCTTTGGAAGTGGATAGTATGTTTCCTCAATAGTCCTTTGTGATTGTCTTCGATGATTGTATAGTTGAGAATAGTCTCAAGTCATTCACAGTTCTTCTTCAAACAATTTGGCTGTCTCTGTGTACAATGTTCTCTTGGTTCTGTTCACCATTTAATACATATCTTTCCAGGCCTTTCTGAAGTCATCCTTCTTGTTATTTCTTATAGCACAATAATATCCCATTACCATCATATACCACAGTTTATTTAGCCAATCCTTTGACATCTGTCAAAGTGAGTACAATAGTATGGGGAGAAATGATAAGGGCCTCAACCTCCATAATGACCTATAAAGAGAGAAAAGAGTAGAATGCCAAGTGGCAATTGAGGTAGATCCAAGAAACTTTGACAATTGACTATCCAAAATAAGAGAGAGTGAAAAGTTGAGAATGACTATGAAATTACAACCTGCACAACCAAAAAGACAGGTAGTGGGTACCCTTTCCAGAATTACAGAAATTGTTAAAAGGGGTGGTTTGAGAAGAAATAGAATGAGTTAACATTAAGTTTAGGATGTCTACAGGACATCCAATAAGAAATGGTCAATAGGTTGTTGATGATGTAGTATTAGAGTTCAGATAAAAGACATGGGCTAGATATGTAGCTCTGGAAGTCATTTGCATAGAGATGATACTGAACTCCAAGAGCTTTAATAATTATTTATTACCTGAGGTTCACTGTTATCACATTTTGTACTCACATAACATGTTTCACTTCAAAGGCTATAGTTTTTTAGAGACTGAAAAATAACATCAATTATAGAATGTACTCAAGTTTTAGATAAACCGCATTAAATTTTAAAAGTTAAGGCAGTCAATATTTTGATCAATGTGCTAACTTATTCATTGCTTTGTTTAAAATAATGAATACACAATATTAAATTGTGTTTTTCTCTAGAAGAGCTAATAGGCTCATAGATTAAGAGATGGAAGGAACCTTAACAGTTCTTCTACTCCAACCAGCTCATTTTACACACAATGAAAGTGATCAATACAGAATGATTCAACAAACTAAATTCAACAAACGTTTAAGTGCCTACCATGTATTTAGGGCAGCTAGATGGCACACTGGATAGAACACTGTCTTTCTCTGGAGTCAGGGGGACCTAAGTTCAAATCCAGGCTTCAGACACTTACTAGCTGTGTGAGCCCTGGCAAGTCATTTATTCCAGCTTCCCTCAATTTCCTTATATGTAAAATGAGCTGTAGAAGGAAATAACAAACCACTCCAGTATCTTTGCCGGGAAAACCCCAAATGGGGTCATGGAGAGTTAGACACAACTACCACCACCACCAAGTGCAAATTTTCCTGAAGATACAAAGAAAAAATGAAATAGATCCTACCTTCAAAAGGCTAACATTCTACTGGGGAGGATACAGCATGTATACAGATATATATAAATCCAATAAATGAAAACTAATGTTGGTGTGAAGGCCAAGACAAGTAATAGAGTAGTCTGGATAGTTCTTAGAGAGTTGGTGGCATTTATTCCCTTCCAGAGAAGTAAAACCTACCATTTCTTTCTTTTTTAAAATCATAAAAGTATTTTATTGGTTTTCAGTTACATATAGAGATAGTTTTCAACATTTGTTTTTATAAGATTTCTAGTTTCAAAATTTTCTCCCCCCCTCCTTTTGCTTCTCCCTCCTGAAGAGAGCAAACAATCTAACATAGCCTACATATGTAAAATCACATTAAATATATTTCTGCATTAGTCATGTTGTGAAAGAAGAATCAGAACAAAAAGGAAAAATGTCAAAAAAAGAAAAACAAAACAAAAGTAGAAACAGTATGGTTCAATCTGTATTCAGATGCCACAGTTCTTTTTTCTGGATATGGAGAACATTTTCCATCATGAGTCCTTTGGAATTATCTTGGATCATTGTATAGCTGAGAAAAGCTAAGTCTATCACAGTTGATCATCATACAATGCTGTTGATACTGTATACAATGTTTTCCTGGTTGTTCTCACTTCGCTCATCATCAGTTCATGTAACTCTTTCCAGGTTTTTCTGAAATCTGCCTGCTTATTGTTTCTTACAACACAATAATATTCCATTACATTAATATACCACAACTTGTTTAGCCATTCCCCAATTGATGGACATCCCCTCAATTTCCAAATCTTTGCCACCACAAAAAGAGCAGCTATAAATAATTTTGTACATGTGGGTCATTTTCCCTTTTGTATGATCTTTTTGGGGAAAAGACCTAATAGTGGTATTGCTGGGTCAAAGTGTATGCACAGTTTTATAGCCCTTTGGGCATAGTTCCAAATTTTTCTCCAGAATGTAAAACCTACCATTTCTTGATTGTAAATTCTCTGTTAGAAAAGAAAAAGTTCTATCTAATTAAAAGGGGAGATGAAGGACTTTCACTAAGGAAGAGAAGAATCCTGGATTCACTAAGTGACAGAATCTATAAATCTTGGTAAAGAGCTCTGATGACACACCATAGAAGTGGAATATTAGACCTTTTCCATTTTTCTGGCTGAACTTTGCCCCTTTTTAGGCAGACTACTATGACTCTCTGCTCCCAGGGGCTTACCATATGGGAGCCAGACCAACTTTATCCCTAATGCAGCTCAGAACTTCCAAGCTCAAGTGATACACCAACCTCAGTCTCTCTAGTGGTAAGGATTACAGGAGTTCAGAGTAGGATGAGAACAATTTCTTTCATGACCATGGGCAGCTAAAGCAGGTACTACAGAACACGGAGCTTGGTCAGATAAAGAAGAAAACAAAGATACCCAAGTCATCCACCACATCCTGGGCCATCACCAGTCATCTTGAGTTGTGATGACTCTGGAAGAGAGAATGAGGCTGAAAATTTTGGGCAACTCTGCCTCACTTAAACCCAATTCATGTTCGAGTCAAGACATTACCGCGTCATGTCATTTGTCCTCTTCAAAATGAAGGACAAACAACAACAACCATGCCTAGTCCATGCATATTAAATTTAGGGAAAGATACACCCTAGGTGACTTGACAATGTTTTCCAGTGGAATTCCTGTAGGTTTGGGGGAGATGATAGTTATAGGAGAGATGAGATGTGAAAAGAGGAAAGGGGGAGAGAATGAAGACAGGGAGAAGGAGAGGAGGACAGGGAGAGAGAAAGGAAGGGATGGGGAGAGAACTGCTATCTAGTTCCTATTACTCCATCTTATACAAATCTGAATCAGATCTGTATTTGCTTCTGGTTCTCCCCTTTCAGTTCTATTGCTATTAAATGCCAAATTAATAACCAGTTACTGAGAGTAATTTTTTTAAAAAGCCAAATTGTACAGTGGTAGACATTGTATTTCAAAGAAAAACCATTGGGTTCAAGGTCTGATTCTTCAACTGACTTGCTGTGCAACCTTGGACAACTCATTTTATCTGGGTCTCAGTTTCCCTTTTATAAAAAAAAATAACTTCTATTTCTCTCACAGGATTTCTGTGAGGATCCAATAACATCATACTTGTGAAAGCACTATAGGGATTTGAGATAGTATGATTGCCATTGATGGAACTCCAAGGGGGGAAAATTGATTTTTATATAACTCTTTTTTTGGTGGGGAAATGAGGGATGAGGGTTAAGTGACTTGCCCAGGGTCACAGCTAGTAAATGTTAAGTGTCTGAGGCTGGATTTGAACTCAGCTCCTCCTGAAACCAGGGCTAGTGCTTTACCCAGTGTGCCACCTAGCTGCCCTGATTTTAGATATCTCTTGTAAAGCTTCATATTGGAAGAGCAGATAAAAGATGAAAAACAAACACCTGTCATATTCATTAACTGAGATTAGATGGAATCAAATATTCAGAACTACAGACATATGTTGCCTTTCACCTTCATCTATTCCAGCCTCCTAAGCAAAGCAACAATCATCTACGTTTTAATTTAGTTATATTAAGCAAAGAATACTTATTTTCAATCAGAAGGCCTGAGTTCAGATTCTGATCTTCCAACTACCACATGTGAGACCATGGGCCAGTCATTTAGCTTTTGGGGGGTATCATTCTCGTCAGCAGTAAAATGAAGAGGTTATATTACATGGCCTTAAAGTCTCTCCCAACTCTAAATCTATGATACTAAAATGAACCTCTGCTCAACATGTCCAGTGACAAGAAAGTCCACTAACACAAAGTAGCCCATTGCCATTTTAGAGATTTGCAATTTCTAGCTCTAATAGCTAGAAAATTCTTCCTTCCAATGTGCTGAGATGTGCTCAATTATTTCTTCCCATTGGTGCTAGTTCTTCCCTCTGGAACAACCATTCCAAGCAGAAGGATTGATCTGGACAAAGCAACCAAAGAGGAAACATACAGGATGTTGATTGCAGAAGGTTCAGTCACTGAGAGAAGCTGAGAGAAGGCAAAGAGGAACAATGATAGATCACTGTAACTTACAAAGGAGCTGTAATATTTCCTCACTATCATGGAAAGCAAGTATTGAAAACCAAGATGAGGAGCAGCTAGGTGGTACACTGGCCCTGAATTCAGGAGGACCTGGGTTCAAATCCAGCCTCAGACACTTGACACTAGCTGTGTGACCCTGGGCAAGTCACTTAACCATCATTTCCCCAGAAAAGAAAGAAAGAAAGAAAGAAAGAAAGAAAGAAAGAAAGAAAGAAAGAAAGAAAGAAAGAAAGAAAGAAAGAAAGAAAGAAAGAAAGAAAGAAAGAAAGAAAGAAAGAGAGAGAGGGAGGGAGGGAGGGAGGGAGGGAGGGAGGGAGGGAGGGAGGGAGGGAGGGAGGGAGGGAGGGAGGGAGGAAGGAAGGAAGGAAGGAAGGAAGGAAGGAAGGAAGGAAGGAAGGAAGGAAGGAAGGAAGGAAGGAAGGAAGGAAGGAAGGAAGGAAGGAAGGAAGGAAGCCAGCTAAGACGGCAGTAGAAAACAGAGGATCTTGAATCCAGGCTAAGAAGTTCTGATATAATTCAGTAGCACCTGGTCATCAGCCAAGGCTTTTGGGTCAGGGAGTGACCTTATCAGAGTTATATCTTAACATAGGCAGATTAATCTGACAAAAGAGTCTATTGCCTGCTTTCTAGATCTCCTGGCAATCTTTAATAAAAAAAAAAAACATTGAGAAGAACAGGATCAAGGACACAATCCTGTAATATACAGCTGGAAAATTCTTTCCTGGTGGAACCCACCCATTAACCAATACACTTTGGGAACAGTTACTGCACAAGCTATGAATTCACCTATCACTTCAATCCTCCTTTTCCAACTTCTGAATGTTATTAGTAACATTATCAAAATTCAAACATGGGGGAAAAAAAGGTTAGTTCAGTGTGAATTAATCTTAATAATTATTAACACTATTCTCTTCCCTAAGTACTCATAATCCATCTATTTAATATGTTCTTAATAATTTACTAAAATGTAAAGATCACCAGGGCAACTAGGAGGTACAATGAATTGAATGCCAGACCTGGAGTCCAAAAGACTCATCTTCCTGAGTCCAAATCTGGCCTCACACACTAGCAGGGTGACCTTGGGCAAGTCACTTAACCTTGTTTGCCTTAGTTTCCTCATCTATAAAATGCACTAGATAAGGAAATGGCAAACTATGTCAATATCTTTTCCATGAAAAGACCAAATGGGGCGAGGACAAAAGGGATCCCAAACAATCAGACATGACCAAAACAATGAAAAAAGAGCATCTATTTATGGTCTCCAGAACCTAATTGTTCTCTCTCTTATAAAAGTTGGTGAACTCTGGACCATCTTCTGGCACTTCTGTTCTTTAAAATTTCTCAGATTACCAATAGAGGTCTTGAGATCACCCCCCTCCTCAGGTTCTTTCTAGACCCTGGAATATAATAATTCATTTTGGACTAAAGATCTCATCTCTCAAGCAGTTAGAAACTCTCAAAGTAGCATGTGATCACTCTAGTCTACCCTTTCCAGTTTTGAGGTAATTTCTGGACCACAAATCAAAATCTAAGAATAATGAGCTCTTGGCCAGAAATGGAGTGCACCTAAAAAGAATATTTTCTAAGAGCCTGAGAAATCTAATGAAAATGCTTTAAACTTAAAAGAGAAGGGGGAATAGCTAGTTGGCACAGTTGATAAAGAGCCTGGATTCAGCAGGACTTGCGTTTAAATCCAGCTTCAGACACTTGACACTTCCAAGCTGTGTAACTCTAGGCAAGTCACTTAACCCTCATTGCCCTGCCAAAAAAGAGAGAGAGAGAGAGAGAGAGAGAGAGAGAGAGAGAGAGAGAGAGAGAGAGAGTGAAAGGGGAGGAGAAAACTGACCCTCTAATTCATTATCTGGGCTTATTCTTCTATCCCTATATCCATCTAACTGGAGAACAGAGAGTAACAATAACAACACAGGAAAAAACAAACAAGCATCAAGGACATCCTCAAACTGATAAGAAACAAAACCCAAGAAAGGAGAAGACAATAAAGTCCCTGGTCTCAAATGCACAAATTCTAAGTAATATGTAAGAGAGAACTATAGTTTTGGCTTGAAGGAGGGCTATTACTAAAAGACTACAAAGACCACAAGAACAGAGCTAAATTTAAGTACAGATTGACATCTATTTCCGTATATTTTGGCCAGCACCAACTTGCCTGTCACATGTCAAACGAGCTTGCAACATTAACCAACTATGTACTTGATATGCACTATTAAGCAAGGAAAATTCTAGATGCTCCAATATGTAGCCCATATACATGGAAACTATGATACTATCCAAAGATGGAGGAAATATTTTGGGATCTCCAGGTAGTTTGGCCACAGTCAAACGCCAAGTATAAGTGGGAGTTTGGCATATCCATCAAAAAATGTGCCCCTGGTTCATATGAATTTTGTTGCATTGAAACAGCTGTCTTTGCCTCAGTTGTCCTTGGAAGCCTGGTGGTGGGCACAAAAACATGACAGAGAATGATCAGTTGTCCAGTAATTGGAGAATGACTAAACCTATTATGGAATATGCATTTAATGAAATACTACTCTACTGTAAGTGGTGCTAAAAGGAATGGTTTCAGAGAAACCTGGAAAGACTTGTATGAAATGATGCAGTGAAGTAGGCAGAAACAGGAAAACAAGCTAAACAGTAAAAAACCAACAATTCAACAACCAAAAAAAAAAAAAACCAACCCAAAAAACCAAGCAAAAAATAAATAAATAAAAACCAAGGCAAAGAGGCAGCTAGGTAGAGCCTTGAATAGAGTGTTGGCTCTGGAGTTAAGAAGACTCAAATCTAGCCTTAAGACACTTAACTAGCTATGTCACCCTGTGAAAATCACAACCTCTGTTCGCTACACTGCACTTTCCATTGCTTCGTAGCACCTCCCTGACTGGGTTGTTGTGAGGATCAAATAAGATAACATTTACGAAGCACTTAACACAGGGCCTGGAACATAGTAGTGAGAAACAACTTTGAAAGACTTAAGAACACTGATCAATACCAGCTTCCAGGTGGGGAGGTGCTGGGGCTTCAGACCCTGTCACCAGACAAGCAGCACCACAGCTCCTGCTGCCAGCACCAGCCACCTGAAGGGAAACTTTTCTGGGCCACAGAAGACCCTGAAGATTCTCTGGATGCAGCTGTGGCCACAATAGGTCGTGGAGCCCCTGTGGGGCCTCTGCCCTTGCCTCTATCACTGCTCCAGCCCTCAGAGAAACACAGTATCTTGGACTTGAGCAAGGTGCTCAGCAAGGTGGAGCAACTGGCGCTGTGGGAGCAGTAAGAATTGCACTTTGGATAACAGGGACCTGTGGTGGCTGGAATAGGCTCAGGTCCCTGCTGCTGGGGCCGAGGCACTCCCCAAGGACTGCGCTATAGCATCCTAGGAACTGACTGCCGCACTTCTTCAGTGGCGTCTTTGACAGTAATGACAGCACTTCAGTCAGTTCACCGGCCCCAGTGGCAAGTCCCTCGAGGCAGCTTCACAGGCTTTCTGGGTTATTTAAGCAGCCTCAAGAGGGCCACCCTAGACATTCCATCCAGCAGTGAGAGCATGCGTAGATCCCCACAGAAAGATGCATTAGTGACTAGCCAAGAATGAAATTAATATTGTACATATATAACCTATATCAGATTACTTGCTGTCTTAGGGAGGGGGGAAGGGAGGGAAAAAAATTTGAAACTAGAAATCTTATAAAAACAAATGTTGAAAACTATCTCTACATGTAACTGGAAAATAATAAAATACTTTTATTTAAAAAAAAAAGAATGAACATTAAGTCAATCTGTGCCAGAGCTGAAAGTGGGAATTGTGGGTAATTTGGCTAGTGGCAAATCTGCTCTGGTCCACCGGTATCTGACTGGCATGCATGTTCAGGAGGAATCACCTGAAGGTGGGAGATGCTGATTAAAGATGAAGGGGTTCCTCCAGAAGGGGGTCCTCTAGAGGCACAATGTACCATGTAAGTGGATGCTGTTATATATGTTTTCAGTTTGGAGAATGATATCACTTTTCAGACTTTTTACCATTACTACAGTTGAATGACTAACTATCAGAACACAACCAAGATCCCAATGGTACTTGTGAAAACCCAGGTCTCAAAAAGTTCCAACAAACCAAGTCTCATCAATGATGCTTCAGTGCAAAACCTGTCAAATGACCTGAAGAGATGCATTTACTACAAGATATGCACAATCAACAGTCTAAATACTGAATAGCAAATTTTCTATTCACCTTTGGTTTTTTCATCAAGAATGCTTAAAAGTCCTCAACTTCATTAAATATTCATTTTCCTTCCTGAAGGATTACATTCAGTTTTGTTGGATATGTTATTCTTGGTTGTAATCCTAGCTCCTTTGTCCTCTGAAATATCATATTTCAAGCCCTCTGTTCCTTTAATGTGGTAGCGACTAAAACTTGTGTGATCCTGACTGTGGCTCCCTAACATTTGAATTACTTCTTTCAGGTCATTTGAAGTATTTTCTCTTTGACCTGGGAACTCTAGAATTTGACTATAATATTCCTGGGAGTTTTTATTTTTGGATTTCTTTCAGGATTAGTGGATACTTTCAATTTCTATTTTCTCCTCTGGATCTAAGTTATTAGGGCAATTTTCCTTGATGATTTCATGAAATTTCATGTCTAGGCTCTTTCTTTGATCATGTTTTTTCAAGTAGTCTAATAATTATTAAATTATCTCTCCTCAATCTATTTTTCCAAGTCATTTGTTTTTATTTTATATTTCTTTATTATTTTTCCATTTGACTTTGATTTTTTTCTTGATTTCTCATGGTTATTAGCTTTGAGTTGATGACTTCTAATTATTATTATTATTATTTTTTTTTTGCGGGGCAATGGGCGTTAAGTGACTTGCCCAGGGTCACACAGCTAGTAAGTGTCAAGTGTCTGACGCTGGATTTGAACTCAGGTACTCCTGAATTCAGGGCCGGTGCTTTATCCACTGTGCCACCTTCTGTGACACTGTTGTTATAACCATGTATGTGGGTTTCCCACAGAGCTCCAAGCCCAGTGTTACATATTCCTCCTGTCTACCTCTTAAGTTTTCATAGGCTACAAAAATTATTTTGCCCTGTCTTTTTTTATTGGTCTGCCACTCCAAAATTGGATTTGAACTCCTTAAGATGAGTTTGCTGACTTCAGGCCTGACACTCTAACCCCTTTCCTACCTAGCTGCCCAAAAAATAACCTTAGGGATAGGTGACTGCTATATCTTAGAACTTTGTGTTACAGAAACAGAGGAAGTGAAGCATAGTCTAATGTGAAAACTAGATTTTGGGAGAAAAAATTCCAAAGGGTTTGAGAAAAGGATGTATAGAATCACATGGTCAAAATGGCACAAGACAGACCAGCCCAGTGAGGATAGGAAGCTACCAAGAAGGAATAACAGTTAAACAGGATAAACAGATAAAATCCTGAGGAGGAATAGGAAGAGTTTGCCTAAAAGGACTAATGTGGATGGCAAAGTAACTTCTTAGTCATCATAAATATTTCCCCAAATATGCAGAGAAAATGAAAGCAAGGAAAAACTATGGAAGATGAGGAAAAATCATGTTAAACACAGTAAAAATCAAAGTGTATTAATTCTGGCAAGAAATGTTAAGGACAGTAGAATGAATTCAGTCATCAGAGCTCTATTGGGAGGAAATCGAGGCTTGAATGAGGGGTAAGAACACTGTTCTGGGAAGACAAGACAATGGAGAGAAAATGAAACATTCCACTCTTCTTTGGATTCTATATTTTCTGTCAAGGCAAATGCTTTTTGGGCATCATAGGATACACCAAAAATACTAATGAAAAACTGAAATTCAAGATAGCCAGGGAAATAGTAAAAATGTGGCTAGCTCTCTTTGGTGATTTCAATTAATCAGGTTCAGGAAAACTAGATCCCCACTTACCAAATAACAGTTGGATGTGAGTATTTGGCTATTTTCAGTATCTCAAAGATTATGGGAAAGAAAAATGAGAGACAGAGGGGGGAGGGCAGAGCCAACATGGCAGGGGAAAGGCAGTGACTTGCCTGAGCTCTCCCCAAGAACCCTCCAAATACCTCAGATAATATCATAAGACAATTCCTGAAACAGCAAAATCCACAAAAAGATGGTGAAATGATTTTCCAGCCAAAGAAAAACTTAGAAGTTCAGCAGGAAAGGTCTGTTGTACTGGGGTGGGAGTTGAGAGCAGCCCAATGCAGTCTGTGCCACCACAGACCCAGCCACAGCCACAGCAAACCTGGAACAGGTCTTGGGAGCCTCTGAATCAGCATTGGCAGCAACTGCTTCTAGAACTCTTAGCCCACAGATGGTAAGAGGGTCGAGCAATTGGCTAGAAGTTAATTACAGGGATCTCTTTGCTGGCACTGAGGCAGGACTCTGTCCCCATACTCCCATCCTGGACACAGGATGGGTGGTGGTCTCAGGGCAGGGAAGAGCATATGCACACTGGGGCTTGTGGCCACAGTGGAGTAGGACTCTATTCATAGTTCCAGGGCAGAAAAGCAGGCTTGTGGTTGCTTGCAGACCAGAGCACAGACCAGGAGAGTAGTAAACATACCTCTCCTTAAATCATACAACCTTGGAAGAACTAAAAACTTACAAATCAAGTATCCCTGAAAACAGCTGCACAAAACTCCTGAAGCTTGGGACAGTGCACCCTCCACCCTGAAAGCAGTGCCCCCACTTTAACAAAGAGTTAAAATTCAAGAAATAGGCTGGGAAAATGAGCAAACAGAAAAAAAATCAGACCATAGAAAGTTACTATGGTGACAAGGAAGATCAAAAGAAGAAGATAAAGTCAAAGCTCTGACATCCAAAGCTTCCAAGAAAAATATTAATTGGTCTCAGACCACAGAAGAACTCAAAAAGGATTTAGAAGATAAAGGAAGAGAGATAAAGGAAAAAATGCAATGAGAAATGAGAGTGATGCAAGAAAATCATGAAAAAAAAGTCAACGGCTTGGCAAAGGAGAGACAAAAAAATATTGAAGAAAATAACACCTTAAAAAACAGACTAGACCACATGGTAAAAGAGGTACAAAAAAAAATGAGGAAAACAACACCTTGAGAAGCCAAATTGGTCAAATGGAAAATTAGGTACCAAAGCTCTCCGAAGAAAATAACTACTTAAGGTTAGGATTGAACAAATGGAAGCTAATGATTTTATAAGAAATCAATAAACAATAAAATAAAACCAAAAGGATGAGAGAGAGACAGAGAGACAGCCTAGTGAGGCTGGGAAGCTGCCAAGAAGGAAATACTGAAGGCAGAGAAATAATCCCAAAGAAAAATAGAAAAAGTTTGTCTAAATGGACTAATGTGGATGCAAAAGTAACTTCTTAGTCATCATAAATATGATGGACTCTAGAGGGTGGCCATTATTGTCCTAATTTCCTCTGTTTCTTTTTTTTCCCCCAAGGAAATCAAGTTAAGGTTTATTTCAGCTGAGATGTGATTGTTTAAGCTATATACATTCTTTTCTCCCCAATTACATTTTTGTTTATTTTTAAATTTTGAGTTGCAAATTATATCCTTCCCTCCTTCTTTCTCTCACCTCTCACAGAGAAAGCAAGAAATTTTATATAAGACTATACATGTGTAGTCATGCAAAAACCTATTTCTGTATTAGTCATGTTGTAAAAGAAAATACAGATCAAAAAACAACAATAGCAACAAAAAAATAAGTAAAATTAAAAAAAAAAACATTTTAAAGTATACTTTGGTTTGCATTCAGACTCCATTAGTTCTTTCTCTGGCAATTTTCATCATAAGTCCTTCAGAATTGTCTTGGGGCAACTAGGTGGTGCAATGGATAGAACACTAGCCCTGAAGCTGGGAGGATCTGAGTTCAAATCTCACCTCAGATACTTACTAGCTGTGTGACCCTGAACAAGCCACTTAATCTTAATTACCTTAAAATATCCAGCACCATCTACAGTCATTCTGATCTACAGATGGCTCTACAGGAGAGAGTTAGGTTGGTTACCTTGCACAACCCTCTCTCACTAAAATTCAATTCACTACGAGTCATGACATCACCTCCCTCTTCAAGAATGAAGGACAAACAACAACAACAATATACCACTGTATTACTGAGAATAGTTAAGACCTTCATAGTTCATCATCATAAAATATTGTTGTTACTGTGTACAATGTTCCCTTGGTTCTGTTCACTCCATTAACTTGTATCAATTCACATAAATCTTTCCAGGTTTTTCTGCTCATCACTTCTTATAGCACAATACTATTTCATCACAATCACATGCCACTTTTTCAGTCATTCCACAGTTAATGAGCATCTCTTCAATTTCTAATTCTTTGGCACAACAAAAAGAGCTGCTATAAATATTTTTCCACATGTAGGACAACCCCCCCCTTTTTTTTACAACTCTTTCTGGGCTACAGATAGTAATGGCATGTTGGGGTCAAAGGTAACCATAGTTTTATAGTGCTTTGGGAATAATTTCAAATTGCTCGCCAGAATGATTAGATCCATTCCAACTCCACCAACAGTGTATTAATGTCCCAATTTTCCCACATCCCCTCAACATTTGTAATTTTACTTTTTTGTCATCTTAGCTGATCTAAGAGGTGTGAAGTGGTATCTCAGAGTTGTTTCAATTTGCATTTCTCCAATCAATGGTGATTTAGAGCATTTTTATATGAACATAGATATTTTTGATTATGTGATCTAAAAAATGTCTATTCATATCCATTGATCATTTTTCAACTGGGATATGACTTGCATTCTTATAAATTTAACTCTTTTCTTATATACTTGAGAAATGAGGCCTTTCTCAGAGAAACTTGCTCAATTTTTTTTCACAGCAATGATTACTAATTGTATTTCGTTCCATCTTACTTTCTCCCACTCCCATTTATTCTTCTCTCTCCTTTCAGCCCATTCCTCTACAACAGTGTTTTGTTTCTAACCACCATCTCTCCCAATCAACCCTCCCATCTAGCAGTGCTACCCTTCTCTTGTCCCCTTCCCCTCCTATTTCCCTGCATGGAAAAATAGATTTCTGTATCCAACTAATTGGATATATAGTAAAGTTCAGGCATTGTTGCCTACCATTCCCCCCATCTTCCCTTCCACTGAAAAAGCTCCTTCTCAAATGATTCTTGCATGTGAGAAAAAATTTTCCTGTTCTACCGCTCCCCTACCCCTACTCTCAGTGCATTCCTCTTTCTCACCATTCTATAAGGCAAAGTAGATAAAACACCAGCCCTGGATTCAGGAGGACCTGATTTCAAATCTGGCCTCAAACACTTGACACTTACCAGCTGCGTGACCCTGGGCAAGTAATTTAATCCTCATTGCCTGACAAAAAAAAATCATGCCAATGTAGTGAACTCATTGCCATACCCTATGTCTGTGTATACTAGTTCTAACAGCCCTAATAATGATCAAGTTCTTAGAAATTGTAAGCATCATCTTCCCATGTAGGAATACAAACAGTTTAACCTTATTGAATCCTTTATGAGTTCTCTTTCCTTTTTACCCTTTTATGCTTCTCTTGAGTCTTGTATTTGAAGGTCAGCTTTTCTATTCAGCTCTGATCTTTTCATCAGGAATGCTTGAAAATCCTCTATTTCCTTAAATATCCATTTTTTTACCCTAAAGGATTAGATGCAGTTTTTCTGGTTAGGTGATTCTTGATTGTAATCTTAGCTCTCTTGCCCTATCAGAGATCATACTCCAATCCTTCTACTTCCATAGGGTAAAAGGTACTAAATCTTATATGATCCTGACTGTAGCTTCATGGAATTTGAATTGTGTCTTTCTGGTTACATGCAATATTTTCTCCTTGACCTGAGAGCTCTGGAATTTAACTAAAATATTCCTGGGAGTTTTCATTTTGGGATCTCTTTAAGGAGGTGATGGTAGATTCTTCCAATTTCTATTTAACCCTCTGGTTCTAGAATATCAGGGCAGCACTCCTTGTTAATTTCTTGAAAGATAATGTTTAAGCTCTTTCTTTTGATCATGACTTTTAGGTAACTCAATAATTCTTTTTTTTGTTGTTGGGTTTTTTTTTTGTTTTTGTTTTTTTTAGTGAGGCAATTGGGGTTAAGTGACTTGCCCAGGGTCACACAGCTAGTAAGTGTTAAGTGTCTGAGGCCAGATTTGAAAGCAGGTACTCCTGAATCCAGGGCCGGTGCTCTATCCACTGTGCCACCTAGCTGCCCCAGGTAACTCAATAATTCTTAAATTATCTCTCCTAGATCTGTTTTTTCAGGTCATTTATTAAAATTAGATATTTCACATTTTCTTCTATTTTTCAATTCTTTTGATTTTGTCTTTATTGTTTCTTATTGTCTCATGGAATCATTAGGTTCCACCTGCCCACTTCTAATTTTTAAGGAAATATTTTCTTCAGTGAGCTTTTGTACCTTCTTTTCCATTTAGCCAATTCTGCTTTTCTTCAGTGGATTTCTGTGCTTCTTTTACCTTTTACCTGTTTTTAAGGTATTGTTTTCTTCAGTATTTTTGTGCCTCCTTTGCCAAGCTGTTTTTTTTTTCATGATTTTCTTGCATTGCTTTTATTTCTTTTCCCAATTTTTCCTCTACATTTCTTATTTGATTTTTAAAACCCTTTTTGAGCTCTTCCAGGAATTCTTTTTGGGCCTGAAATAAATTCACTTTTTTTGAGGCTCTGGATGTAGCCATTTTGACTTCATTGTCTTCTTCTGAGTTTGTGTTTTGATCTTCCTTGTCATTACATTAACTTTCTGTGGTTAGGTTCTTTTTAATGCTGTTGTTTGCTCATTTTTCCAACCTATTTATTAACACTTAACTTTATTTTAAAGTTGGATTCTTTTCCTGGACTGGAGAGGGCACTGTCCCCACCTTCAGGTTGTTCTGTACAACTGTTTTCAAAACTAGTTCTGGTGGTTTGTAAGTTTTCAATTCTTCCAAGGTGATATGATCTAAGAAGAGATGTGGTCACTGCTCTCCTGGCCTATGCTCTGGTCTGTGAGTAACCACAATCACTCTTTTACCCTCGAACTGTGGTCAGAGTCCCTGCTCCACTGTGGCCACAAGCTCTGGTGTGATAGTGCTTCTCTTCATCCTGGGATTGTAACTTGAAACCACATATGGGCAATTCAACAGAGTCCCACACACAGTGCCAACAAAAAGTTCACTGTAACCTCTTCTGATGAGTTGTCTGATCCTGTTACCATTTGGGCTGAGAGCTCCCAAAGCTACTGCTACTGAGTCAGCCACCTCTAAGGCTTGCTGCTGGCTTGCCAGGGTTCATTCTGTGCCGAACTGAACTCTACTCTCATCCCAGTGAGACAGACCTCTCCTGCCAACCCTCCAAGTTGTCTTGGGCTAAAAGACTGCCTTATTCCATTCCCCTGTTGGTCCTGCCACTCCACAATTCACCTTTAGGGATTATTTTAAAGTTGTCTGGATGGGAATTTGGGGGAACTCAGATGTTTCATTGCTTTTACTCTGTTATCTTGGCTCCAACCCTATTTTTCAATAAAGAGAAGAATGTATTATCTATACAATATAGGCCATTGAACATGTTATGTATATCTGGCAACATTCCAAAACACGTTATAAAATGGACAGTAAACATATAGAGAAGGAAATGGTCACCACAAAAAAGCTAGCATGGCTTTATTAAGAATATCTGATAAGAGTGGGGCAGCTAGGTGGTGCAGTGGATAAAGCATCAGCCCTGGCTTCAGGAGTATCTGAGTTCAAATCCGGCCTCAGATACTTGACACTTACTAGCTGTGTGACCCTGGGCAAGTCACTTAACCCCCATTGCCCCACCAAAAAAAAGAATATCTGATAAGAAATTAACATAATACCTCTTTTGTAAAACAACTGCTAAACTGTTAAATCAGAGAAACGTTTTCAATATAGGGACTTACTAAAATTTAAGCAAAGCATTTGACAAAAGGTATCATTTAGGCCTTGTGACCCAGACAGACAGATGTGGGTTAGAAGACATCCAAGTGGACTAGGTAATTGACTAATAGCTCAATGTCAACTTGAAGGGAGGTCCTAGTTAAGTGTGCTATCTGTACTTGGCTTTGAAGTGTTTAAAATTTACCAAATCTGTAGATAACAAAAAGATAAAAGGGATAAATATACAAAAATAATGAGAGAGTAAGGACCTAAAATCATTAACAAGATAGAATATATATATATATATGTATTATAGAATATATATATATATATATATATATATATATATATATGGTGAGGCAATTGGGGTTAAGTGACTTGCCCAGGGTCACACAGCTAGTGTCAAATGGCTGAGGCCGGATTTGAACTCAGGTCCTCCTGACTCCAGGGCCAGTGCTCTATCCACTGCACCACCTAGCTGCCCCAACAAGCTAGAATATTGCACAACTATGATTAGAAGAAATTTAATAAGGATAAATTTGAAGTCTACAAATGGGTTTAAAAATCAATTGGAGAGGCAGCTAGGTGGCACAGTGGATAAAGCACTGGCTTCAGGAGTACCTGAGTTCAAATCCAGCATCAGACACTTGACACTTACTAGCTGTGTGACTCTGGGCAAGTCACTTAACCCCCATAGCCTGCAAAAAAAAATCAATTGAACAAATAAATATGAGGGAGTTATGGCTAGGCAGTAATTCACCTTAAAACACTGTGAGGTCTTCAGCAAACTACAATGTGAGTCAGTAAGGCACTGCGCCTAAAAGCTTATGGTGATGTCAGACTTACAAGACACAGATGGTACAGAATATTGGAAATGGTAACCCAGTTGAATTTTGTTCTTTTCTGAACTTAAGTGGGGCGGGGGGGGGGGGAGGAAGCTCCCATTTTAGAAAAACCATGGATGACGTGGGGAATATTCAAAGAAGGACAGTCTAAATGATGAGTAGCATCAAGATCAAGCCATGAAACCATGTAAGAATTCCTTAACAGAACTAGGGATATTGGGTAGCTAAGTGGCACAGTGGATAAAGCACCAGCCCTGGATTCAGAAGGACCCGAATTCAAATCTGGCCTCAGACATTGACACTTACTAGCTGCGTGACCCTGGGCAAGTAACTTAACCCTCATTGCCCCGCAAAGAAAAAAAAAAAGCAGCTGGGTTGTGAGTCTGTTTCACAGGGAAGATGGCAGTGCCCTCAAAAGAAATAAGGAAGTTTGGAAGAAGGGTGGGTTTGAAGGAAAAAAAGGGAAGACAACGGACAAGGCAAGGGAAGGGAAACAAACTAGGCATGTTTAACCTGGAGAAGAAAAGACTAATGGTTGACATGAGAGCTGCCTTTAAGAACATAAGGTTCTCAAAGGGTTCCCAAGACCCTTTCAGAGGGGTCTACAAGTTCAAAAGTATTTTCATGATAATACTAATGTGTTTTAATTTCTAACATGTTAAGTTTTCATAAATATAACCCAGATAAACAAAAGCTCTTTAAGGAGGCTTCAATAATTTTTAAGAGTGTAAAAAATGTCCCGAGACCAAAGGTTTGACAATCACTGAGAAGAAGGATTAGGCTTATTCTGCTTGGTCCCAGACAGCAGAACTAAGAATAACAGGTGGAAATTACAGAGAGACTTACAGCTATTCAAAAGGAGAATGAACTGCCTTCCAAGGCAGTGGGTCCATCCCCCACCCCATCCCCAATACACACACACACACACACACACACACACACACACACACACACACACACTGGGTTCCCAACAATATGCAGAGGACCTCTCATTTGGGATGCTGTCCAGCGGCTTACTGTCTAGATATAGCTTTGACTACATCTCCTGAAGGACTTTGTAACTCAGAGATACCTCAATTCTGATTGTAAGCCTTAAAGTGTTATAGAGAGATGAGCTGTGATTGTGTGAGTTAAGGGAGAAAATGGAATATAAGCAAGCATAAAGTACAGGGGAAGCTGGTAGACAGGTTTGTGCCATATATATTTGCCTTATTTGTCAAGCTCTATTACCCTGCTTGGTTCATTACTGTGTTTCAGCAAGGGCCATCTCATTACTTCTGACTTGTAAACGTCATGTATTTTATCCACCCTCAAGCTGATCTGCTGGCACCCATACATGTTTCTTATGATAAAAATACAGTGTGACAATTCTGTTCTGCAGTGGTGAGACCACCACTGAAGTAATAGCAGTACAGTGCATTTTGAGGGCAGAGGATTTCGGTTTGAATCCTGCCTCCACTACTTACTGTCTGTGTGATCTTGGGTAAGTCACTTCACATTTATGGGCTTCAATTTCCTTCTCTTCAAAATTAAGGGAGTGAGATGGATAACACCTAACCTTCAACTGCTAAATGTATAATCTTTATTTCTTTTTTGAAAAGCAAAACTAAAAACCTAAAGTAACATTTCTGAAAAACCAGAGGTACAGCAGCTTCCTTCTCCTTTAAACATTTGTAAAGAAGACCATACTGATCACACATCATATGGCTTCATGGACTTTAAAAGCCATTGAGTCCAACCTCTTCCTCTGAGCATGACAAGGTAATTAAGGTTAAGTGACTTTCCCAATGTCATGCTGCTCTTAATTGGAGGAGGTGGGATTTGAATTCAGGTTGTCAGATGTATCATTGTACCATAGAGCCACCATGTGTAGATGTTGAAAATGCAACTGCTTCTTGGAATTCTCCTGATATTTCTCAAATATGATCTTTAAAAATACTATCCTTCATCCTAAAAATCAGTCATTCATTACAAAACAATTTTCTGGCACTGCCAGGATGGATAATTGTTTGACTATTAAAGTGTAGATGGTGATTTATAACCCTCATAATGGCAACAATCTCCAAACGATCACTCTGAGCTGCCACAGAAGACGTAGCTCATCTGTTGCTGCATGAAATACTGTACAACAATTTGCAATGATGCACATATCTTATTACCTGCTGGTAATAACCTATCAGTGAGGACGACAGTTTAATTATACTGCACATCTCCTGCTGGCAAACAACTGGATTCCAAACCTTTCTGCTGTTTTCCAACAATCCCTCACAGAGACACAGGAGCCCAAGTTACCATCCCTATCCTCAGATTTTGCACTTAGGGTTACATAACAAAAAAAGAGATTTTTTTTTTAAAGGCAATAGCTTGAATCTCCATTAAATACAGAAGCATTTCTACTTTGAGAATTCCTCAATGCCATGCCTTCAAATATTTTCCTTCTAAGTTAGTAGCCCTTCTGTGTGTGTATACACTACTATATTACTATATATTAATTATCAATAAGTATTTATATTATAATTATATTGATATACTATATAATGCACATGCACACATACAGATGCACATATATTATACATGTACTATATATATAAAATCTTATTTGTGTGATGACTTTCTAGAAGGGGAAGGGAAAAATGCTGTGGAAAATTAAGATCATATTAAAACACCAATAAAATGTATGTTAGATCAGAAATAAAAACCTAACCTAACCTATGTGCTGAGATGGTAGGGCAGCTAGGTGTCACAGTGGATAAAGTGTCGAGCCTGGAATGAAGAAGCCTCATCTTCCTGAGTTCAACTCCAACCTCAGACATTTATTAGCTGGGTGTCCCTAGGCAAGTCACTTACTTCTGTTTTCCTCAGTTCCTTCATCTGAAAAATAGCTAGAGAAGGAAATGGCAAATCTCTCCAGTGTCTTTGCCAAGAAAACCCTAAATGGGTTTTCATACAAAGCTTATGATATGACTGAAAATGACTGAACAACAACAAACGATTAATAGCTATGGGTGTAGACTATCATATATACCATCAAACACAGCTAATGTATTGATTGGTTTGCCTAAATTTTTTTCCATTTCTTTTTTAATCTTTGTTCCAAGGGAAGAATCACTGTGTAGAAGTAAGGATAGAAAACGATAAAAATTTAAAACAAAAGATGCCAATAAAATCATATCTACATAACCATTCTTTCCATGACCACAATCACATAAACAAAAACTCAAAGACAAGTCAACTCTGCTTCATTGGAGTGACCATTTTCAGCCCCAAAGAAGTACACACCTCTTCTTCCTCTTCCCAAAGAAATGTGGGGAAAAGTACTATTTATCTAGAACCATCAGCAAGCATTATCTGTAACAGGGATAAGCTAGAAGCCTTCCCAATACAATCAAGGGTGAAGCAAAGATGTCCATTATCAACTCTATGGTTTAATATTATACTAGAAATGTTAGCTACAGCAATAAGAGAAGAAAAAGAAATTAAAGGAATTAGAATAGGTAATGAGGAAACAAAATCATCACTATTTGTAGATCATATGATGTTATACTTAAAGAATCCTAACGAATCAAAGAAAAAACTACTTGAAATTATTAAGAACTTTAGCAAAGTTGCAAGGTACAAAATAAACCCACATAAATCATCAGCATTTCTGTATATTAGCAACAAAGTCCAGCAACAACAAATAGAAAGAGAAATTCCATTTAAAAAACTGTGGCCAATATAAAATACTTGTGAGTCTACATGCCAAGACAAACACAGGAACTATATGACCAGAACTACAAAACACTTTTCTCACAAATAAAGACAGATCTAAATATTTGGAAAATATTAATTGATTGTAGACAGGTGAAGTCAATATAATAAAAATGGTAATCATACCTAAGTTAATTTATTTATTTTGTGCTATACCAAACTATCAAAAATCTATTTTATAGATATAGAAAAAATAATAAAGTTCATCTGCAAAAACAAAAGTTCAATGATATTATGGGAATCAATGAAAAAACACAAAAGAAGGTGGTCTAGCAGTATCAGATCTCAAACTGTATTATAAAGTGGTAATTATCAAAACAATCCAGTACTTGCTAATAGAGAAGTGGATCAGTGGGAAAAGAATAGGTACAAATTACACTATAATAAATGGCTATAGTAATCTAGCATATGATAAACCCAAAGATCCAAGATTTTGGAATAAAATTCATTATTTGACAGAAACTTCTGGGAAAACTGGAATACAGAATGGCAAAAACTAGGTATAGAACAACACCTCACACCATATACTGAAATAAGGTCAAAATGGGTACATGATTTACACATAAAGGATGATACCATAAGCAAATTAAGAGTATGGAATGTTTTGTCTGTCAGGTTAATGTCCAGATGAAGAATTTAGAAGCAAAGAAGATATAGAGAGTAAAATAAATGTAAAATAGAGCACTTTGATTATATAAAATTAAGAAGTTTTTGCACAAACAAAACTAATGTAAACAAGACTATAATAAAGCAGAAAACTGGGAAAGAATTTTTGAAACAAATATCTCAGATAAAGGCCTCATTTTTCATAGAGAACCAAGTCAAATTTATAAAAAAATGCAAGTCATTTCCCAATTGATATGAACATGTGGTTTTCAGACAAAGAAATCAAAGCTATCTATAATCATATGAAAAAATGCTCTAGAATCACTATTGGTCAGATAAATGCAAATTAAAACAACTCTAAGATATCACCTCACACCCATCAGAGTGGCAAATATAACAAAAATGGAAAACACTGAATGTTGGAGGGGATGTGGGAAATCTGGGATGCTAATGCACTGTTGGTGGAGTTGTGGAAAGATCCAACCATTCTGTAGAGCAATTTGGAACTATGCCCAAAGGGCTACAGAACTATGCATACTCTTTGGTCCAGAAATAACACTGCTAGGTTTATATACCAAAGACATCCCCCAAAAGATAAAAAGACCTATTTGTACAAAAAATATTTATAGCAGCCTTTTTTGTGGAGCTAAGAATTGGAAATCAAAGGAATGCCCATCAATTTGGAAATGACTAAACAAGCTGTGGTATATGATGGTGATGGAATAATATTGTGCTATAAGGAATGACAAGCAGTGAATCTTCCCCTCTCAGAATTAGATAAATCTGGCCACAAAATAAATAAGAAAGATGTTAAAGAGATGAATAGAATGTTAGAAAAGTTAGATAAGATAGATGTCTGGAGAAAATTGAATGGGGATAGCAAGGAATGTACCTTTTTCTTAGTGGTACATAGCACATATTCAAAAATCAACCATGTACTAGTGCACAAAAACCTCATAGTCAAATGTACAAAGGCAGAAACAGTAAATGCATCCTTCTCAGATCATGATGTACTAAAAATTACATGTAATAAAGAGCCATGGAAAGGTAGACTAAAAATTAATTGGAAACTAAATAATCTCATCCTAAAGAATGAGTCAAACAACAAATCATAGAAATAATCAATAACTTCATCCAAGAGAATGACAATAGCGAGACAACATACCAAAACCTATGGGATGCAGCCAAAGAAGTGTTTAGGGGAAATTTTATATCTCTAAATGATTACATGAATAAAAAAGAGAAAGAGGACATCAATGAATTGGGCATGCAACTAAAAAAGCTAGAAAAAGAACAAATTAAAAATCCCCAATTAAGTACTAAATTAAAAATCCTGAAAATCAAAGGAGAAATTAATAAAATTGAAAGCAAGAAAATTATAAAATTAATCAATAAAACTAAGAGCTGGTTTTATGAAAAAAAACAAGAAGAAGAAAATAGATAAACCTTTAGTTAAATTGATTAAAAGAATAAAGAAGAAAACCAAATTACCAGTATCAAAAATGCAATGGGTGATTTCACCACCAATGAAATGGAAATGAAAGCAATAATTAGGAATTATTTTGCCAAACTGTATGCCAATAAACTTGACAATCTAAATGAAATTGATAAATATTTACAAAAACACAAATTGCCCAGGTTACCTGAAGAGGAAATAAAATCTTTAAATAATCCCATATTAGAAAAAGAAATTGAACAAACCATTAATGAACTCCCTAAGAAAAAATCTCCAGGGCCAGATGGGTTTACAAGTGAATTTTACCAAACATTTAAAGAACAATTAATTTCAATATTATATAAATTATTTGGAAAAATTGGTGAAGAAAGAGTTCTACCACATTCCATTTATGACACAAATATGATGTTTATACCAAAACCAGGCAGAGCGAAAACAGAGAAAGAAAATGATAAACCAATTTCCCTAATGAATATTGATGCAAAAATCTTAAATAAGATATAAGCAAGTAGATTACAGCAAGTGATGAACAGGATAATACACTATGACCAGGTATGATTTATACCAAGAATGCAGAGCTAGTTCAACATTAGGAAAACTATCAACATGGTCAAGCACATCAATAACAAAAGTAACCAAAATCATATGATTATCTCAATAGATACAGAGAAAGCTTTTAACAAAATGCAGCATTCATTCCTAATAAAAACACTAGAGAGTATAGGAATAGGTGGCACTTTCCTTAAAATAATAAATAGTATCTACCTAAAATCATCAATAAACATTATATGTAACTGGGATAAATTAGAGGCCTTCCCAATAAGATCAGGGGTGAAACAGCGATGTCCATTATCACCTCTAATGTTTAATATTGTACTAGAAATGTTAGCTTTAGCAATAAGAGAAGGCAAAGGAATTTAAGGAATTAGAATACGCAAGGAGGAAACAAAGCTATCACTCTTTGCAGATGATATGATGGTATACTTAGAGAATCCTAGAGAATCAACTAAAAAACTACTTGAAACAATTAACAACTTTAGCAAAGTAGTAGGATATAAAATGATTCTGCATAAATCATCGGCATTTCTATACATGACTGACAAAGTCCAGCAGCAAGAGACAAAAAGAGAAATTCCATTTAAAGTAACAGTAGACAATATAAAATACTTGGGAGCCTACTTTCCAAGACAAATCCAGGAACTATATGAACTCAATTACAAAACACTTTTCACACAAATCAAATCAGATTTAAATAATTGGGAAAATATCAATTGCTCATGGATAGGCAGAGCTAATATAGTAAAAATGACAATACTACCTAAATTAATTTATTTATTCAGTGCCATACCAATCAGGCAATCTAAAAGTTATTTTACAGAGCTAGAAAAAATAATAACAAAATTCATCTGGAAGAATAAAAGGTCAAGAATATCAAGAGAACTAATGAAAAAAATACACAGGAAGGTGGGTTAGCTGTACCAAATCTGAAGCTTTACTATAAAGCAGCAGTCATCAAAACTATTGGTACTTGCTTAGAAATATAGTGGGGGATCAATGGAATAGGTTAGGCACAGGAGACATAGTAGTAAATTACTTTACTAATATACTGTTTGATAAACCCAAAGACTCTAGCTTCTGGGATAGAAACAAAGTATTTGACAAAAACTGCTGGGAAAACTGAAAGATACTATGCCAGAAATTAGACATAGACCAACATTCTACACCTTATACTAAAAAAAGGTCAAAATGGGTACATAATTTATACATAAAAGGTGATACCCTAGGTAAATTAGGAGAGGAAGAAATAGTCTACCTTTCAGATCTTTGGAAAGGAGAACAGTTTATGACCAAACAATAGATGGAGAATATTATGAAATGCAAAATGGATGATTTTGATTACATTAAATTAAAAAGCTTTTGTACAAACAGAAGCAATGCATCCAAAATTAGAAGGGAGACAGAAAGCTGGGAAACGATTTTTATAGCCAGTATTTCTGATAAAGGCCTCATTTCTAAAATATATTCAGAACTAAATCCAATTTATAAGCATCCAAGTCATTCCCCAATTTAGAAATGATCAAAGGATATGAACAGACAGTTTTCTGATGGCTATATGAAAAAATGCTCTAAATCACTATAGACCAGAGAAATGCAAATTAAAACAACTCTGAGGTACCACCTGACACCTATCAGATTGGCTAATGTGACCAAAAAAAGGAAAATGATAAATGTTGGAAAAGGTGTGGAAAAATTGGAACACTAATGCATTGTTGGTGAAGCTGTGAACTGATCCAATCATTCTGGAGAGCAACTTGGAACTATGTCCAAAGGGCTATAAAACTATGCATATCCTTTGACCCAGCAATACCACTTTTGGGTCTTTTCCCCAAAGAGATCATAAAAAAGGGAAAAGGACCCATATGTACAAAATATTTATAGCTGCTCTTTTTGTGGTGGCAAGAAAAAACTGAGGGGATGCCCATTAACTGGGGAATAGCTGGACAAGTTGTGATATATGAATATAATGGAATACTACTGTGCTATAAGAAATGATGAACAGGCAGATTTCAGAGAAACCTGAAAGGACTTATGGGAACTGATGCTGAGTGAGATGAGCAGAACCAGGAGAATATTGTACACAGTATCAACAACATTGTGTGTTGATCAACTGTTAAAAGACTTGACTTTTCTCAGCAATACAATGGTCCAAAATAGTTCCAAAGGACTCATGATGGAAAATGCTCTCCAAATCCAGAAAAGAAAAAAATATCTGTGGAATCCGGATGCAGATTGAACTATTTCTACTTTTTTTTTTTTTGAGGTTTTTCCTTTTTGGTCTGACTCTTCTTTCACAACATGACTAATGCAGAAATATGTTTAATGTGATTGTACATATATTACCTATATTAGATTGCTTGCTGTCTTGGGAAGGGGAGAGGGAGAGGAGGGAGGAATAAAAATTTGAAACTAGAAATCTTATAAAAACATATGTTGAAAACTATTTCTACATGTAACTAGAAAATAATAAAATACTTTTATGATAAAAAATTAAAAAAAATAAAATAAAGGACTAAAAAATAGAAGAAATGACAAAGGATGATTTCAAAAAGGCCTGGAAAGACTCATATGAAGTAATGTATAGTGAAGTGAGCAGAACCAAGAGTACACTGTACACAGAGACAGCCATATTATTTGATGAAGAACTGTGAAAGACTTAACTATTCTTAGGAATACAATGATCCAAGACAATCCCAAAGGATTATTAATGAAGCATACTATCCACCTCCAAAATAAGAACTGATATTGATTGAACATAGACTAAAGTATACTATTTTTCACTTTCATTTTTTTCTTTTATTCAAGTTTTCTTCTGCAAAATGATTAATATGACAATGTTTTACATAATTGCACATGTATAACCTATATCTAATAGTTTACTGCCTCGGGGTGGGGGGAGGAGGAATAGAATTTGGAACTCAAAATTTAAAATAAAAATGTTTATTATTTTTTTAAAAATAGGTGGCATAGTGGATAAAGCACCAGCCCTGGATTCACGAAGATATGAGTTCAAACCCGGCCTCAGACACTTCACACTTACTAGCTGTGTGACCCTGGGCAAGTCACTTAACCCTCATTGTCCCATAAAAAACGAACAAACAAACAAAAAATCATAATAAATTACTTGGGCTAGGTCACTGAGGCAGTTCAATGGAAAAGCCAAGAACCAAACCACAGGTCCTCTGCTTCCCATCCCAACACCCTATCCCAGTGTCAGCATACTCTCTCTTAATAGCTGATATATTATTATACATGTGTACATAAACATACACATATGTATAGATTACTGTTATTGTTCAGTCATGTCTGACTCTATGTGACCTCATGGACTTTTTTCCATGCTTGGCAAAACTACTGGACTGATTTGGCATTTTCTTTTCCAGCTCATTTTACTGATGAGGAACTGAGGCAAATAGAGGTTACGTGACTTGCCCAGGGTCACACAGTTAGTAAGTGTTGGAGGCTGAATTTGAATGTAGTTCTTCCTGATTCCAGGGCCAGTTCTCTATGCACTATGCCACCCAGGTTCCTTGTATGTATAACACACACATGCATATACTCTGTGTGTGTGTGTTCTTATTTGTTAAATGCAATGATTCTCTAGTAGAGGGAAGGGAAGGAATACTGGGGGAAATTAAAATGATGATAAAAACAAATAATATCAGTAAAACATGAGACATTCAAATGTCAATAAAATATAATTATTTGGAATATGTGATATATTGGCTTATCTGTGTACATGCCATGTCCCCAAGCATGCCCTCATCTCCAATGGAATGGCAGCTCATTAAAGGCAAAGCCTGTTCCATTTTGCCTTTGTACACCCAGCACTGACCAAAGTGACTACCTGGCATGTAACAGGAATGTAATACCTGTGCATTGAACTGAGTTGAAACACCTCCAGATTTAGAAGAGGAGGATCGGATTTCAAATCTATGTTCTGTTATCCATTCATTCATTCCCCAGAGTCATTCATTCAAAAGACGCTTTAAGTACTTACTATATATAAGGCATTGCGCTAGACGTTGGGGCTATAGAGTGAAAAAACAGGCCCTACCTTCAAGAAGATTGCATTCTATTTTGTGAGAGGGGGAAGATACGACATTTAGTATCCCCACTCTGGGCATCAGGATCTTCATCTATAGAATGAAGGAATTAGACTACTAAATGGTGTCCAATGTTCCCCCTTCCCCCAAATCCTATCACCACATACTCCATTTAACAATGGGAGGTTCAGATGCCATACATTTTGGAATTTCTTTTGCTGCATGTCTAAAATATCAACAGCAACAACCAACAATAAGGCTAGACACATTATTGGGCTGTGCCAATAATAGGAAATTGACCATGGCAAAGTGTGCCACTAAAAACTATTATAAATAAAAAAGGTTCCAGAACCCCTGTGTTATTCCTACATTTGATAATCTTCAAACAAAGTAAAAGGAAACTAAATGTGAAGATAGATTTGGGATATGATTTGGAAACAGAGAGGTACAGTTAGTCAATAAACATTTACTTAAAGCTCACCATGTGCTAAGTTTGTGCTATAAGTGTTTGGGCATGTAGAAAAGAAAGCATAATATTGAGTTTAAAATATGGGGAAATGGGAGAACAATTTCGTGATTTGCAAGGCTCAGTCTGGGGTTGATCCGAGTCAGAAAAGAGAAAGAATTTTTAAAAATAGAGATAGTATACTGACAACTGTAGACTTGAAACTCAAAAAGACAATGAAAAGTATATAAAAGTTCTTTTTAAAAGTAGGAAAAAAAGTTAATCTACCTCAATTTTGACTCCCCAACAGCAGGAATATTAGAATTAGTGATTTTTCACTCAGACACGGACAATACAAAGCATTGCCCTTTGTCAAGGTATCAGAATCTCCAGCATGAGGCAAAAGGAAGGTCCAAGTTTTGCAGAAAATTTATAGAAATTTTAGATTTCTATGACTATGGATGCAGGTCAACCAAACTGAAATTAGGCCCTGAGTTCTGACATATGAGGACTTCATATCTCTACAGAGATTTGGCCATTGCCTTAAGTTCTTATGGGAGAACAACTGCTAGGAATTTGACACAATAAGGTGGAGACCACCACATGTTGGTTCTATTAGTTACAAGCTCGCAGTGACCATATTATGGAAGATACAGATCCAATAAGGGAAAATGAACCAAACTTGGATAAATTATTTCAGACTCTAAAATCCCAGGATGCGAAGTATATAGAAAGCTAAAATCACAGCTTGGCCTGAGGAAATCTATAGAGTACTTGCTATCTCAGGTTCAGAAGAAGCAATAACTGGAATTGATACATTGAGTAAAATCTTTGCCCTATGGCAGAAACCAAAAAATTCATGTTGAATTATTGATGGGAAAAGTCTGATGGGATCCAGTAGACTTGCCTGCTCCAAAGCAAGCTATAAATACCCCTCAGCATAGAATCAAAGAAAAAGATTAGGAAGTCCCTACAATACAGTGAAAGACTTGAAACAGGAAAAGGAAGACATAATTGGGAAAATTACACCTTTTAATTCTCTTGTTTGGACACTATAAAAGGCCAGAGGAGAACAGAGATTTACAGCGAACTCTAGGAAACAATGCCAAGACTAAACTCATAAAGGGAACTCTTCCTAATGTTTAGGAAATTATTGATGAAATTAAAGAACATTATGGACCTTAGTTTTGGGTTACTGATTTAAAGAATTTTAAGTTCCTTGTGGCTAAAGAAAATCAGAAACGGTTCACCTTAACACGACAGGAAGTATAATATACCTCCTGTAGTTTGCCACAAAAATCTGTTACTAGCCCAGTTTCATGCCACAATTTGTGCAGACAGGATTTAGATAAAATTGACAGAGGTACTTGCCTCGTACAATACTACATAGATAATGTATTAGCAAAGGGAGTGCAATAAACAAGAAGTGGAGGAAGTTACAGAAAGGATTAGTGAGAGGCTGAAGAAAGGAAGATTCTTGTCCCATGGAAATTATAGGAAGGGTAATCCATCAGTTAAGTTCCTACATGTTATTTGGACCCTGAAGGGAGTATCAATTTCCTAATAAATAGTAGAAAATACTTTACCCTTGGGACCCTCCCTCTCCCAAAGAATAAAAAAAAAAAAAGAAGAAAAAGAAGAAATACAGGGACTTGTTGGACTGTTTGGTCTTTGGAAAGAAGTATTCCACACTTAGTTTCTGAGGTCAAAAGGAAATTGAGGGACAGCTAAGTGGCACAGTGGATAGAGCACTGGCCCTGGAGTCAGGAGGACCCGAGTTCAAATCTGACCTCAGACACTTGACACTTACTAGCTGTGTGACCCTGGGCAAGTCACTTAACCCCAATTGCCTCACCAAAAAAAGAAAAAAGGAAATTGAAAAAATTGATTGGGGTCTGAAACAACAGCAGGCAGTAGGGCATGTAAAAGGGGCTGTGACATGCTATGTATAGGTCTTGTCCCAATTTCTCCAGACTCCTCTTTCAGACTCTATGTTCTCTGGGATTCCTGCTTCACAATGAACAGACTTGAGTTTATCTTAAACACTTTCTTTTCTCCCTCCCACTCCCTTCTGACTCTCACTGAAACCCGAGTTCCTCCTGATGCTAATGCATCCACTGCCATCCTTTCTGGAAGTACTTTCAAGCACCTTCACTCATACATCTTCAACTCAATGGCCATTATGGAAAAGGCAAAGTATTCATAATTCCCTATTGCTATTTCCGAGCTTCACTTCTACCACCATTACTCAGTAAGCTCTCCTCCTTTGAGGTTTTTTCAATCCATATTTATCACCCAATCAAGATTCTAGTAGCTGTTCCCCACCAATCCATAAGATATTCCTCTTACTTCTCTCAGTGAAATCAGGGCCTGGCTCACAGTCTTCCTTATAGCCCCAACTCCTATCCTCATATAAGGAGATTTCAATCTACATATGGATACTTTCTCAAACTACTCAATTCTCATGACCAACTCCTACATGATACCTCAGCTACATACAAAGATGATCATATTCTTGATCTTGCCATTGCCCATAAATAATCCACTTCAAAGTTCATGAAATCCAAAATTCCTTTATCTGATCATAACCCTTTATCATTTCATCATTCCCTTTGCCCTGCTTATCTTCACCAGGACCCCCAGTACCTCAGTCTCTCAGTTCTTTCCCAGGCCATCACTCCTACATTTTTTATACTCTCCCTATTCCAACCCCTTGGGAAAACATTTCAATTCCATTAAGAATGATTTCCTTAGGAAACCATTTCTATACCATTTCATACTCCAGTCTCTTGTCCTCTTGTTCCATCACACCATTCATGCCTTGCCAAACTCAAACCTTGGATTAGCTCCATCATTCATAGCCTTTGCTCCCATTCCCATGCCACTGCAGAAAAGCTGGGGGAAAAAATCAGTAAACCATGCTAGTTGGGTCTACCATGAATTTATTACATAATCTCAGCTGGGCCTTGATTGCAGTAAGGCAATTTGTTAGCTGCCCCCCCCCCACAGTGGTTACTCTAAATCCTTTCCTTCTTCCTCAAGATTATTATAGCATTCCTCCCTACCTTATCAGCTGAGGACCCTCACCTTATACTTCACTGAAAATCTTGAGGTCATTTGATGAGAACTCCCTCTTCTTCCCTCTGCCTAATATATCTTTCTTTATTGGCAATAACATGCAAAGAGCCTCTTTCACTTCTCTCTCATGAAGAGGTAGTTCTTGCCAAAGCAAGCCCCTCTATGTGGATGCTTGGATCCCTTTCCATCTCAACCTCTGTAGCAGATTGCCCTCTCTATCACCCTAACTCTCTCAACTAATCTTCATCCTCTCCCTGCTGCCTGTGAATATGTTTATGTCTATCCCAGACACAAAACACCTCTGCTTGGTCTGGCCATCCCATCTAGCTACTTGCCTAAGCCTTTCCTCCCTTTCTGGTTAAACTCTTTGAGAAAGTCATCCACAATAGGTCTCTCTCCTTTTCCTTCTAAACTTTCAGTAAGTTCACTTCCAACATCATTATCCAAATAAAACTGCTGTCATTTCATTTGTGTCCAACTCTTTTGACCCCATCTGGGGTTTCCTTAGCAGAGATACTGAAGTGGTTTGCCATTTCCTTCTTCAGATCATTTTACATATGAGAAAACTGAAGCAAACAGGGCTAAGTGACTTGCCGGGGTCACACAGCTAATAAGTATCTGAAGTCAGATTTGAACTCAGAAAATGAGTCTTCCTGATTCCAAGCTTGGCCCCACCTGATTAATTTAGTATTGTTTGAATTGGGTGAGAATGGGAAACTGACTAAGTACCTAATTAAGGGTGATTGGATGGAGGCCACACTTGGCTGGCCCTGAGTGACTGTTGATATACTACTGACAGCAAGAGACCACTCTCAACCAGCTTGAAAGACCTCCCCTTTGGGGGAGGGAGAGAGGAACTAGGAAGTGGACACTCACTCATAGAAGAACTCTCTTTTTTTGGTGAGGAAGGCAGGAGTCCCCCTTGTCATTCAGGACATTGGTTTGGTGGTGAGAGATTTCATGTGGGCTGGTAGGAAAGGAAATTGATTTCTTTCTCTCTGGCTATACTGAATTAGATCTAAGCTAGGACTTCCATGCTATAAGGAATCTGTTCTCAATCTCTCTCTCTCTCTCTCTCACTAACTTATAACATATATTTTAATAAATCTTTAAAAACCTAAATTCTTGCTGAATTTATCCGTGATTTTAGTCAGCTTCCCCCCGTGACTGGGAAGCGGCAGATTAAGACCCACAATTTAGATTTTAAACACACACTCTTTCCACTGTGACAACTAGCTGCCCCTTAGCCAAGTTATTGCATCATAATTGGATTAAAAACTGTAAGAGACGTTAGAGATCGCCTTCCTCATTTTGCAAATGATGAAATCTCTGAGTCTTAGTGAGGTGAAGAGTCAAATTCACACAGGTACTACATGCTGGATCAGAGACTAGAACCCAAATCTATGACCTCTAAGTTCACAGGTGTTATTTTCCCCCCCTTGACCATGTTATGTCTTTAAACTTCTATTTCTCTACCTAAAATGGGAGAATAATATTACATAATGACAAGGCATAGTCATTACATTAACACTTTTCCTATAAAGACCTCACTCTAACATACAAAAGCATATTCAATTTTCTGGCAAAAAGATGTCATACTAATTTAAGGCACTCAATCTTATTATTGAGATCATTTTCCCAGTACGTGAACTACTTACTTTGGGGGATGCAGGCACTTTAAAAAGCTGTATCCAACTCTTTCAGGCCTTTTAGCAAATTATTGCTTCCGTGTACTAAAAAATAGTCCTTTGGGAGCTAAATGCAACTTTGGAAAGTGCCTAACAACAACCTGAGAATTGTATAAGCCCTGCTGGAATCAGATTACTTAATGACAGCAGTCTTTGAAACAGCTACTCCAAGTCCAGCTAGGAATTGTAATGATTGGAATGACGCCACCTACTGGAGACTTGCTGTGGGAAAGCTCCACCATGAGGAAAATGCCTCAGAGGCATTGTGGCTTTTCCTTGGCGTCAGGAAATGACGCTTGCTCATGGGTGCTGTCTATCAAGTCTACCAGCCAATCAACTGGAGGAGCCTCCTATGGTCTGGGAGGAGACAGGAAGGAGGAAAGGGAGCCTGCGCAGAGAGCGCGGGCCTTTTTGGCTTCCGGACTTGATGGTGGTGGCGGCAGAGGACTTCACAGGAGATTTGAGGAAAGATAGGAATGCCAGACTGTTAGAATTCTGTTCTCAATCTTTTTCTTTCTATTTTCCAATAAACCCTTAAAAAACCTAAACTCGTTTTATCAGTGATTTTTAGTCAGTTTCCCCCAAACTGGGGGAACACATTAGAATCCACATTTAGAATCTTAAATTACACAGAATGATTAAGTGGGAGCAAGGGTTTCCTGCATTGAGTTCCTGATCCCTTCATCTATAGTGAGGAAGTCAAACTTTGAGTGGTCCATAACTAAGGAAGAGAAATGCTTCCCCAGTTTGTCTTGCATAGTCACTCTGCTATGGATAAAGGACACCTCCCAAAGACGATTTCAGCATTCATAGCTTCTGTCCATGTTTCTAAGTCCCTAGATGAGAAAATAAGTAGATGGGAAAGTCTTAATAATTGCATCTTGATTCAGCGGTGAGGTTGGAAGGCAGTGAGTAATTCTATAAAACTTAAGATGCTGCTGAAGTTTAGAACCATGAACCAAGCTTTAGGGAAGGGTTACCACAACACCAACCTGATTCTGAGGTATACCATTTCCCTTGCCTGGTCCCTATGGCAAACTCATTCCAGGTAATATTTTCTTCTCTCTCTCTGCCAGTTTTCCCACAAGTGAGCTTATACCCATCTCCCCTTCTTGCTGTTACCACTTGCCACAAGTGTAAAAATTATTAGTTAGAGCTCTGTTTAAATATGACATTGCTCCAAGATTGTTTGTTTCTATTCTGCCTTTGTTTATTCTTCACTGTTTTCAGAACTCGATCCAAAGACAGAAGGAAGCAAGGAATTAAAATGGCAGGGGACCCTTTCAAAATTAGCAAAAAGACACCAAATTGGCTGTCATACATTACAGTTGGTTACCTGGACTTGGTCCCAGCACCTGGGGAGTCAAGATCATTTGTTCTTTTTCAACATGAGAGAGTCGTGGGTTAGATTGAGGAACAAAATTATTAGATACAAAAACAAACACAGCCAGACATGTGACTGAGCTGTTTTACCCAGGATGTTGTAACAAGTGAAGATAACAACCAAGTAGGAAAAACCCAAGCATGTCTAGGAACAAAATCAGCTTTAGCCAATATTCCAGAGATGCCCAATGAAAATACCAAGTGTTTGTCAGTGAAGAGCCTAATTATCCATTGTAATTCATATCTTCTTTTTGAAAAGATGGATTGATTTGTAACTACTGACATTTAGTAGCAATGGTGTTCAAACTTCTTTGATAAAAAAAATTCACGAAGTATTTAATGATAGAAAACCTTTTTGTTCACCAAAATGTCATTTATTCTTAATTATATAATCAGCTATATTTCTAGTCAGAATAATATGACTGAATATGCTTTATTATTCTTGAAAATCTTGGAAATTTGCTTAGCTATGTGACTCTGGACAAGTCACTTAGCCTTAATGCAAACTGGGAATAACAATAGCAAAGACCTCCCATGGTTGTTGTGCAGATCAAATGTGATAATATTATTAATACACTTACCACAGGGCTGGATTACTTAATAAGTGATTGTTTCCTTCCTTGTTTAGTTTAACATGGAAGAATATAAATTCTAAAGACTGATTCCAGGTCTTAGCACAGTGTCTTGTATATATTAAATGCTTAATAAATGCTTGCTGGTTGACAATTTTTTTTTCAGGGCTATGAGGGTTAAGTGACTTGCCCAGGGTTACACAGCTAGTAAGTGTCAAGTGTCGGAGGCCAGATTTGAACTCAGGTCCTCCTGAATCCAAGACTAGTGTTTTATCCACTGTGCCACCTAGCTGTCCTTGGTTGACAAATTTTAAGTTTGCTTTATTTCAATATGTGATTCTAATGGCTTTCATATCTGAAAAAAGATACCTCAGAAAGATCAAAACTATGTAGGTCCTTATGGGGAAAAGTGTCTAGTTTATTATGCTTATTAAATCATAATATTCATTATTTAGTCCCACCAATCAATTAAGTAAATATATGTTTTCAAAGTTCCATTAGTGAACTTTTATCCTCCCTGTGTCAACTAACTGCATCATGCAAACAAGTTCAAACATGTTGCATTTTGATATTTTTAACAAATGGATTCGAAACCTCACTGAAGCTCTTGGAAGATTTTAGATACAAAAGAAAATTATATTTCCAATTTTTAAAATTGTAGACATGAGAGTTTTCTAGCAACAAATTATATAACAATTCAAACATTTTCACATACCTAGTTTCAAAATTCTCAAAAGCAATTCCTTTTGGGGGCAGTTAGGTGGCACAGTGGATAAAGCACCGGTCCTGGATTCAGGAGGACCTAAGTTCAAATCCAACGTCAGACACTTGAAACATACTGTGTGACCCTGGGCAAGTCATTTAACCCTCATTGCCCCACCCCCAAAAAATTACTTTCTGACTCCTTGGAAAAACAAAAAATACAAATTCTTAAAAACTGTACTTAGCAGTTTGACTAACTGCTGCTTGCACCATAACTACAATATAGTCATTGTAAGCACTATGATTTCTTTCTTTTTTTTAATCTTTGTGTATATCCAGGGGGCGGGGTGTAGAAGGAGAGGTAAGTATTTATATGGCTTCAAATATGTGCCAGAGACTGTACTAAGTACTTTTTAAAAAATATTATCTTATTTGATCATCACAGCCATCTCGTGAGGTAGGCATTGTTATTATTCCCATGTTTACAGCTGCAGACGAAACTTAAAGTGACTCACCCAGAGTCATACAACCAGGAAGTATCTTAGGTTATGTTTGAACTCAGGGATCCCTGAGACTCAAAGTCTAGTCCTCTATTCACTGTACCACTCTATACCTCTGTAGTAGGTGGTAGGGAGGCCTTATCTCTTATTTATAAGATCCAGTTAACAGTTATTGCATTAATTTGATCAGTGTAGCTAGGGGAGCAGATTAAATTCAATACTAAAAAAAAAAATCACTTCCTCCTACTAAAAAATGAAAGGTGAGTTTGTTTGTTTGTTTTTTGACTGCCATAAGTTAATATGAGAGGCAAGATATGCATACACTGGCAAGAGAAATGGGCTTTTTCCAATGATGGCTGCCCAACAACCAACTCCTACTATCAAAGAGGAAAAAGATGAAATATTGCTTACTCACTGGTTTTGGCAAGAAAGGCTGCAGCAGAATAAAGGAGTGTGGCGTGATTATGCACAAAGGGAGTGGTGGGAATCATGTTTTCGACATGCCTCATGATTGGCAAGAGAGCAATTCAAGCTATCTTCAGTTTGGTGAGTCTGAACCCCCATAGTTTATGCTCAATTTGTGATAGGAGCATCTTAATTTTATCCACTCACAAGAGGGAAAAAAATGTTTCTTTTGGCACCTAAGAACAGTGTTATTGCTAGGGGGAAAATTTATTACAGAGAATTTTAAATTAACATTCTATTTTCTATCAACTACAATTGTTGTGGACATGTGTATGCATGATTAGAGGACAGGAAAAGACTAATAAAAACAAGTTCTTTTCAAGGTTAAGTGACAATAAGTGCAGACTTCTGTTCAGCTTTTGAGACTACATGAAACCAAATAAAAAATAGTTTTATCAGCTCTCAGTCCTTCCCCAGAATGTCCTCAGATATTGCTATCATTGCCCCCAACCACATGCCCTTAGAATTAATGAGAGTACTAGCATCTTCTACATCGAGTTAGCTTCCTCAAGACTTTTTCACCTGGGATTCTCAGTACATAAAGATGGTAACATTCAAGAAAACAGGAAAAAATTCACCATATTGTAGGAAAAGTATGAAAAAAATCTGACCTTATTTCATGTCATAGGGGGAGAAGGGAAGTTAAAGGACCTACGTTTCTGAGTATATTTGGGAGGGAGTATCCCTAAGTTTTACCAAACAATACAATGGTGAGATGTTTAGTCTTTCTGGGAACCTCCTAATATAATGATATTACAACTTCAGTTGGAAAAACAAACCTTAGTTTCTAAAGGGTCTGTCTTGCCTACTGACCTAGTTCAAGGGATTTAGTCAAACAGAAGCAAAAGATGAAGTATGATTGGTTCATAGATTCTAGGGTAACAAAGGATTTCAGAGATTGTTCAGTTGAATGGAATCTCCTTGGAGTCAGGGATTATTTCATTTGGTTTTGGGGGCCCAGAATTTAGTATGGTGCCTGGCACTAGAAGGTGTTTAATTAAGGCTTATTGAATTGAATTGAATCTGGTCCTTCATTTTATGGATGAGGAAACTATGGATCAGAAGAATGAAGTGCCTTGCTTACAATCACACAGGTAGTAAAAGTAGTTGAGACAATTCAATTCCAGGCCTTCTGGCTCTGAATTCAGTGTTCTTTCCACTACTTCAGATCCCTCATCAGGGTTGATCCATTCCAGTGTGATCACATAAGTTGGCTTTTAGCCCTAGAGTTTAAGGTTTTATTCACCCCTGGTTTGTACTCTGGGCCAGAGCTCTGACCACTGGCTTTGGGTTCAAACTACTATTTTGGTCTTCTGGCTCCTGTCCCTAATCCCAGCTTTCTGACCTACTGCTGACTCCCCACCTTCAGTCCCAGGCTTTTGCCACAATTGGTGAGAGAAGTGAAAATGACTAAGAATTCATATTCTGAATAATGCCCTGGTACAGAGGTTGAGTCAGTAAACTAGAATAATGGGCCACAGGCTATTGTGGGGAAAGAAATAGATACTATAATGACCTGGGATGGATTCCAGACCCTTCCCAACCAATCACGTCACCCTGAGAAGGTCATTTGACCTCACTGAGTCTCAGCTTTCTCATCTCTGGAAAAAAGGGAAGGGGTTACACTGGTTAATCTTAAGAGAAATATTTATTTTTTATTATAGATTTAGATATAGAAGGAACCATAAAGAGTATTTAATCCAATCTCCTTATGTTACAGATGAGTATATTAAGGCCCAGAAGCATCAATAGTGATTTGGCCAAGGCTACACAGATAATAAGTAGCAGAAGTAGGATTTGAACCCAGATTATCTGATTCCAAATCTAAAGCTCTTATCACTATACCAAGATCTAATGTCCCCAACAGGGCCATGGGGCCACATACTAGGCATGGTCCCACAGGATCATAGGATGATGGTATTTTTTTTTAATGGAATTTGAAAGGATCTTAGAAGTCATCCCCTTTATTAGACACTACTCTATCCATCATTACCAACTGCCTAAAAAAGTAACTGAATGGCTACACGAGTTGTTGCATATGATTGTGTTGGGATACTACTGTGTTGTAAGAAATGATGAGCTCGATGATCTTAGAAAAATATGAATAGACTTGCATGAAATAGGGAAGAATGAAATGAACTGAGCCAAGAGAATGTTGGATATGGTAACAGCAATGAAATATTGTTTTAAGAACAACTTTAAAAAATTTGGGGGGCAGCTGGGTGGCACAGTGGATAAAGCAACGGCCTTGTATTCAGGAGGACCTGAGTTCAGATTTGGCCTCAGACACTTGACACTTACTAGTCGTGTGACCCTGGGCAAGTCACTTAACCCTCATTGCCCTGAAAAAAATAAAAAAAGAAAAGAAAAAGAAAGGCAAAAAAAAAGAATAACTTTGAGCAACTAAGTCATTTTGACTATTAGAAATACCCAAATTAACAACAAAGGACATATGAAGGAAGAATGGACAAATGAAGCATTATAGATTTATGCACACACACACACACACACACACACACACATTTGCGTCTGATGGTAGAGAAGGTGGGAAGGGAAGAAAAAAAGGGAAAAAAAATGAAAACTTTATATATTTAAAAGGAATAGAAAGTTGTACATAATAGATTTGCAGTTTTGTGTGAAACCATCTTTTTAAATTATACTATGTTATGAAAATGCTTGTTTTAGTACATAAATTAGAAATGAAAGAAAGAAATTTTTTGAAAAAAAATGTTTTCCCATCCAGAAGAAAGCCTGTAATCCTAAATTATCCTTCATTTAAGGTAGAAAAGCCAGAATCATTCAAGAAAATATAAACAGGGGCAGCTAGGTGGCACAGTGTATAAAGCACTGGCCCTGGATTCAAGAGGACCTGAGTTCAAATCCGACCTCAGACATTTCAGACTTTACTGGCTGGGTGACCCTGGGCAAGTCACTTAATCCTCATTGCACTCCCCCCAAAATATATATATATATATATATATATATATATATATATATATATAAACAATATACCATATCATAGATACACTATAAGCATTTGGTAAATTATGTAGAATATATGTAGAAGCTACAAAAAACTGAACTTTTCCCAGAGTAAAAAGTTCTATTTTATGAACAATAATTCACACATGCAAGTACCTTTAACCTTTCTTAATTGTTTACATCCTGAAGAACTTAATTCATTGATCCTGGCCTGGGTAGAAATGGAAAACAAAACTAAAACACACTGATCACATCACAGTTGTTGGATGCCATTTTATAAGTAAGAAACTGAAGGCCAGAGATGCTGACTCATCTAGATTTACAAAGCTAGTTAAGCATATGAAGCAGAATTTGATTCAAGATTCTAGCTTCAAGTCTAGAACTCTATCCACTAAGATGTTCCTTTTAACATGTTTAATGGAAACATATGCAAAATAATAGTAAATTATATCAATACATCAAAAAGTTATTTTTCCATGCTACAGATATATCAGGAATACAAGGATAGTTCAACACTCAAAATAATAATAATAATAGTTGGCATTAGAAATATTAACAAACCATAAAAACCAGGTTCTATTACTAGATACATAAAACACTTTCAATAAATATATTTTATGATAATGATTCCTAAAATATTAGTAATAGAAGAGTGTTTCCTTAACATGCCAAAAACTATATCTTATGGTTTATGGAAAATCATGAGCATTACCACTTTATAAAGCAGAGAGAAGCAGTAGGAGGTAAAAATATTTTTAAAGAAAAATGGTGTTGGGAACCAGGAAGTAGGCTTGAGTGGGTGGCCCAGGTGGGGGAGGGAAGCAGGCTGGTTAGAGGTGACAACTACAGCACACAAAGTTTTGCTGTCTGGTTAATTAGCAAGTTGGCCTGGGGTTATCTACAGACCAGGAAACAGGCCAGGTGAGTGAAGAACCTGACCCTCCTTAAAGCGTACCACCTGGAACCCCTTGAAGCTTAGGATAGTACAGCCTGGAAACACTGCCCCAGTTTAAGGAGTTAAAAATCAAGTAAAAGACACATAAGATGAGCATACAGAGAAATGTGAGAACCATAGAAATTTTCTTTAGTGACAAGGAAGATCAAGGTGCACGATCAGAAGAGGTTAGCAACATCAGGGCTCCTACATCCAAAGCTTCCAAGAAAAATATGAATTGGTCTTACGCCACAGAGGTGCTCAAAAAGGACTTTGAAGATAAAGAGAGGTAGAGGAAAAAATTAAAAGAGAAATGAGGATGCAGGAAGGTCATGGAAAAAAAAAGTCAATCTCTTGAAAAGCCAAATTGGCCAAATGGAAAAGGAGGTACACAAGCTCTCTGAAGAAAATAATTGCTTAAAAATTAGTATTGACCAAAAAGAAGCTAATGGCTTTATGAGAAATCAAGACACAATTAAAAAATAGAGGGCAATGTGAAATATCTCCTTGGAAAAACAGCTGACCTGGAAAATATATCCAGGAGAGATCATTTGAAAATTATTGGACTACCAGAAACATCTTCAAGATATCCAACTAAGCATTAATCCCAAACTTCCAGTCAACCCTAAAGCCAATATTACTTCCCCTGCCCCCCAGGTAGAGTTTAAGCTTCTTGAGGGCCAGAACTAATTGTTTTGTCTTTATATCTCCAGCAGTCTATACATTGTCCATTCAACTGCCCATTCTGTCCTGGACACTAGGCATTTTTCATGCTTTGTTTTTTCTGGTTTGGATAATTGGACCATATTCTTTTTTAACATTTTCAAGGATCACTTAGGAGGTTCTGCAATGTTCTGAGGCTAGATACAGTCAACACAATGTCATCTGCAAATAAATCAGAGGGCCACACCATTTCCAGGGAATCCTCTTCAGCTTAGACTTTGTGATGGATATGCCTTAGGACAGCTACATATTTCTCCTTATCTTATATATCAGTCCACATTAATAAGCAGATAGTTGTCTAAGAGTCATCTGTAATTTTTATCTTCCAAAGAATGTGGTATGATTTTGACGCATAGAAGGAAGGTGACCCTGCTAGAGAGGAGGCCTCAAGGTGGTGTTTTGCCCTAGCAAAGTAAATGTGAGTCAGCAAACAATATGTATAGTGGCATTGTTTGTTTTTAATCTTTCAGTCAGCTGTATAAGGATAAAAATATTGCCTTCTTTCAAATATCATTTGTAAAAGCTGCCATTTTCATTCTAATATTTTCAGTAAGGATACTCTCAATGTATATGCAGTTAAGTATGAGGAAATTTTGTTTAGATAGGAAAGGAGGACTGTGGACCAATAATCATTAATGTTGTCTGGGTTGCCTTTTGGAAAGGTGTGGAATAATAAAGGCTGACTTTCCTTTGATACATCTCCAAAAAACCTCCAAACCATTGCTCCTCCTAAAGTGGGCCTCCATGGGTTTTTGGGGGTTTTTTTGTTTTTGTTTTTTGGGGGGTTTTTTGCCGGGCAATGGGGGTTAAATGACTTGCCCAGGGTCACACAGCTAGTGTCAAGTGTCTGAGGTCGGCTTTGAACTCAGGTCCTCCTGAATCAAGGGCTGGTGCTTTATCCACTGTGACACCTAGCTGCCCCCTGGGCCTCCATGTTTATACTTGGTATAGTTCAGCTGCTTTTACCGGGCTTTGTCTTTTCCAGCGCTATTACCACATCCTCTCTCTATATGTCCAAGATTGTAACACTGAGTCCAGATGCAGTGATTCTACTGCCCTTACCAAGGCAAACCTTCTGCTGTTGTCCTCTTCCCAAGTTCATCCTTAAATGCCCTCCAGACTACTTTGCTTAGCTGGGTTTCTTGAAAAGCTTCCTGTAAGCTGAATTTCTTCACTGCTTTGTGAAGAAATACTGTTCATAATCCCCCATAAATCTCTATAAGATTTAATAAACAAGTTTAGATTCTGAAACAGTGGGGGTTTTCACTACACTATCCCTCTGCTTGGTAAGCAAGCCAAGTGTTTGCTGACTACAGAGGTTTGGGCTTCTTTTGGTCACCTCATGGGGCAATTAATTCACATTGATTAAACTTATTTATGAAACTGTCATAACCTTTGTCAGTTTCCTTTATTCCATCTATGTCCTACTATTTAGCATCAATAATGTTTAATAGATCATATTGGAAATGTTTTAATTGCACATCATTTCTTTTTCTCATTTTTCTTCTTACTTCTAGATTTATTGCTTTGATTTGGGCACTAATAAGTCAGTGGACTGATTGTACACAGAGATGACCCCCACATCAGTAATGAGTAATTTCCTGCTGCACTTCCCTATCTTTTCACCCTCTGAAACAGATGTTTTAATATTAGGGGTTTTCTTTGCCAGTACTTATCATATGCACACTGCAATAAAAGATGACCAAATGCCCCCCAAAAGTAATTCTTCTTATTGCATTTGGATGCATAATAAAACCAAGTCTACAAGTTTTCTGTATTTGCTTCTCCAAGGATAACCTTTTAGCCATTATCCCCTCTCTCCCTCACCCTATCTTGTACTTCAAGTCTAGGTTTCCCATGAAATGCAGTTGATTCCCTATCATGGTCAGGCCTGCTACAATAACTTGCTGAATTGCACTTGGGTATTCTTTTCTTTTTGTAAATAGACTTGTTTATTTGAAAAATAAAATAAATTGGAATAATATGTTATGTTGCATTACAAGGCTAAAAGTATATAAGGCTAAAAATCTTTAGGGACTAGAGCTGTCCTGAAATAATTGTTCTCCATGGGGGCCAGATATATATGGGGGGAGGTACCTTGAATCCTGTCACTGACAAGATAAATAACATTAGGTTAGAGATTGAACTAAATTTCTAAAAGTGTCTTCCAACTATAAAATTCTATGGCCTCAAGACAATAAATTTCTAAGTAATAAACTTGTGCTTCCATTTGACCACAATTTCCCTTTTCCTGTTGGTTTCATTTATACTAGGATTATAAAAAAGGGCTAAATTTTAGTTCCTCGAGAAGCAGATCCATTTATTGGTCATTGGATTTAGATCTTTCATTTACAATACCAATAGTTGTCATTCCCTAATAGATAAGTGGTCAAAGAATATGGACAAATGGTTCTTCAAAGAAGAACTGCAAAATGTTAACAAATATATGAAAGAATGCTCCAAATTACTAATAATGAGAAATAAGTGAATCAAAACAAACCTCAGTTTTTACCTTACACCCAGTAATTTGGCAAAGATAATAAGAGAAGGAAATAGTTTATGACAGGGGGTTGTAGAATTGTCATTCTACACCAGCACACCAGTGCATTGCTGGTGAAGTTGTAAATTAGTTAAAAAAAACATTCTGAAAAGAAATTAAGAATTATACAAATAAAATGACTAAAATTTCCATACCCTTTGTCCCAGGGATTCCATTACTAGGCATCTTGTGCATACCAAGATATTTATAGAAGCACCCTTTGTGTTAGCAAAGAACTAGAAACAAAGTAGATGCCCACTGATCAGTGAATGGCTAGATAAATTGTGGCACATGAATGTAATTGAACATTGCCATTTCTTGCAGAATAGCCAATGAGAAGTACAGAAAGGTATAAAAGGCTTACATAAACTAATGCACAGTGAAGTAAGCAGGGCCAAAAAAAGAATGTACACAATGACTATAATGTAAAAGAAAGAACAACCACCCCAAAACAAAGGAATGGAAATGTTACAAAATGACAAAGAACTGGCATGGCACCAAAGAAGACATTGGAGAAGATACCTCCTCCCACTACTTTGCAGAGGTGAAAGCTCCACAGTTGTGGAATACTGGTATAGATTTTTAGATTTTCCCCATGTATTGATCATTTTTGCCAATTGTTTTGCCCCTCTTATTCTACTTTTTCTTTTAAAAAATATTCTTGGTTACATGGGATAGGGAAGGAGTGGGACAAGAGGAAATTTAGGCACTATGAAAACAAAAGAGATCAATTATTTTTTTAAGGATACCTGAGCTAATACAAATAGCTAAATTAATGATTATAAATTGTCTAAAACTCATGCCATTCTTAGAAGACGTAGCCTCCCTTTTCCAGCACTGTCACCAACACCATGGAAGTGAAAGGGGACAGCACAGGAGGTAGAGTCATTCTGTATGGTTGGTTCATGATTTGCCATGGCTGAAGAAATCAACACCAAGCAGCCAGCCTATGGATAACTGCCTAGATGATATTTATCCAGATTGGTCCTCAGAAAACAGGCACAATGTGTTTGAAAATATGTAATATAAATTGCAAAACTTATAATATGGTGCCAGTTTTAGTTTTTTGAGTTAACTAGATCAGTTACAGGAAGAAAGGAACTCTCTGCAGGAAATAAAAATACAACAACAATTTGTAAAGAGAAAGCAAGAAGGAAAGAAAGGGAAAAGGAGGGAGAGGGGGAGGGGGAAACTATGCTCAATTTGGGGAATGGCTAAATAAACCTGAACTCAGTAAAATAAAATTGTACCATAAGAAAAGATAAATATAAATAGTACAAAGAAAAATGGAAAGACATATGAAGTGAAAAAAGCAGAACCAAAAAACCAAAACCAAAACAAAACCAATACTCACTGACTTCAATGACATGAAACAGAATTAAAACTCACAGTAACTTTAATGAATAATAAGTGCTACCTTAGTAAAGTTAATAAAGTCCATGGTCTTCCTTTCTTTTATTAATCATTAAATAAATTAAAGATAAGATTATATGTAACTCAAAACTACTTTTTAAATATTGCTTTCCTTAAGTCTTCCTAGGTTTGATTTTTTTTCTTTGTTTATTCCAATTTGGTCCCTGTAATTTGGTTTCATTCTTACTGATCATTTCACTCATATTGTTTTTCCTGATCTCTTATTCACATACATGAGTGTGTGCAGTCCATTAGTCAAAGCAAAGAATAAACTCATCAATAAACAAACAAAAATGATATTTATAATGGTGAGCCCTGAAAAATGGATCCTTTTGCCTTACACATTTTAAAAAGGGAATGAAAATTTCTTTCTGGAAAATGTTACTTAATCAACACAAACTATGTCTTCATTCAATTCCAGCACAAAACATAGCTGTGTAATCTGAATAAGCCTTAGCCAAATCTCTATTTCATCAGCATGGAGAACCCAGGCCTTCCTGGTGCCAAGGCCAGCCCAGTATTCAGATCACATCATGCACACACACACACCCACTAACTTACATATCTTCCTCACTATAACTTAATATGTTTATGTGTTGGGAGGGGTAGCTTATGGGCTCTCCTACCTCTTCACTCACACTGTTCTGTGTGGGAAAATGCATTCTTTCCTATCAAGCCTTCCCTGATCTACCAGTCACTAACAATCCTTCCTTCCTTAAGATTCAGCATGACATCTCATTTGCAGCTCTGTCTGTAACGCACATATCATATTTAATTTTGTACAAGAGTTGTGAGGGTGTCATGTCCTCTTTCTACTAGATTACATGAGAAGGGATTATGATTAATTTGATCAGAATCTCTCTTATTGACTTGAAACTACCGTTCTTTCCATTGGTTGTCAACAGATCAAACAAGCAAGGGAAAACTAAAATTGGGCAGCAGCCTAAATTGGGGCTGCCCCAAATGCCAATATACAAAATAATGTTCTAACTGTTCATAACAATTAATGGAATACTTGATTATCAACTCTTTTCAAGTTGGCAATTTTGTATCTTTTTCACTTTATTAGCCTTCCACAGAATAGGAGTCCCAATAAAAGCTTTGGGTTGGGACAGGGTTCTATTATGCTATGAGGGCACTTTCTAAAGTCACCGACCAAAGGCAGATCTTATTATCTGTAGTCAGCTCTTAATCACTTAGCATCAGACTATTTGATGTGTGATCCGGGTTCATCCTCAACAAGGTAGCTTCACTTAGAGGTAACATAGACTTTGCTTTATCTGATGTCACAGCTCAGGTTAAAACAAATACCTGAGTAAGAGATTTCTAGAAAAGCAGTACTCAGGAATGTGATACAATGACAAGCTTTATTGTTAGGTGATGCGACAAACAAGCAATCAAATCATATACATACATACAATGTGGCAATACAAATTAACAGAGGTTCATTCCCATAGATTCAAGGAACTCATACAGAGCAAGGGGGAGGGAGATATGGCAGGGAAGAAACACACTCAAAGTTGGAGTCTGGGTGGCAAAATTATATACCCTAAAAATGGGTGGGGTTGATAACAGGTAACTGGTGCCAGATGTAGGAAGGGATATTTCTAATCAAACCCAGATGTAGTAGAAAAGTTCTTAGGGTCACTTACTAATACTAGGCTTCAGGGAAGTTCAGATAGGAGCAGTTTCCTTATTGGGACCACAAAATGGGGAGAGGATCTAACTTTAAGTAAGACAGAAGAAAGAATAACTCAACTCCCCCATAGCAGGTCAAGAGCTCATCCAATGATTTCAGAAAGGTCTAGAAAGAACTGTATGAACTGACATATACTGAAGTAAGCAGAACAAGGAGAATGATTTGCACAGCGACAGCAATATTGTTTGATGAAGAATTGTGAATGATAACTATTCTCAGCAGTACAATGATCCAAGACAATCCCAAAGGACTAATGATGAAGCATAGTATCCACCTCCAAAGAAAGAACTGATATTGACTGAACACAGACAAGCATACTACTTTTCACTTTCTTTCATTTTCCCTTTTATTCAAGTTTTATTATATAAAATTATTAATGTGGTAACATTTTGCATAATTGCACATGTATAACATATCTGATTGCTTACTGCAAAGAGGAGGGAAAGGAGGGAGGGAAGGAAGGATAAAATTTGGACTCAAAACTTTAAATTAAAATGTTTATTATTTTTTTAAAAGAATTCATCCAATCAAGTGTTATACCAAATTTAATAATTTAAATACAAGTGAGATGGTTAATGAGTATTTGAATCCCCTGGATATGATGGAACTGTCATATTATCCAGATAGATTCTGTGAAACACTGAACTGATAGAAGGAAAATGCCGTTTGGCATTTACTTCAAGGTGAAACCAGACAATCCCTATTTACTTTTCCCAAGAGAATAAATAGGTCTTATTGTTCTCCTTAGCAAATATCTAAGCATCCTTGTCCTTGGTTAACCCTTCCAGTGTCTTTAATAGTATTTGCTTTAGGTTAATTTGTATTATGCTAATAAAACTGACATTACCCTATAACCAGTGAGAGCAAAGAAACCTTATATTAATTTCCCTGAGCATTCAACATCCCTTTTGACTAAACTTCAATTATCTAGACCCCTTTATGTTTGATAAAACCCTTCCTTTTTCCACATAATCTAATCATAGCATCTACTTTAAGTTAACTGCTAAACTGATTTGCATTGCATGACTGATTTACATTTCTGGTATCTGTTTTGGGTTGATTTATGGTATGATAATAAAATGGAGGTTACCCTATAACCAGTAAAGAAAAAAAAAGTTTAAATACTGTCAAAAAAGAGAAAACCCTTGAGAATCTTTCTTTTGAGAAATTCTCTGCATGTTGTGCTAGCTTATTATTGGGATGAAATAAGTCAGTGTTTAGTTTTCCTAGTAATTCTCTGATCTTGTTTTGTTTAGGTGCTCACTTGTAGGAAAACCAGGGATTGCCTTTTCTGATGTCTATGTGAGTTTCTGGTTTTGTTTGTGTTGTAGGAGGATAGGTATGAAAACTATATTTAATTTTCAACTCAAGAAACTGCAAGTCTTACCTGCCTGACAAAGAGTTAACAGTGGAAAAGTCCAAACTCCATTTTGTGTACATGCTTTTATGGGCATCGGAACCACTAAGCCCAAGTGATTCCATATTGGAGTCCTATCATTACACCACTATGAAATCAAACTATAACCATAACATCAAACAATATATAGTTTATAATTATTACAATCTCCCTGCTCAATTAGCTGATTTATTGTTCTCATCTCATATTTCATAGATTTCCTCTCAGGAAAGATTCTAAGAGCACACAGTTCTACCTAGGTCCTAACTTGGATACCAGCATAACAGACCACAGATATGGGGTAGATGGCAGAAAGGAGGTAAATTGAGTGACAGGGGAGGGAAAGAATGAGAAAAAAAAAGATAGGGAGGGAAGGAGGTGGGGAAGAAAGGAAAAAGGAAAGGGGAAAGGGGGAAAGGAAGGCTGAGGATCTCAGTGTCTGGGGACCTTGGCTTGGCTTCAGACTCTGCTACCTGCTAGACCTGGGCTCATCACTCATTTTCTCTAAGTTTCACATTCCTTGTCCAGTACTACCTCTCTCACTATGTGAACTTGGACAAGTCAATCTAAAGCTCAGTTTCCTCGTTTGCAAAATTGAAGGGGTAGCATTAGAAGGCTTCCAAAGCCCCTACTCACACTCAGTTGGTGATCCTCGGGTCCTCTGATTTCATATCCATTGCTGAAATGCCTTCCTTAAGAGAAACTCACCTAATGTATTCCTTTAGTCCCAATTCTTAGAAGTCACAAGTTCATTTCAAGATAAAAGCAACTTTGGGACTTTACAGAATTTCTATACCCTTTCTGTGAGTGAGAATTACATGTCAGAGGTAAATTCCTACAACTAATTCTATTCAGTAAATAGCGGTACTTTTCCAGGCTCAAACAAGATCCCCAAAGTCACACTTTGGGTGGACAGTATTTGGCAGGAATGTAAAAATGACTCACACTAAAGCAACTGAGTCTGGTTATTAATAGCGTCCAATGAATCCACCAACCTCCACTTAAATGTATAAATTATGAACCTATAGGAGGGTCAGTCAGCAAAAATACTACCTACTACTGAGAGAATCATTGGGGATACCAACTAATTGAGAGGTAATAGAAAAAGGCCGCTTTTATGAGTGTTTTCTTCTCAATCCCTCCACTATCAATGCAGATCTGCAAATTCTCCTGAACTTTGAGTTTGGGAGTTTCCTAGAGGCAATGAGAAGTAAAATGATTTGTCCAAAAACACCCAGCTAGAAAGTATGTTCAGGTTCAAGTCCAGGTTCCTTGACTCCATGATCTGCTTATGCCACATCATCACACAGAATTTCTTTGTAAATAAAGGGGTAGATATTTCCAGCCGTATCTTTGGGCATTAAACATACTTGAACAAAGTGTTTCAGTATAAGTATGTGAATTAATCTGGAAGGAGCACGATAATGGCTTGATAAGAGTGTTAGATCAATATTCCAAAGACTTGGATTTAAATCCCAGTAGTTGTGCTCCTTACTATCAATATGACCTTGGCCAAATCACCTCAAGACTTTGGGCCTCAATTTCTCTTGTTTGCAAAATTGCGGTGGGGGGTTGAACTAGGAATATAAAAATTTGACCTTGAATATCATCATCCTGGCCTCAGAAACTTACTAGTTTTGTGACTTTGGGCAAGTTACTTATACCTGTTTGCCTCCGTTTACTTATATGTAAAATAAAATGGAAAAGGAAATGGTAAACCATTCCCGTATCTTTGCCAAGAAAAACCTAAATGTGGTCATGAAGAGTCAGACAGGACTGAAACGAACAACAACTTTTTTTAAAAAAAACCTGAGATGGAATCTAATCCCATCACGTCATTTTATAGATTAGGAAACTGAAGGTTCACCAACGTGAGACAGATGCCTTGCCCAAAGTCAGTCAACATAGCTGGTACTGCAGCATAAGTCCTGTGATGCCCAAAGTCAGTCATTCTTTATACTGGGGCATACAGACTTCTGGAAGTCCAATGCTAGACTCCATAATCCTAAGAAGGCAAGTTAAAGTAACGGGGCAAATGCAACAAAATTAATTTGGATAGAAAACTCTCAGGTGTGTCTAAAAGAGGGTGAGTAGCCTGAATAATCAACACAAGTAGGAAGGCTTTGGGAACAACTGTTTCTCAAGAGGCAGCCTGGCATCATCATGGCTAGAGAGCAGCTCCTTGCATTCAAAAGCTACAGATTTAAGTACTGCCTCCAAAAAAAGTACTGGCTGTGTGACCCTGGACCACTCACAAAATCTCTGAATATCCCTAATCAACTAGTGAAGTAATAGAATAAAACAGGTGCCAATCTGAATGGATAAAGGAAATTTTTCCACCAGGAGTTCCCCATACCAATGAAATCTCAGGCTCAGGTATATGTGTGTGTACATGTATACATACATACACACAGGCATACATATACACATATGCACACACATACGCACATACACACACACATTCTCTTCTGGAAAATTTAAGGGAGAGTTTCTGGGGTCCCATTATCCATTTTCAGTATTATGATTTGGTGATTTATTTTAAAAGTAGAATTATAGTCTTGTGAGTGAGGATATTTTCGATATTTTGGGTCAATGTTTTACCCACAAAGAGTCCTTTCAAAGGTTTGTAGCACTTTATAAAAACTGTCTTTTTTCCTTTAGAGCAGCCACATTTTTCCCCCAAACATACTGTCATGGATTCTGGTCATTGTCTTCCACTTTCCCCCAACAGACCATGGACTCTATTCTTGGACTCTGACCAGTGAGTTTCACTTTCTCTTTGCTCGAATCAGGCAGGCCTCTTCCTGGAAATTTCCAAACCATACTGCCACAGGTATGTTCATTTCTTCCCACTCTAGATCTCCATTAGAATGAAAGTCCCCTGAGGACAGGGACCACCTTCCTTGTTTGTATTTGTATTCCCAGTACAATGCCTGGTGCACTCACTAAATGAATTCTCTTCCCCACACCATAGCTCAAACAGGCCTATATATTCAATTTTAGAATTAAACTGGGGGTGGGGGCAGCTAGGTGGCACAATGAATAAAGCACCGGCCCTGGATTCAGGAGGACCTGAGTTTAAATCTAGCCTCAGACACATGACACTTACAAGCTGTGTGATCCTGGATAAGTCACTTACCTCTCATTGTGCCCCCCCCAAAAAAAAATGAAATTGAATAGAAAAATCAAATTCAGCAGAGAAGGTTCACAGCAACCCTGCCAGTAATGCACCAGTTCCAAAAATAGAATATAACCGCTCATAATTGTATAGAATTTGTAAAGGGCTTTCAAAGCCCTTTACATACAATATTTCATTTGATCTTGCCAATAACTCTGAAGAAGATAGGTGCTATTAGCTTTTATTATCCATATCTTACCACTGAGGAAAGTGAGGCAGACAGAGGTTACAGAGCTGAGAAAGTGTTCAAAGGAAGGTCTTCCTAAATTCAAATCCAGCACTCTATCCACAATGCTAAGTCAAGGATACCTTGGCACACCAATCAGCCCCAAACTCAGGCAATGGAAAGACAAGAAACTGTTTGCTTTTACCTCCCTCTTTTTCTGCTCACTCCTTTGATTTTTTCATCCTGGCTGTTCTTCAGTTCTCTGCATTCCATAAAGTTATCTCAGAGAAAGAGCATTCCCATGCAGATTGACTTCTGGGAAGCCATCTATCCAGAAAGTTTTGAATAAGACAGGTTCCCTGAACAGAAGATGGTCACTGTTTTCTAAAATTGCAAAGCCTGAAAGTCATAAGCCTTGATTGAATGGACAGCCTCAGTTTCTGCACCAAGCCTTACAATCACCTTCTAATCAAATCAGATTCCCAAACCTGTTGCTCTACTTGGCAGGCAGGATGAGAGGCATTTTCCCAAGCAAGAGGAAAATAAGACACGACCACTTGGGAGTGAAGTCCACATAAGACAAGCATGGATTTGAAATGTTTATAATGAAATGTGGGAATAATTGGAAATTCTTTAAATAAAAACATGAAAAATGTTTGTAGGAATGATTTTGTTCAGTTGGAGCTCCCTGGAGAAGAAAAACTATTTGAATCCACTCCTTCTTGTAATTCTTGTTGCCACAGTACTTTTCCATGTCCCTTTCTTCTGGACTGTTTTGGTTTGGGTTCAAATTTATAACTTCACTGGCACAAGGAACTCTTTAGGGGAAAAAAACACAACCAAACTCCCTGGACCAATATAGATGTCCAGCATCTTTTCTGCAACCTGTAGTCTTAGAGAGTTGCTTAGGGGCATTGGGAGGTTTAGTAAATTGTCCAAGATCACACCAAGGGGTGTGCCAGAGTCACCTCCACCCAGATTGCTAAATTGTGAGTTTGAGCATTCAGACCTCCTTAATCTGTACACCTAGTAAAACTATGAATCAGGGCTTGATTTATTCTTTATTTACTTTGGATCTTCAGACTTTAAAAAAAGTGATGTAGAAAAAGTTAATAATATAAATAAGTTTTAAAGTACATCCCAATTTTCCCCCCAGAGAGCAGATTGTTAAACATTTACTAGCATATCTCTGATCACACTAAAAATATATATGAGAGCCAGAATTGAACTCAGATCTTCCTGACTCCAAGGTCAGTTCTTCATCCTTCCTGCCCCCTCACCTCTCCTTTGTAAATAAGAAATAATCGGGGCAGAGTGGATAAAGCACTGGGCCTGGATTCAGGAGGACCTGAGTTCAATTCTGGCCTCAGACATTTGACATATACTAGCTGTGTGACCCTGGGCAAGTCACTTAACCCTCATTGCCCCACAAATAAATAAATAAAAATAAAAAATAATCATCTCAGGCAAGCAGTTTTAGGAAAGCCAAAGGAAATTTACTGAAGGGATTTACATAGATGAAATGGTACCTAGTTGCAATTTCCCTCTTCCTGAACACTTTGGAAGAATCTGTAAAGTGATTCCTCAACAATGTGCTCACAGCAGTCCTATTCAGAGATCCACTGGGGTTACCATTCTATAGAAGAGGAAGGAGAGGGGGAGGGGAGGGAAAGGGGGAGAGGTGTTTGACAGACAAATAGTAGTAGAAAAGTAGGAAGAAATCAGGCTGTGAAGGTCACTAAACATCAAAATGAGCATTTCATTCTTGACCTTGGAAGAAATCAGAAGCCACTGGAACATAGGAAAGGGGTGGGGGAGTGGAGGAGTGTGCCTTGGTTAGAATTGTGCTTTAGGAAGATCACTTTGACACAGTGAAGCAGGGAAACCAACCAGCAGCAGCCTGTTGCAACAGTGTTGGTTATGGGGGAATGCATTTTCAGTGAAGAGAAAGGAGGGTATTGGAGAGATGTTGAGCAGGAAGAATTGACAAGGCTTGGCAAATGATTGGATCTAAGTGGAGAGAATTGCCAAGGATGACACCTGGACCGTGAGCCTGGGTGACTGCAAGGATGGTGCTTCCTCCATAATAATGGGGATGAAAGCAGAGGCTTGCTGAATAACAAGTTTAAAAGTAACAATTACAAGATGAAAAACAACAAATTGCAATGCATAACTTGTTGGGCAACAACCTTGGATGAGGGAGAGGCTAGACCTAAGACAAAGCAAACTTGCTTAAACATTTTGGCAATGTTATTACCTAAGGGTATTTCTGTATTTTGTTGCTGTTGTTAAATAGATTGTTTATTTGAATTCCCAACCTGGAAAGATACTTTCCTTTGAGACAAGGAATCTCAAACTGGGGGAGAGGGGGAGGGAAGGAGGGGGAGTCTACTGAATAAATTAATCAAATTGCCCCACCCCACTCAAAGTGAGATGCCTAGATATTTCATTGAGATAAGAACAAATCAATTATAGGCTTTAGATAAGAGGTTCCCATCCTGGAGTCCTTGAACTATTTTTAATTTTTTTATTTTAATAATAGTGATGGTGAACATAGCTAGCATTTATATATACTCCAAGGTTTACAAAGTATGTCACAAATATAGTCTCATTTGTTCCTCACAACAAACCTCGGAAGTAGGTGCTATTATTGTGTCCATTTAACAGATCAGGAAACTGAAGCGGGTAGAGGTTAAATGACTTGCCCAGGATAACACAGCTAATTACTGTCTGAGGCAAAATTTGAACTCAGGCCAAGTCCAGAGCTTTATTCACCATTGAACTCAGTTGCATCTAATAACTGTAATAACGGAAAGCTGTATTTCAATTCATCCTTTGTTAGGATGATGGAAAGTCCCAAATGCCGCAGACCCTCTAACAGCAAGATCTTCCTCCAGCCAGAGTGGGGAGAGGCAAGGAAGTGAGATGAGGGCAAGTCCTCTGCCTTGCCCCCATCTCTAATCGAATTCCTGCCCAGGGATTGTAGTGGAATGACAAAGCCTTGTTCCAGGCGCTTGAGTAATTTCCCTTCTGAACTAGCTAGATTAGTTTATAAAATGGGCATGAGCAAGTCTCCTCAGTCAGCCCTGTTCAACTTTACTCCCATTCATTCAAGGAATTTTTCATACTTCATCTAAAGCATGGGTACTTAACCTAGTGGACAGCATGGCCCCACCTTGGGAGTTCTGAACATGATTCTGAGAAGGGCTTCACCAGTCTAAGGAAGTTTGGTCATGCCCATTTTAGAAACGATTGAGCTAGATCTGAAGTGAAATTGTTCAAAAGTTTGGGGTGGGAGCTTTCCATTAAAGTCCCTGGGGAGGAAGGAGAGGCCTCAGTTTTGTTGGGGGCCTGGGTCTCCTCCCTCGCTTCTCCCTTAAATGGACCAGAGGAGGACCTGAAGGGTCTAGAAGAGTTTAGACTTCTCATCCACATCTAATTGGCTCAGAAATACCTCCAATGAAGGCAGCCTCCTCCACTGCCAAATAACTCTCATTGTTGTAGCTCTAATAGTATTTTTGTTTTTCCCCTTACTTCATGCATTAATCTGATCCTTTGCAGTCTCTATCACCTGCTCCTTAGTTCTGTTGTTTGGAGTCAAATCTAACCACTCTTGCATTTGATAGCCTTCAAAACGTTCTAAGACACCCATCACTTCTCCCCCCAATCTTTTCCTCCCTGACTGTTTCCAAGAGACTTTGGATTACTACTATTCCCCCTTTCCCCTACATTCCAACATAACAGATTCCTTCTCCAAAGTCCAAAGTCACCCTCCCTAAGTGTTTTAAAAGGGATTCATTAAGGAGCACTCTCAGTATGATTGGACGTGCATAACCCACATCGAATTGCTTACCATCTCCGGGAGGGGAGGGAGGAAGAAGAGATTTTGGAACTCATTTTTTTAAAGGATGTTTAAAATGTTTTGTATGCAATTGGAGAAACATTATTAAACAAAAAGAAAACATTTTAAAAGCATTAGCAGTATAAGAGCACGATGAAAATAAAGTGGAATGAAGCAGAACTACAGAGAAGAAAGATCAAAGAGATAAATCACAAAGATTTTTTTAAGTTAATACGGGTGTCATGTGAGAAAGCAAGAGACCTTATTCATTCTTAACTTCTTGCCAGGGCTGATCCATGTTGCTGACTCTCAGTTCTAGTTCTCTAGGTATGTGAAGCTTATCATGCCCCAACCTCCCTCCAGAATTCCTGGTCATGTGCAATGCCTTTGCTCACAAATCACAACAAAGAAGAAGAATAACAAGAGTTCACATTTATAGAGCACTTTAAGGTTTACAAAGGGCTTTATACATACTGATCCCCACAACCGCCTAGTGAGGTGTGTTTGTTGTAGGGCAGCTAGGTGAGATAGTGGATAGAGTGCTGGGCCTAGAGTTGGGAAGACTCACCTTCACCAGTTCAAATCTGGCCTCAATCAATTACTAGCTGTGTGACCCTGGGCAAGTCACTTAACCCTGTTTGCCTCCATTTCCCCGTCTATAAAATAAACTGGAGAAGGAAATATCAAATGTGTTATCATCACCATTTTAAAGATGAGGGTGGTCAGACATATCCTTTTTTCCCCCCTCTTCTTTGCCTCCCTCTTCTCCTTTGGAGAGCTCCATGTTCTAGCCCCTGGGATATCTCTCCTCCTCCCTTCTCGTTCCCTCTCTCTTGTTTCTATCACCTCCTCTCTTTGCCCTTAAACTTCTCCCTTCCCTTTGTCATTTCTCTCCCATACACATCTCTCTCCCTTTCTCCTCCTTATGCTATCTTCCCTCTTCTCTTTCTCTCACCTCATCCATGCTTTCCCTTTCTCCTCTTTCCCTCTCTTCCTCCTCTTTGCCCAAGTTCTTATGTTCATAGTTGACTGGTCTCAGCTCTCTACTAACTCAATCTGAATTCAAACAAGCCGTAGTATAATAATAAAGCCAGATATAGAGTCACGTGAGGACCTGGCTTCATACTCTTCTTCTAACATGACAACAAACAAATCTCTTATCTCCTGATAGGAGACGTCATCTGTCAAACAGGCATAATAAAATTCGTAATACTTGCCTCACGGGTTGTTAGGAAGATAAAATGGGCTAATGTGTGCAAAAGCCCTTTGCAAGATGTGAAACTTTTTATAGAGGCAAGTTCATCTTACTTAGAGCCAAAGGACACTGGGCAACAGTTCCATTTCTCAGATACTAACTTTAGACACTTAATGGCTCTGTTGACTATCATGACTCATACTTGGGCTCCACCCATATGGGAATGGACTCTATAGACTATTTTACCCTGATTAAAGAAAAAAAATCATGGAACATATAGAAATCATATCTATGTCTTAACTTTTCCCACCCCAACTCCACAGGGTCATATTCCCACCAAGGTTTCCCAGAGCAAAACTTCTATATGTCTTTGTGAGTATCTATGGGTAAAAGCTCATGACTGTTAGAAGAAGCACCCAACATATCACAAGGCAAGCAACTGCTTTAGGTGTGACAAAACTGGAATTTTGCTTTATTCCTAAGGCACATTCACAGCATTTAAAGGTGGAAGGAAGAGATCTTCATAAATCATTGCTCCAACAACTTCATGTGACAGATGAAGAAACTGAGCCCCAAAAGGTCAAATTACTTAACAGATAATAATATTGAATAAAAGGGTCAGGTATTCACATGCATGAAGCCTTGTCTGTCAACTTAGCCTTATGTGACCTTAAAACTGGAAAAGAGCCTAGCAAATCACATGGTCTCAGCCCTACATTTTATAGAGCAGTAAACTTGTAAAGAATTCCACCAAACGTTATTGAAATGCCTTTGAGTGAAAGTAGAAAACAGGATCACTGTTTTCAGAGAACCAAGCTCTCATCATTTCTAAAGTTTTAGAAAACATGAATGTCTCTGCTGTAATTCTGTATGTTAAGTGATGACCTATTAATAAAAACCACACAATTCTATTATGAAAGAAGGGACTTCTGTATTTGTGTATGGGGATAAGAGTAATATTTGGACAAGGGTTACTGTTGCTTTACTAAATTATTTATAAACCATGTTGAACATCAATGAACCTAATTAACTTTGATTCACAATTATTTAAACTAAATACAAAACATGCTTCTCTATTGTAACAATTTTTCAGTCATTCCATATTTTCATTAGGATTCTTTATCTATTCCTTCTCTAAATAATTGTGCATGATATTTTTCAGGTTATTTTCTTTTTCATTTTGCATGTCATAACTTATTTCCATATTTCCTTGTGTTTCCCATATCTGACTGTCTTGACTACATCACAGGATTCCACTCTATTAATGTGCTATATTTGTTTAGCCATTCTTCTATTACTGGACAGTTTCTGGTGTCAGTTTATATACAGTAATAAATAAATATGAAAATATTTTAACAGATAGCTTTCTTTTTTTAATCATATACAGAAGGAATTATTGGATAAGAGAGCAATTTTGTAACTTTAAAAACTTGGTTTTTCTCCAAAAAGTTATAGTTTTAAAGTCTGCCAATAATGAACATGTCTGTTTTCTATATTCTGTCTACATTTAGAATTTTATTTACTTTTAATTATCTGATGGATGTGAGGCAGCATCACAACATTATTTTAAATTGCATCTGTGATTAGTAGAGATGTTTCATATCATTTCAAGTTATTATTAAAAAGGTGTTTTTCATTTGAAAATGGTCTGGTCATACATTTTTAACTGGCAATTGCCTCTGAATTTTCAACACTTGTTTATGTTGGATTCTCTAAATTTGCACATCTCCTGTTTCTTTTGAGCTACTTCAATTCTGCTTTGCTCATACAGCACAGAATCTTCTCTGATGGGGACATACCATTCTGGGTGGTGGTGTGCCAGTGTCTCCCATGTCATGCAATCAATTCCAAAGTTCTTAAGAGAGACCTTGAGAGTGTCTTCTTCTGACTGCTATCTGAGCGCTTGCCCTAAGTTCTCTATAAAATAATCTTTTAGTCAAGCATACATTTGGCATTTGAACAATGTAGCCAGCCCATTGGAGTTGCCCTCTCTGCAGCAGAGATTGAATGCTTGGCAGTTTTGTTTGAGAAAACAACTCAGTGTCCAGTACCTTATCTTGCTAGGTGATCTTCAGAATCTTCCTGAGACAATTCAAATGGAAGCAATTCAGTTTCTTGACATAGTGCTGTTATACTGGTCCAGGTTTCACAGGAACACAGCAATGAGGTCAGCATAATGGCTCTGTAGACTTTCAGTTTGGTAGTTAGTGTCATACCTCTTGTCTCCCACACTTTTCCTTTGGAGTCTCCCAAACACGGAGCTTGCTCTGGCAATGCATGTGTCAACAGCATCATAAATATGTACCTCCCGGGAAAGTATATTACCAAGGCATGTGAACTTATCCACAGTATTCAAAACTTCTCCATTTGCAGTAACCGATGATAACCATGGTGTGGTGCTGGCTAGTGGAGCATCTGTGTTTTCTTGTTAATTGTTAGATAAAAATTAACACAAACAGCAGAGAATTGGTCCATACTTTGTTGCATCTCAGCTTTAGAGGCTGCACTGAGTGCACAATCATCTGCAAACAAAAAAATCATGTACAAATACACACTCCACTTTAGTCTTGGCTTGTAGCCTTTCCAAGTTGAAGAATTTACCATCAGTGCAGTAGCTGACCTTGATGGTGTCTGTCCTCTTTGACGGTGTTTGACAACATGATTGAAAACATCATTCCAAAAAGCATGGGAGCAAGCACACAGTCTTGTTTGACTCTGTTGGCAACCAGGAAAGCACAAGAGCATTTATATGTAAAATCATTCTATACATACTTCTATTTAACAGTTCCTTCTCCAGATGCATATAGTGTCTTCCTTCATGAGTCCTTTGTCATTAACTTAGGTCTCCTGCCTCAAATCTCTCCCCTCTACAATCCAGCCTCCAGTCACTCTCACTTCTAAAGTGATTTTCCTCATGTCAGCCTCTCCTTTATTGGTGTTGTTTGTCTTGCATTTTCAAAGAGGACTAATGACATCACAGGGTGACTGATTTGTAGATGAATTGGATTTAAGTGAGGCAGAGCTGCACAGAGCCTCACTCTCTTTTCCTGAGTCATCAAAGTCCAGTGGCAAGACAAAAGTCAAGACAACTGGCAATGTCTCAGGATGAAGTAGACAACCTTGTGCAGTAGAAAGAATGCCAGCCATGGAGTCAGGAGAAGCTGAGGTTAAATCTAGCCTCAGACCCTTACTAGCTGTGTGACCCTGGGCAAGTCACTTAACCCTCCTTGCCCTGATCCCCCCCAAAAGTGAGCTGGAGAAGTAAATGACAGACCATTCTAGTATTTCTGCTAAGAAAATCCCAAATGGTATCACAGAGAGTTGGACACAACTGAAAAAATTTCAACAAAAATGCTTAAAAATGCACTGAGATGTTTTGGACACCCTAAATGTGGAAATGTGTGTCCTTACACACATTTACATCAGGATCAAATGAGATAGTCTATGTAAATCATTTTACAAACCTTAAAATGCTAAACACACACACACACACACACACACACACGTCTGACATATTGGAAGACAAAGAAACAGAATAACAAGAATTTCTTCAACAGTCAATAGGATGGGTATTCTTATCCTCATTTAACTGATGAAAAATAAGGTCCAAAGCTGTTAATTAACTTACCTAAGGTAACACAGTTAATAAAGGGAAGAATGGGGACTTAAACTTGGATCTTCTTCCTTTAAATAAATATAAGAAGTTTCCTCTGATTCCTGGGAATTCATCCCCTGGGATGAGGATAACCTGCTTTCAGCGGGTAACCTTAGGGGTTCTAATCAATATCATGAATACGGAGGTCTAATTTGAAGATTGAGGAAAGCTTTTACCTATTTAACCATATCTGCTTCTCTTTTTTAGGGCAGTGGAGGGGTAAGGAAGAAAGGGTTGGTAGGGCCCTTTAAACTCTGGAGCTTGTTTGAGGAAAATCTGATCTCTAGTCTTCAAAAGGGTTGTGGTTGGCATGCTTCACAGATAATTGGGTACCTGGCATCAACTTCTCTTGTAATAAATAATTGCTCTTGGCAATTTGAGTTGAAATATGAGCAAGACAATGTGATAGACAAATTGCTTGCTCTTCTTTGCTCTCTATTCCTTAATTTAGGACAAATTAAGACTTTTTGGTTTGTTTGTCCTACTGGCACCTCAAATTAACCATATCCCCACCTGAGCTTCATAAACCTGCTATCTCTTCCCACTCACTATTGGTCTTCCATGTCTGAAACCTACTATCTGCCTTGGACTCTTCCTTTTTCCTCACCTCTCATATCTAATCAGTTACAAATTCTTGTTGATTTCCAGTAACCTCACATCTGACTCCCTCTCCATTTGTCCCCTTTCTACACCATTACAGGCTGAGCTATCCTGACTAGTGGCTGAGTGAAAGCAACCCACTATACCCATCCAGACCCAGAACATGACTCATATCTTATTCAGCCAGGAAACTAGCACTTGCCATCTTATCATCTGTCCTGCAGACTCACACATACTGCCACTACCACCTCGATTCCCCCACTCTTACCTCTTATGTTAGGATCAGTAATCTGCAGAATAAAATTCACCATTCATTTATACTTACTATCTCTTGCCATTAGAATGTAAGTTCCTTGAGAGCAGGGGCTGTCTCTGCTCTATTTCTATGTCCACACCAGCACTTTACTTTGCACATAGTAGGTGTTAAATATTTTTTCATTCATTTATTCATTTATTTCCTGTCTCCCTTCTCTCCCTTTCCTTGTCTTGCAATTTTCTGGGGATCTAAGATCAGTAAAGCAGCCATAAACCCATAGAGGTCCTTGGTCTTACCCAACCCAAAACTCGCCCAATGCCACTACTAGTTTAAGCATTTTTTCCAGAAGTGGAAAGATAGTCTACATTAAAATCAGAACTTAAAGATGTACACAGTTCTTTCTTCACAATTTTGTGAGATACATAGTACAAGTATTATTAGTTCCATTTGATAGATGAGGAAATGGAGGTCAGAAGGTCAGAATTTTCCATCATACTATAACCAGCAAGGGTGGGAGGGGCTGAAAACCAGGACTTTGGATGCCAAGTCTTGACTCCTTCTACCCTGAGACCACATGAAGTCTTTTGTTTAGAGAGAAAGGATCAAAGTAGTGGGGAAAAGGAAACTTTTACAATACCTTTACCCAGTTTCCTGGTGAATGGCTGAATGAAATGTGAGGCATGGTCTGGGGCTGTCTGGCTATAGTGAGTTAGGTGAATTCACATTTGCTCAGCCAGTCAGTTTACCCATTCTGTCAAAATGAAAGGACCTCCCCCCACAAAACAACAACAACAAAAACCCAACTACTTTCATTGTACTACATATCAGTTATGAAATCCTAATATATATTACTAATCCTAACACATATTACTACCACCATTTTCCTACTCCTACCAACACTGTCATTTTCCACTCTAATGTTTTTATAGAACAAAATTTTTCTGCCATTCTCTTTGCACAATTGACCTCAAATCCCTCCTTTTCTCTTATAAAGTATAGCTAACATCTAGAGAGGAAAATTTTCTATGGGGGTTTAGAATAGAGTTGAGTAAAAGACAGTCTACAAGCACGTCCTAACTAGTCAAGGTATTTTAAGAAGTCTCCAGCCCATCATGCCATAAAAATGAATAGTCTATCTAGAGCATGTGGCTTTTAAAAATTATTTGAACTATCCAAAAATACCATTTATTAAGTACCTAATACATGAAAAAGTTTAATATTAAACAATTTATCCTTGTTCAGTTTTCTCAAAAGTACTCATACATTTTACGAAACCACAGTGGTCTGTAGGCACAACTCAGATAAAGTACTTGAAAGTTAAGGAGGTTGGCCTAAATCTATCTATTTACTATAACTGAAGAACTTTCTTCAGTAGTGGTTTATACTATAGAACCTAATAAAGCAACAAATCATCTCAAACTTAGGTGATCTCAAGAGAGCAGACTCTTGAAGGCAGATCCAGAATTCCTTCTGCCATTAAATCCGCAGGTTTCAGTCCTCTTTGCTCTCTATATAGTGTAAGACAAAGCAAAAGTGGTTATAGAAGCAGTTTAAGGAGGAGCTGGGTGAGTCAAAAGCCAAGAAGATTACCATTTAGGGCTATTGTGGCTCAAGTTGTACAACCCTAATCTCAACTGGTCAGTAGACATCTGATCACAGGAAGCCAAGACCAGATGTAAGTGTGGCATAGTGGAAAGAACACCTAGGAGTTAGGCAATTTGACTTCTTGTACAAAAATGGCTGTTAATTAGCTGGGTGATCTCAGGAAACCACTAAATATTGTCAGGTTTCAATTTCATTTTATATATATATATATGTGTGTGTATGTGTGTGTGTGTGTGCATATGTATGTATATATGTATATATGTGTGTGTGTGTGTGTGTATATATATATATATATATATATATATATATATATATATATATATATATATATATATATATATATATATATAATTCATTCATTTATTCCGTTTCCCTTCTCTTCCTTTCCTTGTCTTGGTGTGTGTGTATGTATATATGTATGTGTGTGTATATACATATATACAAACATACACACATATATACATATAAACACACATATGTATGTATATATAATGAATGTGTTTATAAATGACATATAATTTATATATAAACTACAGATACTATATATAAACTACATACTATATAGTTTAAGTTTCATTATATATAATATACATGATATAATTGTATGTGATATGATTATATATAATATAATAGTATATGTGAGTATGTGCATATATGTATATATGTATACACACAAAAAAACCTTCTGCCAACTCATTACCAAGATTAACTGGTGAAAAAGTAGGGCTTGTGCATATTATCCAATTAAGGGGTTCAACTTACATGCTAGCTAAAGTTTTGCCCATCTCTGTGAGGTGAGAGTAACCAAAGAATCTTAGAATTAGGAGCTTCCAAATGCAACCTTAGTAGAACTATAAATGTCCTTTATAGTATTTTTAACAAGTAAGGGGTCTCATCATCTCTTTTTAAAGAATGTGTTTTTTTTCTGAATTACATGTAAAAACAATTTTTGACTCCCAAATAGCATCTGTCTCTCCCATGCCTCCCTCCTCCTTGCGAAGGCAGGCATTTTATATACATACATACACACATATGTATATATATATATATATATATATACATACATATATACATATGCATATATATATCACATGTGAAGTGATACAAAACATTTACATATTAGCCATGTTGCAATAGGGAACACAGACATACACACACACGCACACAAACACACACACAAGAAAAATAAAGTAAAAAATGCTTCGATCTGCATTCACACTCCATCCCTTCTTTTTCTGGAGTTGGATAGCATTTTTCATCATAAGTCTTTCAGAATTGTCTTGAATCATTGTATTGCTGAGAATAACGAAATCATTTACAATGGATCGTGGTACAATATTGTTATTACTGTATAGAATGGCCTCTCTTCTCACCTCACTTTGTATCAGTTCATGTTAGTCTTTCCAGGTTTTTTTGAAACTATCCTGCTCATCATTTCTTTTATTAGAATAGTATTCCATCACAATCATATATACCACAACTTGTTCAGTTATTTCCCATCTGGTGAACATTCCCCCAATTTCCAATTCTTTGCCATCACAAAAAAAACCTGGTATAAAGACTTTATATATATAGGTCTTTTTTCTTTCTGTTTTTCTCTTTTCTTGTTTATCTCTTTGGGATACATGGTATTGGTGTTGCTGGGTTAAAGGCAATGAAGGCATAGTTTTACAGCACATTGGAAACAGTTCCAAATTTCTCTACAGAATGATTAGATCAGTTTGCAACTCCACCAACAGTCCATTATTAACCCAATTTTTCCACATCCCCTCCAGCATGTCATTTTTCTTTCTGGCTATATTAACCAATCTGATAGGTGTAAAGAGGCATCTCAGAGTTGTTTTAATTTGTACTTCTCTAATTATCGGTGATTTAGAACATTTTTCATGTGATTATAGATAGCTTTGATTTCTTCTTCTGAAAACTGCCCCTTCACATTCTTTGACCATTTATCAATTGGGGAATGACATTCTTATAAATTTTACTCATTTCTCTATGCGTTTGAGAAATGAGGCCTTTATCAATTTCTATGAAATTCTTCCCAAATTCCTGTTTTTCTTCTAATCTTTACTGTATTGCTTATGTTTGTACAAAAATGTTTTAAATTTAATGTAAATATTAATGTAATCAAAGTCATCCACCTTACATCCCATAATGCTATCTCCTGTTTGGTCATAAATTCTTTACTTATCCATAGATTTGACAAGTATTCCATACTCCCCTAATTTTCACATACACACACACACACACATATATATATATATATATATATACATATACACATATGTATCATCCTTTCTGTCTAAATCATTTATCCATTTTGATCTTATCTCGGGATATTACATAAGATGTTAGTCTATACTTAGTTTCTGCCAAAGTACTTCCTAATTTTCCCAGCAATTTTTGTCAAATAGTGAACAGTTTTCCCAAAAGCTTATATCCTTACATTTATAAAACACTAGATTACTATGGTCATTTGCTGTGAATTGTATGCCTGAACTACTGCACTGATCCACCACTCCTTAGCCAGTAACAGATTGTTCTGATGATTAACAATTTATAATGAGATCTGGTATTGATAGGCCACCTTCGTTTTTTTTTTTTTTCATTTATTCCCTTTACATTCTGGAACTTTTATTCTTTCAGGTAACTTTTGTTATTATTTTTTTTTAGTTCAATAATTTTTGGTAGTTTGGTCAATTGTGCTAATAGTTTTTCTAATACTGAAACAATCTTGCATTCATTGTATAAATCCAACCTGATCATATGGTATGATTTTTGTGCTATATTGCTGAAATCTCCTTTACAGAATTTTATTTAACATTCATGTATCCAAATTCATTAGGCAAATTGGTTTATAGTTTTCTTTCTGTTTTTGCTCTCCCTGGTTTAGGTATCAATACTATATTTGTGTCACAGAAGAAATAAATGAAAAATAGTGATGGTCCCAGGGAAGAGATGGTGAAGTTTAACTCTTTGCTGAGGAGGAAGGAAACAATCACTAAAAGAGCAGTATGTTCCATCAATTGTTATACTCCATCTGTGTAGTGGGTATATTTTATTGATTTTCTTTGTTATAAAGGAGGATTTGTCTTCCTTTGGAGTGAAACAACCCCTAAAAAAAGGTGACATAAAAACTAAAATCATCAATAAAACTTATTTTCTTCAAAATGGGGGGGGGGAGTGGGTTTGAGATAAGATGCCAAGAGCGCAGATACATTCAGTTCAGGTTAGTTTCTTATGCCAGCAAAAAGTCACTACATGGAATTAACAATTCAGAGCCCTTAAACACCAGTAAGAAAATTAGAAAAGATCCCTCCACAAATGAATGACTATAAAACCAAGCTGCATTGCGCCACTAAATGACACACATTTGACAGAGCCTTTTACAACAGCCTGAATGTATAGGTCATTGACCTCTGCAGAAAGTCAAAGCCCTTCTGGATACAGTTTTTATCCTTCCATCCCATCTACCAAAGCAATCTTCCTACTCCATCCACTTCCTGGCCAAGAGATTGGAACAGAGTACAGCAGGCTAATTATGGAAAACTGTGCTTTACCACTGCAGGACAACATTTTTTGTCATGCTCCTTATAGACATATATAGCCTGAGAAATTTTAAGCGGTTTTCCAGATTCAATTTAAATCATCTTCATCAAGTTGGCAGGTCAGGGATCGTTATCGTTATTGCCGTTGCTCCATTTTACTGATGGTCAGATGGGAGTTGCTATCAAAGTGTGTAGCACAAGATGTCGTGGTCAATGATTGGATCATAGATCTGGAGCTGGAAGAGACCATTGCGGCCCCCTAGTCTCAGAAAGGCCATGATCACACAGGGAATAAGTAGTACAGCTGAGATTCGAACCCACATCCTATGGCTTCACAGACAGCAGGCTTTCTGCTTTACCAGGCTGCTTTCTATTGAAAGAGAAGATAGGTCCCTTGCAGTTAGATTCTTTCCTCTAAACCATCTTAGCTCAGTTATTTAGTGGTTTGGGGTTTTCGTTTGTTTGTTTTGGGGGAGTATTTGTTTTTCACTTTAAAGGGGTGGTATTATTATTACAATAAGATACAGCATCATGGCAAAGTGGATTACAGGCCATCTCTGGAGTCAAGACGTCCTGCATTCAAGTCCAGCCTTTCACACATATGAGCTATGTGATCACAGGCAAGTAAACTGTTTAACTCATCAGGGTCTAGCAAAGGTAGAGAATAATTCTAAACCTGAAGTTTTCTGCATGGATGCAATCACAGGTCCAAACCAATTATTATTATTAGACAACTAATAATACCTTCCATGTATTAATGCATATTTTAAGTTACCATGTTGGGGGCAGCTAGGTGGCACAGTGGATAAAGCACCAGCCCTGGATTCAGGAGGACCTGAGTTCAAATTCACCCTCAGACACTTGACACTAGCTGTGTGACCCTGGGCAAGTCATTTAACCCTCATTGCCCCACAGAAAGAAAGAAAGAAAGAAAGAAAGAAAGAAAGAAAGAAAGAAAGAAAGAAAGAAAGAAAGAAAGAAAGGAAGGAAGGAAGGAAGGAAGGAAGGAAGGAAGGAAGGAAGAAAGAAAGGAAGAAAGAAAGAAAGAAAGAAAGGAAGAAAGAAAGAAAGAAAGGAAGAAAGAAAGAAGAAAGGGTTATCATGTAAAATGGGAGTAATTAGGTAGAACAGTTGACAGAGTGCCAGGCCTGGAGTCAGAAAGACATGTTTTTTCTTTTTTTTTAGGTTATATGATACAATCATGTTAAACATATTTGTGCATTAACTATGATGTGAAAGAAAAATCACAACAAAAGGGGAAAAAACATGAGAAAAAACAAAAAATAAACTGGAAATAGTATGGCTTAATCTGCATTGACTCCATAGTTTTTTCTCTGAATGTGGAGAGCATTTTCCATCATGAGTCTTTTGGAATTGTCTTAGATCATCACATTGCTGAGAAGAGCAGATTCTATCACAGTTGATCTTCACACAATGTTGTTGTTACTGTGTATAACATTCCCCTGGTTCTGCTCACTTCGCTCAGTATCAGTTCATGGTAAGTCTTTCCAGGCTTTGCTTTTAAAAAAAAAAAAATTGCCTGCTCCTCATTTCTTATAGAGCAATAGTATTCCATTACATTTATATACCACAACTTGTTCAGGCATTCCCCAGTTGATAGGCATCCCCTCAATAGGAAGACTCATCTTCATGAGTTCAAATCCGGCCTCAGACACTTACCAGCTGTGTGTCATATGTACAATGAGCTGGAGAAAGAAATGACAAACTACTCAATATCTTTGCCAAAAAAGTCCAAAATGGGGTCACAAAAAGTCAGAAAGAACTGAAAAATGACTAAAAAAACAAACCATAAAAAATAAAAAAGACGTCTATAAAGGCAATAATTATTTTGTTCATTTTTCAAGACTGATAAATATAGCCCACAGCCTTTTAACTTGACAGTGAGACCAGACCTTAGAGGTCATCCCTAATTTTACAGATGGGGAAGCTCAGACACAGAGAATTTGAGAGATTTGCTCAAGGTTTCACAGGAAGTATATTGCAGAACTGTGGTATTTATTAATCTCCTTTAATGAAAAAGCAAGGAAGATGGCCATGATACCATCTCCCGTTTAATAGAAACAGAAACAAGTATTCAAAAATCTAACATGTCCAAAAATGGAGTAGCAGCATCTAGAAGAGACCCCTGATTTCATATCAATTCCACCTTCTCCACACTCAGGTGGAGCAGAGTTTAGTGTCTTATTCTTGAAGGTCTTAGAAGACCAAAAGGAGACTTTTTATCCAATCTTCCACCTCCAAAAATTCTCAGAGTCTGCTACAAAACATCCTGCTATGCATTACTTCTTATGTTAGACAGAAACTAAAGGAAGAAAGAATGAATGGAGATGGTTGAAAGAGAATAGGAGGAAGAGGCTGATATGACAAAGCCCAGATAAAACAACAGCTCTTAGTTTGGGTTGAGAAACCAGACTAAGATTAAGAGTTTAAGGCCAGGGCAGCTAGGTGGCTCAGTGAATAGAGAACTGGCCCTGAAGACAGCAGAACCTGAGTTCAAATCCAGCCTCAGACATTTGACACTTACCAGCTAGCTGTGTGACCCTGGGCAAGTCACTTAACTCATATTGCCTCACCAAAAACAAAACAAAACAAAAAACTTAAAGCCACTTATCACTATCCAGAATTCATGAAGAAAGGATTTTTCCCCTTAAGATTCACTTGTTTTCTGGACGGGTTATTGTTTACTTCCCCTGATATTCCTTGCTTCCTATGAAATGCCTCCTCTTCCTCTAAACATATTTCCTTCCCTTCTAGCCTCACTTTTCTGCCTTTGACCATTTTAACTTCTACATCTCCCCTTCTGAATTAATAGTTGCCCTTCCTTCAGCCTCTGCTCAGCAAGGTAGAAGACACCCACCCATAGGAAGAAAGGAGCCATACCCACCAAACTTGATATTTATTTGGTCATTTGAAAGGGAGGGAATACCCTTTCAAACAATCTGATTGGTGCTGTTGCTAAGTAACTCCCACAAGTCTCTCAAAGTCTAGAATGATAGAAAAAATTTTGGAGTCAGAAGTCCTAGGGTTAGGAAGCCCATGACCTTGAGGCTTACACATCTGTAAAATTAAGAGGCAAGACAAGGTGATTTCTAAGGTCCCTTAGGACAGATAGCACGGTATAGGGAAAAACACTCTGGATTTGTTGTAATCGAGTCAAATAAGATAATGTTTGTAAAATCCTTTGCACAGTGGCTGTCACATAATAGGTGCTTAATATATACTTGTTCCATTCCCTACTTAGACCTGAGTTTGTGTCAGGAGGGATGGAAGTGGCAAGGTGGTAAAGTGGCAAACCTGGAATCAGGGAGACCTGAGTTCAGCTTCAGATGCTTCCTAGCTGGGTTACATTGAGCAAGTCATCTACCCTCTGTTTGCCTCAGTTTCTTCATCTGTAAAATGAGGTAATAATTAGTTACCTCCCAAACTTCTTGTGAGAATCTAATGAGATGCCTGTAAAGCACTTGGAAAAGCTCAAAGTGATATATAAATGTTAGTTATTATCAAGTCCTACCTCTTACACATTGCTGTCTGTTGGACTATCAAGTCACTTAACCTTACAATGCCTCAGGCAACTCTGTAACACCAGGGTCCTTAAACTGTAGGTGAGTCATGAACCCCCTTTGGCAATCGCCAAAGACTCTGGACAACTCTTTTGTTAGAATTCATAATTAAACAGAATGCTATTTCAGGCACAGTTTAGGTGGGTAAAAAATGAAGCATATCCCCCCCATCCAAGTTCAAGGAGACTCTGAAACCTATCCACAGACCAGCTGAAGAAGGCAATAGGACAAGACCATAAAACCTGTATGACAGGACCTGCTCTACATCTAAAACTGGCAGAGGAAGTGCTGACCTGCATATAGAGAAGAAGACCTTCCCCAGGAGATCCCTCCAGCCATGAAATCCCTGAACTATAAATGGAGAAAAAAAAAAAAAGAAAAGCACTTTGAGGCAATTTTCTGAGGGGTTTATTTCAATGCTACTTGCAAGAGAGCTGTGGTGTTTATTATTCCCATTTTGATGGCTATGGAAACCAGCAAAATGAGTAGAAAAGGAATGTTCAGTAGGAAATACATGATGGGTGACCAGTCCAATCATACCCTTTCCCCATACTATTAACTCTGCCTTGCTATCCAACAGTCTAGTTCTGTGCAAGAATTTTTAAAATCACTTATTTTATGTGCATAGTGAAGTCAGTCAATTGGGATTTATGGAGTATGTGATATGTGCCAGGCACTGTGCTAAAAAACAACACAGTCATGGCATTGGGCGGAGCAGAAAGAAATAGAGACAGAGGGTGGCCTTCATTCCTTGAAATAGATTTGTTCCATTCAATAAACTGGAGCAACTCAAACCCTTCCAAGTCTGGAAGAACCAGGCTTTAAAAAAGTATTGAAAGGTGAGAGTCATAAAATTGAAAGTTAAAAAAACAACACTGAATTAATAAAATAACACTAGGAATTGGTTTTATGAAAAGAAACAATAAGATAAGCAATTGGTTGATTTGAATAAAAACAAGAAGCAAACCAAATCATTAGTATCACAAATTAAAAGGATGAATCACTAAGAAAGATGAAATTAAAGGAATTATGAGTAATTATTTTGCCCAATTACATGCCAATAAGTTTAACAATTTAAACGAAATGGAAGAATATTTACAAAAATATAAATTGCGTAGATTAGAAGAATAGGAAATAGAATATTTAAATAGACCTATTTTAGAAAAAGAAATTGAACAGGGCATCAATGAGCTGTCTAAGAGAAAAACATCAGGACTAGATGGATTTACAAGTGAATTTTATCAAACATTTAAAGATCAATTCCAAAATTAAATAAGCTATTTGTAATAATAGGTAAAGAAGGGATCCTACCCAATTCCTTTTATGAAAGAAATCTGCTATTGATACCTAAATCAGGAAGAATTTAAAATAGAGAAAGAAAATTGTAGAACAATATTATTAATCAATATGAATGCAAAAAAAATCTAAATTAAATACTAGCTAAAAGATTACATTATATTACAAAGATTATACGTTATGATCATATGGAATTTATACCAGGAATGCAGAGATGGCTTAACATGAGGAAAACTATTAACATAATTGATCACATCAATAGCAAAAGTTTCAAAAATCCTATGATTACATCAATAGAGGGAAGAATACTTTGATAAAGTTTAACACTCAGTTCTATTAAAAACACTGAAATGTATTGATATAAATGGATTTTTCCTTAACTTGATTTTTAAAAAAATACATTTATCTAAAACCATCAGCAAGAGTTATTTGTAATGGGAATAAACTACAAGCCTTCCCAGTAAGATCAGGTGTGAAACAGGAATGCCCACTGTAACCAGTATTATTCAATATTGTACTGGAAATCTGAACAATAACAATAAGAAAAGAAAATAATAGAAGAAATCAGAATAGGGAATGAGGTAATAAAACTCTCTCTTTTTGCAGATGATATGACATATTTGGAAAAATCCCAAAGACTCAATTAAATAGTTACTTGGAACAATTATAGCAAAATAGTAGGATATAAAGTAAATCTACATAAATCATCAATATTCTATATATCCCAAACAAAACCTACAAGAAGCTATAGTCAAAGATACCCCATTTAAAACAACTTTAGACAATATAAAGTACCCGGGAGTTAACCTGTCAAAACAAACTGAGGAACTATATAAACAAAATTATTTTCAAAAACGTTTTATACAGATAAAATCATATTTAAATAACTGGAGCAATATTAATTGTTCATAGGTAGACAGGGCCAATATAATAAAAATAGCAGTTTTATCTAAATTATTTTATATTTTCAATGCCATCCCAATTAAGCTACCAAATTTTACTGGCTTAGAAAAAAATAACAAAATTCATTTGGGAGAACGAAAAGTCAAGAATATCAAAGCATCTAATGTGAAAAAATATATAAGGGAAGGAGGTATAAGAGTACCAGATCTTAAACAATAAGGTAGTAATTATGAAAACTATCTGTTAATGGGTAAGACATAGAAAGGTAGATCAACGGAACAAAATAGACATACAAATTAAAGCCCATCAGCCCGATCATTCCATGCAATTTACAGCAGCAAATGAATATAGTAACCTCGTATTTGACAAGTGTAAAGATTTAAGATTGGGCATAAGAATTCATTATTTGGAAAAATTATAGGGAAAATTGGAAAGCAATGTAGCAGAAAGTTGTCTTATACCAATTACCATGATAAGGTCAAAATGGATACATCACCTAGATACAAAGAGAGGTATTACAAGAAAACTAGCAGGACATAGAACACATTATTTATCAGCCTTAGGCAAACAATTATTATGAATAGGCAAACAATTTATTCATAAACAAGAGATAGCAAAATTAGGTATAAAGTGGATAATTTCAATTGCCTTAAAAAGGGGGTTGTACAAATAAAACAAAAGTAGTCAAGATCAGAAGGAAAGCAGAAATGGATGGGATCTTTATAGAGAGATTCTCAGATTAAAAAAAAAAAACCTCTGCCAAATCTTTAAGAATATCAGTCATTCTCCAATTGATAAATAGTCAAAGGATAAAGAAGAGGCAGTTTTATAATGAAGAAATTAAAATAAATGCATTTCTTTTATCAGTAATGACTTCGGAGTAAGTTCGAACCTTGAGATATCACTTTACACTTATCAGATTGGCTAAAATGATTAAAGGGCAAAGCAACAAATGTTGGAGGGGATGTGGAAAAATTGGAACACATTCATTTTTGTTGGAATTGTGAACTGATTCAACCATTTTGGAGAGCAATCGAGAATTATGTCCAGAGCTAGGTGAGTGCCTGTACACTTTGACCCAGCAATTTCTCTCTTTTTTTTAATTTATTAATTTTTTTTTTTATTTTGAACGGGGCAATGGGGTTGAGTGACTTGCCCAGTGTCAAGTGTCTAAGGCCGGATTTGAACTCAGGAACTCCTGAATCCAGGGCCGGTGCTTTATCCACTGCACCACCTAGCTGCCCCTTTTTTTTTTTTTTTTTTGGTTTTTTGCTCGTTTGTTTTTTGGGGGTTTTCCGGGCAATGAGGGTTAAGTGACTTGCCCAGGGTCACACAGCTAGTAAGTCTCAAGTGTCTGAGGGAAGATTTGAACTCGGGTCCTCCTGAATCCAGGGCCAGTGCTTTATCCACAGCACCACCTAGCTTCCCCTGACCCAGAAATTTCAGTACCAGGTCTATTTCCAAAGATTATCAGGGAAAAAAGGAAAAGAACCTAGATGTTTTAAAGTGTTTATATCAGCTCTCTTTGTGGTGACAAGTACTGGAAACTGCAGAGATGTCCATCAATTGGGGAATGGCTGAACAAGTTGTGGTATATGATTGTCATGGTTTTACTACCATGCTTTAAGAAATGAACTCACTGATCTTAGAAGAACACTTGCACAAAATAACAAAGAGCAAAATGAGCAGGACCATGGGGACATTGTATACAATAACAACAGTATTGTTTTAAGAATTACTTTTGAACAAGCTATCTGTATTCATATAAAATGCTCTACATCACTATGAGCAGAAATTAAAACAACTCTGAGGTACTACCTTACACCTAACAGAGTGGCTAATATGACAAAAATGGAAAATATTGCATGTTGGAAGGGATGTGAGAAAACTGGGACACTAATACACTGTTGGCGAAGTTGTAAACTGATAAAACCATTCTGAAGAGCAATTTGGAACTATGCCCAAAGGAATATAAAATGGTGCATATCATTTAATCCAGCAATACCAATGCTAGGTCTGTATCTCAAAGACATAAAAAAAAAGTTGGGGGGTTATTTGTACAAAAATATTTATAACAGCTCATTTTGTGGTGGCAAAGAATTGGAAATCCAAAGGATATCCATCAAGTGGGGAACTGCTAAACAAGCTGTGGTATATGATTGTAATGGAATATTATTGTGCTATAAGAAATGACAAGCAAGATGATTTCAGAAAACCTGGGAAGACTTACATGAATTGATGCATAGTGAGTGAAGTGAACAAACCCAGGAGAACATTGTACACAGTAATAGCATTTTGTTACAGAATGTTATTTGAGGAAGACTGTGAATGACTTAGCTATTCTTAGCCTTTCTTAGCAATACAATGACCCAAGATAATCCCAAAAGATGAAGTATACTATCTACCTTCAGACAAAGAACTGATATTATTTGAATACAGCCTGAAGCATGCTATTTTTCACTTTTTAATTCTTTTCATTTATTCAAGTATTCTTGTACAAAATTACTAAGATGGGAACGTTTTACATAATTGCATATGTATAACCTATATCTGCTTACAGTTTCTGGGGTGAGAGGGGAGGGAAGGAGGGAAGGATAAATTTGGAACTCAAAACTTTACATAAAATTATTAAAAATTGGGAAAAAAGAAATACTCTTAAAATAAAATTTCCAAAAAGTATTATTTTGAATAAGTCATTTTGATTATTATACTCAATTTAATTAAAAAGGACATATGAAGAAAGACACTATCTGCATCCAGAGAAAGAATTCCTAAATAAAAGTATGTATAGAACAATTTTTCCATACATATATGTATATGTGTGCATACAGCTACACACACACACACACACACACACACACACACACACATACACACCTATTTGTATCTAATGGTAGCCATGGGGGAGGGAAGAAAAAAAAGAAACTTACATAATAAATTTGTTGTATGCTTGAAAGGAATAGCAAGTTGTGTGCAGTAGATTTGAAGTTTCATGTGCAATCATCTTTTTAATTATATCGTGGAAATGCTTTTTTAATGCACAAATTTAAAATAAAATGTTTTTAAAAAACAGTATTGCCAGAATACAGTTAAAGACCTGGATTAACTTTAAAAGAAAGGTGCTGTCAAAATACACGTCATCAGCATTTCTTCCCCAAGAGCTCTGGGCACTTCCTAATGATCATTTCATTTGTGTTCGACAAACTTTCCGGAGATCAAGTGCGCTAAGAATAGGGTAGTCAGTCTAGAAACATTTATCAAGTGCCCACTGTGTGCCAGGTACTGTGCTCCGGTGGGGACACAAAGAAAGGCAAGACAGTCCCTGATCTGAAGGAGGGGAGGAGGGGAGAAAGAGAGGCTGAATGGAGGGGGAGGGGGAGGGGGTGTGAGCGTGGGGGTGACAACATACAAACAACTATGGGCAAACAGCATATATACAGGAGATAACGGCAGAGGGAAGTCTGGAAAGAGCCTCTTGTAGAAACTGACCCTTGGAGGAAACTAGGAGCGGTGAAAGAGGAGGGAAAATGATTTAGGTCAATGTTCTGTCCCGTAAAGGGCTCTTCTTGCGGAAATGTTCATCTGAATCAAAGACAGTAAGGGGACAATCCCCCCCCCCCCTCTCTCTCTCACACACACACACACACACACACACACACACACACACACACACACACACGGGAGAAGAGAAAGAGAACAGTGATTACACATTTTCAATAGCTACTTTGAGTCTTGTCAATTGCAAACCCTCAGATGCGTAGTTTTGCAAGCGTGACTCTTCTCAGAAAACCAGCCAAGTTCCCGACTTTGCAAGCGCGCTCCGCTCTCCTGCCGTCCCCTCCCCTCCCCACCCCTTTCCCCTCCACCTGCCTGACTTCTCAGCCAGATCCCCGGAGCGCAGTTAGTCTCGGCCCCTGCTTGGGGACCCTCCCACTCAGAGCCAAAACTGAGGTGGGCAGCCGCCCCAAGGCTGCGGGATGACGGACAAAAGCAAGAAACTGGAAGTGGGCAGAGAGAGCAGGGCCGGGGGAGGGGCGGGGGCGAGCGGAGCGCGTGGAATTAGGAGAACAGCTAGCGAAAGAGTTTAGGAATCCTTTGGGTAGACGCCAGGTGCCTTTAGACGGAATCTTGTCTAGAGTCAAGCTACTTCCCAGGCGGATTACCTTGGGCAAGTCACTGCACTTTGTTTTTCGGCTTTCTCTTCTGTGAAATCACAGAGGTTGGATCTCTAAGGTCCTCTGTTAGCTCGAAATCATGGAAACCTCGGGCAACTAAGAAAAGAGCCTGGGGGCCCAGGGAGCCTAGCTAGGGCACTTCCGGGACAAGAGGGAAGAAAACGAAAAAGCCGCACAGGGCATGGCCAAGGCAACCTCCTGGAGGGGGCGGCAGTCGCGGAGCTGGCGGATGCCCAGATCTGGGCATGGCTGAGGGCACTAACCTTCAAATTGTTTAAGCAACGCCCACCCCACTTCCCCCGTTCCAAACCCAGGACTCGCAGGTCTTACCTCCATAGGGTCCCGGCTTGCAAGCAGGTTCTGGGGAGCGGTGAGGTCGCGGGCAGGAGCAGGCAAACATGAGAGCCAGGGTCCGTCCCAGCCAAAGCATTTCACGGCTCTGCGCCGAGGGCAGCAAGAGAGAACCCGCCCTCCGCCTTCCAGGGTCAACAGGGCTTCCCCAAGCGCCAAGAGAAACAACCTTCTCTGGTGCTAAAAGAAAAGTGAAAGAGGAAAGTGTCCAAGAGCCAAAGCTGGCTTCGAAAGCCTGGACTCGGCGAGCTGGCCCCAGGCCGGGGATAACGCCACTTGGGGCGGTGGGAGTGGGGAGCAGAATGGGAGCGGCCTCGTTAGTATTCATGTGTCCCAGGTGTGACAAGCCTCCCCGGGCTTCTGGTCAAGCCCGAAATTCCGAGTTTAGGCAAATCGATCCGGAGGGAGGAATCCTCAAGTTGTTTGCAAGTAAGCTGCCACTTTTTGGGACAATTGCATTAAGCGGGGAGGGGGAGAGGAAAGGGGTGGAGGAGCCACCTGTTTGACAGGTGCCCAAATCCAGCTGGCATCAACGGCTGGGAGGGAGAGTTTGGATAATTAGCAATGCGTTGTGCACTAGCCTGGAGCAAAGCAGGGGGTGAAAAGGCAGTTAGTTATTCCAGCCTAGAATGGCTCCAGCTGGCTAGAAAGGACCAGAGGAGCAATCAAGACACCATAGGGATTGAGTGTCCCGGGATGCCTCAGATTTGAGGTACCTGGGTAGTTTGGTTTTATTGGGGAAAGCAGGGGAGGAAGACACACCTGAATATCCCCAGGATCTATCGTCTGTAGGAGTCAGGAACACAACGAATCATGGAAACTTTCTGAGCATCAGTTTTCCACTCCAGAAAATGGAACCATTCCATGTTTTGCATAGTATTTTGAAAGCACGGCACCTGGCGCATAATATGCGTTTAATAAATATTAATTGAGTGAATGTAATTAACCTGAATGTGCCAGGTAAATATGAGGGCAGCCGGGTGACACAATGGATTGAATGCTGAACTCGGAGACAGGAAGACCTGAATTCAAATCCTTCCTCAAACACCTCCCAGCTGGGTGCGTTTGGGGCAAGCCATTTAACCTCTCTCAGACTGTTTCCCCATTTGTAAATTAGTCATGATGATGCCACCTTCCTCACAGGAATGACGTAAGACTCACAGGAGGTAACATCTATAAAGTTCTTTGCAAACTTTAAAGTGCTATATAAACACAAGCTGTTGTCATTACTATGTGGCTGTGACTCGAGGTCCACTCACACTAGCTTTCACTCCTAAAAGTAAGCTTGAAGGTGGCTCTGCTTCAGTTTATCCTCTCTGTACCCCAGTGGCCAAGGACAGCATCTTCCACATAAGGGGTGCTTAATGAGTCCCTTAATAAAAACTCCTTGAAATGAATTGAATCGAATAGCCTTCGGATCAGAGAAAACTAGCTGTAAAAAGAAATGAGTAGAGCAAGAAGTCGGGTGTTTCAATTTCAGGCCTCAAGAGATCCTTTCCTTTTCCATTCACAGCCCCAAATATTTAGTTCCAGTTTATTTTCCTAATTAGAGAAAAAGTTGCCTTCTGCACCTAGGTGAAGTTGTAGTTCGGGCCTCCCGAAGAACAAAAGGTTTGTAGCCCAAATTGTCACAATACACTCACTACTAGGAAAAAAGAAATCCCAAATGCAATGTACATTTTTATTGAATGCAGGCCATTTGATCAGATATCAAAAGTTAATTACTTTAAGTACAAAGACCAACATATGAACATTTTACACCTCTGGAGACATTAATGTGTCTGAAAACACCCAAAGCTTATTATTAGCAAGACTAACTGACTATTATATTCAGGAAATGAGCGAAGTATGTCCATAAGCAGTTGTTACACTAATTCTGCCACTGATAACTTGTGTGACTTTAAGGCAAATCATTTAACCTCTTCTGGCTCCCTCAGTCTCCAGATCTTGAAAATGAGAAGGTTGGACTAAAAGATCTCTAAGGATCTCTCTAAATCAGTGACCCAGAAAATGAATCTCCAGTCTTGGCATTTAGAAGAATTAAAAACAACATACCGTCCTTTATATCAACAATTCAGTTTTTAAAATGTTTATCATTTTAAAAGTAATTTAAAATAGTGCATGCCAACTGCAAATTAAGTTTACTATAATCATAAGGCTACAAACCATGCCACATATCACAAGTGGATTTTTTTTTTTTTTGCGTGGGGCAATGAGGAGTAAGTGACTTGCCCAGGGTCACACAGCTAGCAAGTGTCCAGCGTCTGAGTCTGGATTTTTACTTGGGTCCTTCTGAAACCAGGGCTAGTGCTTTATCCACTGCACTACCTAGTGGAATTTAAAGTTACTCTGACTCACTATCTAAAAGCCCATCAGTGGTGTTCTCAAGTTGAACAAAGACTGGGCTGTAAGTTAAAACATTAGAAGCAGCCTGGGCACTCACTGGAGATTCCAAAGGGAATCTCACAGGGCCCTAGCAGTGTGAATCTGGAGGAGTCACTTAACTTTCTGAGCCTAAATTTCCTCATCTGAAAATCAGAGTTGTTATTGTCATTGTTGTTGTTTTCCATCAACCGAACATTTATGAAGTACTTAATATTTGCAAGACACTAGGTTAGACACCAAGGATTCAGGAGAAAAAAAAAAGTCCCTGCCCAGCTGTACACAGATAGATGATACAAATTATTTGAGGATCAAGTGCCAGTAAGTGGAGGATGAGGATGTGGAAAGCTTTCCCATTTGGGAGGCAGTACCTGAAATGAAGCTCAAGTCCAAGGGGATGAGGTGAGGAATAAGTGCAGTTCAGCTATGGGCTACAGCCAGTGGTGTGCCAGTAAATGTTTAACAAGTTCTCAAAAATCAAAACAAAACTGTAAGCAGGTCATACTTCTAAGGTGAATCTGTATTAACATGTTTTAATCACTTTCTTAAATCTAGATAACCAACAAAACAATAAATCAAACCCTGATTTGCCCAGAATAGCATTTACCATTTCCAAAGTAAAAATACTCACACTGAAAATCACCTCCGGGAACTAGTTGGACCTGGCAACAGAACTTCTAGTATGGCCCGTGCAAAGACACTAGACCTCAAGTTCTTAGCACAATAAGTAGTCCAGGTATAATCTCAATCCATTTGTACATTAGACTGCATTAAAGAGGACTGACTTCCCCAGGGAAAGAAATAAGCATTTATTTAGTACTAAGGCCTTTGCTTAAAAGGCCAACTTCTCCCACTGCAACCTGGGCCATCTCCAGTTTTCCTGATGTCTATCTTGCCACTGGATCCAGATGGCTCCAGAGGAGGGAGTGAGGCCAGTGACTTTGCACAGCCATTCCTCACTTCAATCTGATTCGCTGCAAGTCATGACATCACCTCCCTGATGCCATGGTCCTCTTAGAGATCAAAGGACAAACAAAAACAACTATGTACAGGGTGCTATGCTAAGCACTTTACACATACTCTCTCATTTGTTCCTCAAAACAACCCCCCAAGATAAATACTATTATTAACCCCCCCATTTTATAGATTAAGAAAATGAAACAGCAGAGGTTAAGTAACTTGCCCAGAGTCACACAGTTAGTAAGTGTCCCAGGCTAGATTTGAATTCAGAATTTCTGACTCCAGTCCTAGAGCTCTATCCAATTGGTCACCTAGCTGACCCTTGACAGGGTGACAGCCAGACACTGGAATTGGAACTGGGTTATCCTAATTTAGAGGCCAACTCGATCTGACTATTGGAGTCTTCCTGACTCTAGGCCTAGTATTTTATCCACTTCACCGTCCAGTTGCTTCAATAGTGATTTATAAATATTTGATGTATTGAATTCAATAATATTGATGTGCTATTTCATATTATAAATTAATGATGGGGTATTTCAATTGGCTTTTAAAAAAGATTTTAAGGGGGCAGCTAGGTGGCACAGTGGATAAAGCACCCACCCTGGATTAAGGAGGACCTGAGTTCAAATCTGACCTCAGACACTTGACACTTATTAGCTGTGTGACCCTGGGCAAGTCACTTAACCCTCATTGCCCTGCAAAAAAAAAAAAATTAAGCAAACTGACCACAAACCAAAGGTATTTTAAGGAGGGCTATGAACCCACTACCAACAATAAGATTTAAGGTTAAATATGGAAGCTACTGACTGGAATATTAATTTAAAGGAGAAATTTTTATGAAATTCATTCTGGAAATGGGTTAAATTACCATGAAAATGAATGCACTTACATATCTAAATGAATAAGGATTTCTCCTGCTCCTTTCTTTCTCTTCTTCCTTACTCTTTCTTCCACCTTGTCAACTTCCTTCTTCTTCCTCCTCCTCCTTATACCTTTATTCAGGGAGGGACAGTCCCATTCAAGAGAAAACAGGAATGGGAGCCAGAGATTCAAGCATTCAGTGCCAGGAAAGAGGCCCGTATCTACCCTTGCAACAAATTTGGGACTTAAAAACACCAAACAGCATCAACATTAGGCAGTACTCAATAGATGATGACCTCAAGAATTGAGGCCAATACATTTTTTCAAAAACAAACTTAAATAGGATTCTAAGAAAACTACTCTCACAAAAGCAAGAACAAGCATGTAATATCTTTTTCTCATTAAAATGTTCATTGGGAATATGCAAATCCTTTTTAAAAGATTATTTGTTAAGAACAGAACTAGTTGGTACTCATCCTTTTGAAAATATATTTTTATTTATTTCATTAAATATTTCCCAATAACATGTCCATTTTTTTCTAACCTTTACTTTTAAAATTTTGAGTTTTAAAGTCTCTTCTTCCCCCTGCCCCTCCCTCATCCATTGAGAAGGCAAGGAATATAAATAATATTGATCATATATGTGAAGTCATGCAAAACATATTTCCATATCAGTTATGTTATGAAAGAAAACACAACAACAACAACAAATAAAGTTTTAAAAGTATGCTTCAATCGGCACTCAGGGTACTTACTCATCTTTCTTCTCTTATCTTATCCCAACTTTTTTGCCATCTCCCTCAGGAACATCAAACATCCAAACCAGATTCATATTTCATGGACAAGATGATGTCTCCTTGTTCTATTATGTGGACTTCTGTCTATTTAGCTACAGATTCCTACCTCCTTATCTCTGGATTCTCATTCATTGGAATCATACCCCTGGCTATCTATATACCCCATAGATATTCGCCAAGGATGCTCTCTTCACTTACAATCCTTTGGTCCTCTAGCTATAATCCAGATCAGTGGTGTCAAATTCAAACAGAAAGGAGGGACCTTTAAACCTTATTCAAGGATCCCTGCAAGTCACATATTAACTTAGTTTTAAAATGTAATGTTATCCATCTTTTATTGTATTTTCGTTTATTTTGTGAAATCTTTTCCAATTGTATCATAATCTGATTGTGATGGCACTAAAGTGTTACAGACTGCAGACCAGAAGGCTGAGTTTTTGACACCTCTGCTCTAGAGAACTTCCTTGCTTTCCCCCAAGGGTCACCTTTGACCCTCTATCACTTCTTATACAGGGAGAGCTATCTGGCCTCTTGTCCTCTGAGGGGCAGAACCTTGGGCATCCTGATCACCTCCCTTGAACTTCTGTTCATTTGTGGACAGATCCTTGGGTCTCTGTCTTTATACTAATCTGCAGCTCAGTCTTTCTGACTCTTTCCCTTGGTTTTTTTTTCAACTATCTCACTTGATCTGATCCAGGAATCACTACTCAATAGGGAATTATTTCTCTTCATCTTTCTCCTGTACTTTCATTTCTCTTCATTGTCTAATTTTCTTTATAAAAACAATCTTTAAACACCAATCGTGTCTATACAACCTGACTTCAGAAACAGGGTGTTGACCGATCCGTCCAGTTGTTCATATAAAATGGGCTGAAATGACCTATTGTTTCAGTGAGTGAAGATAATGATATGGTGCCAGTTTAAATTGCAGCAAATTTTCAATTATTTCTATTCATGAAAAGTCTCAAATAAGTGCAAAACATTTCTTTGCTTTAGAAGTTCTATTCTAATATGGGTATTTTTAATAATAAAGAAATTCAGTATACTTTAAAAGAACAAAACACATTCTAAAGGAATAAATATACCAACTTCCTCACTCAGTGCTCTCCCTTCTGCACAGTTGTCTATATGAAAATATAATAGAGTAGTGGATTTATTCTCAAGGAGAACAGGGTTCCAACCCCACTTCTGACACTTATTAGTGTCTGTGACCACAGCAGGCAAGTCACTGCATTTCTCTGATCCTGTTTCTTCTTTTGTAAAATGAGAACAATGATTCACAAGCTCCTTTTTGAGGCTTGAAGTACCTTGCAAACTTGAAAATGTTTAATATCAGATGTAGATGTGGTTGTTTATTTAAAGGATACCACAATATCCTCAACCCAAAGTATCTAGGGTCTCCTTGAAGGCCTGATAAATGTACAACACTATGCTAGGCAATAGGAAGGTACAAAAACTAAATTCCACATGACTCTTGTGTGTGTGAAACTTAGACAGTCAAGTAGGGGGAGATAGTATATATTACAATCACTGTGATTTGGAATAATGCTAGTTAAATTGCAAAATTAAGATACAAACTAAGTTTTGTAAGAGACAGAAGAGGGGAGAGAAGGATTATTATGTAGTATAGTTGACACCTCAGGGAAGGCTTCATGATAGGAGTAAATTAGAGCTAGAGTCCTCAAAAGACAGGTAGAATTTCTATTGACATGGATTAGGTTGGGAGACAGCATCCCAAATATAGTTATATATGAGAGGCAGATACAGCAGAACTCTAAATGACTACCCGGACATAGAGTACACAGATGGGTACAATATGAGTTAAGGCTCAAAAGTTACGATGGCACCAGATTTTGGAAGTATAGAATACCAAGCTAAAGAAGTTGAATTTGATTTGGTATTAAGAAGCTGTTGAAGGATTTTGAACAGGAATATAACATGATCATATAAATAGTATAAACAACCACTTGGAATTGGTTAGAGATGAAGGTAGTAAAACCCATTAAGAGACTATTGCTGCGGTGTTGGTAGATGGATATGGGACCATGGAATAGAGTGGGAGCCAAGGAAATAGAAAGGAGGGATGGATGTGTAGTAAAAGTGATCCTACCAAAAGAATTCCAAGATTTGAAATTTAGGTCAGGGTAAGCCCAGTTGCTAATGATCTCCTGAAGGGTCATGGTGAGTAACTATATTAGGAGTACTCAAGATTTTGAAGAAAATGTAAATAAACCCTGGGTCCAAAGATTCCTCTGATAACTCTTTGTGGTGTGATGGTGATGTTGCTTTCTCCCAGGTTATGCTAGAAGAGCACAAGCTCTGACAGGTCCTGTTAAGCCAGAAAAGCTGTGAATGTGAGCCAAATGAGGTATTCATTGGGAGTGGGGGCTCAGGGAGGGGAAAAGTGGGGGGACAGGGAGGAGTTCCGCACCTGATATTTGGCCTCTAGGTGATGAATATTTTTGATTACTCCTTAAGAATGAAAGTAGTTGCTAAAACATGAAGGAATGAAAATCCTTCTTGGTTGGGGCAGTATTCATCCTGATGAAATAATAGTTCTTTGGAAGTCTGAAGTTCTTTGGCTGTCAATAAGCATGAAGAGCAGGTGAAATTACCATACAAATTGGCAACAGAATCTGCCTTCCAGTCTTTTTGGTCTGCAGAGGACTGGCCCTAGCCAACTCCATCATCAAATAAACAAATTTATCCTCACTGATCTTGACCCTGTTGGCAATTCATGCCTGGTGACATGCTTGACAGGGAATGTCCTTGCTCTGCTGGACTTCTCCAAAGCTGGACAGTGTTCCTTGCTTCCTCCAGATCAGAGGTTCCCAGTGTGTGCATGCCACACAACATGGACACATTTGCAGGTTTGGTGAAGCCTATGGCCTCTTTCTCAGAATTATGTTTTCAAATGAGAGACAGAAACAAAGAGAGACAGAGACAGATAGAGACAGACTCTAGGAAGAGACACACAGAGAGAAAGCTAGAGGGAGGGATTATTTACTAAGCACTAACCAGGTGCCACAGACTGCTAATAACCAAGGCAAAAACAAACAAACAAACAAACAACAAGAAACCAAGGGAGTCCCTACTCTCAAGGGGCTTACATTCTAACATGGGAAAATGAACCATAAAGGGGTCCTATAAAGCAAGAGGTGGGAGAAGAGATGTATTCATGCAGGAGCCAACTCAGATGGTATGGGAATGGAGCAGAAGGAAGCAGATCTAAACAAAAAGTAAAGTGAATGATGTGGCTGTGATTCCTCTAGATACCAAGGTCCTGGCCAGGGACGGACCAGTCATTAAGGTCCCGGAAGAATAGAATCATCCTTGAGAATCAGAAGGTGTATGGGCAGAGCAGACTTAAGAGTGAGCAGAAAGGGAAGAGAACAGCTGGGCTGGGACTCCTCAAGATACCATCATCTTGGCCAGGGACTAATCCATGAACAAGGACCCTCAGGGTAGAGTCCTTCAATGTGTAAAATAAAATATCTAGGATTACAAAGAAAACCAATTACATTGAAAAACAGTTATGCAAAAAAAAAAAAAGATTCAACAACAAGCAAGTCCACACAGATCCCAAGTTTAAAACCTCTTCTCTACCTCTTTCCTGGCTTTCTCTATTATCCCACAAACTTACTTTGGCTTTGCTCTCAGACACCTCCTTTCTACCAGAGATAAAATGATTAAAAAGTGTTAAATAGGAGCAGCTAGGAGGTGCAGTGCATAAAGCACCAGCCCTGTATTCAGAAGGACCTGAGTTCAAATCCAGCCTCAGACACTTGACACTTACTAGCTGTGTGACTCTGGGCAAATCACTTAACCCTGATTGCCCTGCCCCCCCCCAAAGTGTTAAATAAACCAATCCCAAATATTATTCTATTAGATAGTCACAGTGTCATCTTTCTTATATGTAAAGAATGAATTGTTATTTGAGGTTTTTATGACCCCATCTTTTGGCTAGAATTTTAAAAACCCTGGCTCGCACACTGGCCTGGGGCTCAGTCGCAGCACCTCTGCAAACAGCACGGTGCTCCACCCACTGGTTGTAGCCATCACCATGGCACTGGCACCTCACATCATCACCACTCTCCAATGCCTACATGAGCCTGGCAGAATCATAATGACTGGAAACCCAGTGAGGGCAGTCATGTGACTGTCAGTCAGGGCTGCCAGTCAATTGGCTTGGGGCTGTGTGTGGTCAGCCTGGGGTCTGCTGGGAAGAAGAAGGGAGGAGATTCGGGATTCTAGCTTGAAGCTGGAAGGTGACAGGACACAGCCCTGTGTTCTCAGCTCAGTCCTAGGTGGTGGTGTTATTGAGGTTGTGTCATTTTCCCTTCCCCCATTTTATTTCCTTTCCCTTAATTCTACTGATCTTGCTTGTGTTTTTAAGTTCGTTCTTGTTAATAAATCCTGTTCTGTTTTTGAAGGAGCCTGTTGGTCTCCTTCCTTGCCCCAATATTGTGGCGAGCTGCATAGCTAACACTCCCCAATTAAAAATTGATCCCTACATATATAACATAATGTTCTAGCCCAAATTACATGTTCTAGGAGGCCTTGAGGAGTGATGTTAATAATGGAAATTTCAGGCACAGTGATTTTCTAGTCAATAGAGAACTACTTTTCAAAGTTCCAGGGTAAGGCTTTGAGAAAACTTCAAATACTTCTTAGGCCTTTTCTCTTTCTGCCTTTTTCCTTTCTTTTAAAAATATGGATATTATTTTATGAAGTAATAGCACCTTCTTGTGACATTTCCTAATATTATCATTAAGGATTTTAACACCAGAGAAGGTTTTTTGAAACTATATGCAACAATAATGTCAATTATATTTTTTAGAACTTCTCCTGTGGATCTGATGAAACTTAACTGATAGCCACATCGATTTACCACGTAGCCTAAAGGTTTTCACCCTACTGTCAGATAGTCATAATCTCTGATTAGGTATTAAATGTTTATAGTTAATCTAGGCTTTTTATGCATTTTGTAAGACCCACTTATATAAACAGTCTTTCTTGTCTCTGCTTACATTCTCTTCATAATATGTAAGAATTGTGTCCTTGCTTCTTAGTGATGTATCCAGTAAGGTGATGTAGATAGAGAGCTGCACCCCGAGTCAAGAAGACCTAAGTTCAAATCCACCTTCAGACCCTCACTAGCTGTCTGACTCTGGATAAATCGCTTAACCTCTGTTTGCCTCAGTTTACCAAACTGTAAAATGGCAAGAATAACATCACCTACCTTGCAGGGTTGTTGTGAGAATCAAATAAGATAATATTTGTGAAGAGTTTAGCTCAATACCTAGCACTTAGTAGGTACTTTATAAATGATTATCCTTTCCCCCTCTTCTTTTATCAATCTCCTATTTTACCTAAGACAATGAATTCAATATAGATAGCATCACTTTTTTGCTAGATTCCCTTGTGTCTTGTTTCCTCTCAAAAAAGTTTCCGTGGGTGATCTCATAAAAGAGAATTCAACAAGTTAAGTCAACAAGCATTCATTAAGCACCTTCTGTGTGCTAGAAACTGAACTGGAACTGAAAGCATAATAAGTTAACTGGAAATGTGAAGGTTACTAATCCACCTTTAGGCTAGGGCAAACCAATACACCTTTTTACTTCCTTGTTTTCTTTATCTTCCCCAAAGGAATAGTAATACTTACAATACGAGGCCGACGTGACTTGTCAAAACATTAAATATCTAAGAACAAGTTCTTGGAGGGAGACGGGGATGTAAACAGGACTCGTGTTTAAGTTTACTTTGCATTATAAACATTTTCTCCATCACTTTCTTGAATCTAGAAAATCAGCAAAACAAGAAAGCAAGATTTAATGTATGGCATTTTGCCATAAAGTGTGAATGTTCACGATGAAAATTTAACAACCGGTTTTCAGAGTTTTTGTGGATATTGCTTTCATTCCAAAAATCTTTTCTCCTTCCCTTGCTTTCATGAGAGAAACACAGCCTCACAAGCACAGAAGCTCAAAATGAGAAAAGAATTTCAGTGGTGATCTAGCCCAATTTGTATCCAAAAAAGGAGCCTGAATCCATCAGAGCCATTGAGCAATCACTGACCCTTCCCTAGACAACCTCCACAGAAAAGAACCAAATTCTCTTAAGGCACTCCATTCCACTTTTGGACAACACTAATTGCTTTCCTGATATCAAGGCTAAAATTGTAATTTAGAAGTACAGCTCCTAGCTTGGCCCTGGGGGAAGGGGGGGGGAAGAGCGGGGGTGGGGGAGGCAAGAGAACAAATTTAATACATTCTCCATATGACAGCATTGCAAGACTTTACAAATAGGACTTGTGCCCCCCCACTCCCCCAAAAAAGGACCTTCCCTTAAGGTGAAATCTTTGACATTCAAGTGAATGGACTACCTAAGCGAATTGGCGACATCTACATTTACTTATTAGCCACTTTTCTCACTATTAATTACCTTGTATACCCAAAGGAAAAAGTTTGCCACCTTCACTCATACCATCCTAGTGTCACCAACCCATTGGAGCAAATTGTCTTTTGATAAGGTAAGAACCATTGGGAAATTTTGACTCTTTAGTTTCTCAAGAAGGAGAAATGCGTTTACCACCTTTAAAAAAAAGTATGTATATAAACACACATATATGTATGTTTATATCTCCACATCTATTTATAGATAAAGTGATACAGACTTTAAATTGGGTCCCTTTCCCCAGAAGGAAGAGAGGGAACAGTTAGGGAGATACAACCATAATGACTAATGAATCCATGATACCAGTGGCAATCAAATCCAAAATTCTGTGTTTAATCTTATTTGATCCACTCAGGACTGCATTATTTAATGATATTTGAAACATATACATTACTTAATTTCTTTATAAAAGACTCCAGTTCTCTTTGTCTACCTCAGTACTAAATTTCAACCTCCCTGGGCTATTCTAAATCGATCTATAGTTCTGAATGTGTGTGTGTATGTGTATGTATGTATGTTTGTATATATATACACACACACACACACACATATATATAATTCAGAACTATATCTATATCTATCCATTTATATATCTCTGTTTTTGTCTCTGTCTCTCACTGTCTCTGTCTCTCTCTCTATATATGCATGTAGCTTCATTTCCCAGAACAAGAATGGGGCCCAAGGACAACAGTAATATAGAAGTGCATGTCATTTTCTCATGAATAAATGTCCTGCTGTTGGCTTGTATGTTATTAATAAACCATATAATTGAATTAGAGTTGAGTAGGCTTGACTTTCTGTTTGTTGGGAACCAGAACTAGGAAAACTAAGGTACCAGGCTCCTGATTTGCTGGCAAAGCCTGTGCTAGACTGTGCTCCCCTCTTACCCATGTGTGACAGACCTTTTCTTCCAACCTTCTAAGTTATCTTTGGATGGAAAATTATTTTACCTTGCCATTTTGTGCGTCCTGCTGCTGCCAGAATGGTTTTATGGCATTATTTAAAATGGTTTTCAGAAGGTCTTCTGGAAGAACTCAGCTGAGTTGTTGCCTTTTCTTCTCCATCTTGGCTCTGCACCCCGCCCCCCATCTATACTCTAAAAAGATGTTTTTCATATTTGTGTTTATTCTAAAGATGAATTGTCATGTAACCTTCCCTATGACTCAACTGATGCCTCTTTTTTCACTGAAGCATTAAGTGTGGCAAGCTGCCATGAAAATATGTTCAATGTCTGTAATTGATCTATGCTTCAGAGCTGCAGGGCACTTGATTAAGTAATATGAATAGCATGTAGGACTCAAGCATCCCCTTGTAGGATAAGCCACAAAATGAGCTTGTGTTTGCAAACTCATGCACATGCCCATGACCCCTTGTGCATGTGATGGGGGAGAAAATGAATATTCAGAGATGGAACCCAAAATGAAAACATTGCCCTGACCTTAGTAGTTCCAAAGGAAAACTGTACCTTTCCATGTGAGTTCCTTATATTTCCTGAGAGTAAAGCTGGTGCCTTAGCAAATCTATCACTTTATTTCTAATTTGTTTCTAGAGAAACAGAGGCCTCAAATATCAAAGTAATTCTTGAAAGATTAAGAAATGGTACAGTGAGGATCAGAAGCCAATAAAGGTGGTGGCCATAATAAACCTTAACTTTTTTCACTTCAGGCCATTCAAGAATTTGCAGCAATTAATACTTAAGCTTCCCAATATCCCTATAATGGGCTCTTCAAAGTTCACTCAAGCAATCAATTTAGTGTAATAAAACAGCTGTCCTCATGGAGTAACAGAACAAAAGAGAAAAGGTGGAAATGCATGCTACATCTAGCTAAAATGGCAAGGGGGGATTTTACATAGGCAGATGTAATTAACCAGCTTGGAATGTGTCCCAGACAATAAAGTAAATGCTTGGAGCTTCTAGAAAAAAAGTGTCCAAGGATCACTATTGATCACACACAGTCTGCGGGCCAATTTCTCATCTACTAAAGGGAATGCCTAAATATTCTGATTCCTCTAAAAAGAGAGTGGTTTTTGTTTCCTGTGGAGATCTATAACCAATGGGATTCCTCACCCCACACCATTCAGAAAGATGAGTGAGAATTGAGATTCTTATCCAAGCAAAGGAAGGTATTGCATTTGAGAAACTGACATTTATGCTTGAAAATTACATAAGCATGAAAACAGAGCAGAAATTGGACACAGCCATGTGTAGCGTCCACACAAAAATAATTGTTCACAAACAACAAGCTGGGTCCCAGTCAGCCATGAACAGTTACTTATGTTTTGAAAAGAAACAAAATCGAAAGTGTTTCTTTTATCGTTTGCATTCCTCAGCACACCTGGAGCACACAGAGTTTTAGCATTCAATATTCCTGGACATTCACATTTGCTTTATTTTGCCAAAGTTGAGTCAGGTGAGAACATAGGATCCTATAGCATAAGATCCTAGGAACTTCAGATGCCACCTAGTTCCACTTGTTTCATTTTATAGAGAAAGAAATTAAAGCACAGAGAGGTTAAGGAATTTGCACCACTGACAGAGACAGAGATCCTCTGACTTCCAAATCAAGCACACTTTTTTATTGTCTTACCCTATAGAAGAGATACATTTTGGAGGGACAAAATAAATGGCAATTTCATTCATTCATTCATCTGTTCATTTATTTGACAAAAAATGTATCGAGGACTCTGCGTCTTCTCCACTAAGTCCCAATGCTTCAGTGTGATGTAGAAATGACACTAGATTTTCAAATGCTATGTCAACAGACCATATGCTTTGTCAGATTCTAACAAGCTGGAAAGGCTTTGAGTAAGCATGATGAATGGTCTTTGTGACTTTCATCCAAGAACCAAGTTAAAAAAACATACATACCCTTATACAGTACCAGAAGATGAGAAAAAGGGGATGATTTTTTTTTCAGTCAAAGCAATTGACAAAGACTGTGTGCCAAGGTGAGAAGGGTTCCTCAACTATATTGACAGAAGGAACATCCACACTGCTGAAATCCTGGCTATGGTAACAACATGTCACAGTGGATAGAGTGGACTTGGAGTCAGGAAGACCTGAATTTGAAGCCCAATTCAGCCACCAATTGTGTGACCTTGGAAAGTCTCAGCTTCTTCATTTGTAAAAAATGAGGGCTTGTACTGATAACCTCTGATATCCCTTCCAGCTCTAAATGAATGGTTTTTGTTCCCTATCATCTTTAAATAAATAACTATCATATCCCATGTTGTGTAAGACACTAGTTGGGTTAGTTAGCAGGGAAGTATAAAGCATAATCATTGGGTTATAGGATAATTGCTTTAGTGTTCTAAACAATCTTAGAGATCAACTAATCCAACCACCCCTTTTTACAAATAAGAAAATTGAGACCTAGAGCAGTAAAATGATTCGTCTAAAGTCATATACAACTAGTATCTTCAACTGTTCTTTCAGAGAAGTATAGGTTTGATTTGAAGAAAGTAAGGCATTACAGAGTGAGATGGTCAAAGGATAATGGCAAAGGCATTCTGGGCTAGTAAACAGGGTGCTAGATATTGAGACAGAAAGACTATGATTCTAATCCTGCCTCAGATACTAGCTGTATGACAGTAAGTAAGTCACTTTAACCTCTCTGTGTTTCTGTTTACTCATTTGTTAGATGACTGTTTAGTTGGAGTAGATGGCTTTAAAGATCTTTTCCAGACCTAAATCTGTAATTTTGTGATCCTTTGTTGTTGAGTTGTTTTTCAGTTGTATCTGACTTTACATGATTCCTTTTGGGATTTTCTTGGCAAAGATACTGAAATGGTTTGTCATTTCCTCCTCCAGTTCACTTTATTGATGAGGAAACAGGCAAACACAGGTAAGTGACTTGCCCAGGGTCTGAGGCCAGATTCGAATTTAGGAATATGAGTCTTTTGACTCCAGGCCAAGCACTTCATCTACTTTGCCACCTAGCTGCCCATGGATATATCTGTTTTCTCTTTAAAATACACACTCTAGATCCAATGATCCCCACTCACCATTATCTAAGAGCCTTCCTATTCTTCTCAGCTAAGTTTTTTGAAAAAGCTATCTCTACTTGTCACTTCCAGTTTTCTTCTACAATTCACTCTCTTCTCAACCCTCTGTGCTCTGGCTTCCAAACTCATCATTCAATTGAAACTGTTCTCACCAAATTGATCAATGATCTTCCTTGAAGGACATAAGAGGGAGAAACAATGCATTCTCTCTTCTAGGAACTTTCCATTCAGAAGGGTAAGGAGAGAAATTTTACATCTGACATTATCCTGAGTGGTCCTTCAGAGGATTAATCAATATGTTGACTAGTAGTCAGCCCCTGGAGTTCTCACTCTAAATAAGCAACAGTAGTTCCCCCACCAGGGCAGCAGTCCTAGGAATTATAAGTCAGAGGAGTGAAACTTCAGTGAATGGTGGCTAAGAATCTGTATGATAGCACCATTGGGATAGAGAAAGAGAAAAAAAGCATTGAACCGTGACTTTAGAATCAGAGAGTAAGGAAATGCGGCAGACCTTTGGCAGATACCCATGCCTAAGATGATTGGAGAGACAGAGGCAAGGACACTCTGAGACATCTCAAAGATCTACGGTAGGTATAGCCAATAAGAGGATCAAGACACAGCTTGTCACTTGGAGACAGCAGCAGAACTCAGGCAGGAGAGACTTCCCACCACAACCCAAAGTAGATGTCACTGTTATATTAAAATATAACATTAGTGACTCCTCTTTGCCTTTATCCACCATTTTGTGAAGCTAAGTTTCAGCTGCTTTCAAGTCACCTGATTTTGGATAAGTTACATGATTACTCCTCCTTTCAAATGTCACGTGACTTAAAGAATGTCACTCACTTCAGTGGGACCAGCAAGTACAAGTCTAACCCCTCTGATAACCCTCCAAATACCCGGGAGTTATGTATCTCTTAAATATTCTATTTTCTGTATTAAACATCCCCATTTTCTTCCTTGATATCACATGAAATGATCTTTACAGTATGGCTAGCCCTTTCTAAACACATTCCATCTTATCATTGTTATTCCTGAAATCTATCAATCAAGAGCTAATTTTCAAAGTTCGAACTATGCAAATTTTATAGGAAAGTGACAACTCTATCTTAGAATTTGTAATAAAGAAAGAAAAGAAAGCTGGGTGTAGCTTGATATGTACCTTAGATTTTTGGAGAGATTTCAAGGGATTCAGAGAAAGAATCCTGTGTACTAAAATTCAATGTGGAAAATCAAGCTATACATGTGACAATTCCTGAATATTTATTAAGATTAATTTAAATAAGTGTACTATAACTAAATAGGAGATGAAAAAAGCAGGGTCTTTTCGAGATATGGTAAGTTATGGACTGCAAACACAGAAGACAATCAAAGAAATATTGATTGTTGTGGTTCTTATCCCTTCCTCTTCTAAGTCTTAAATCTAACTTTAGGACTGTTACAACAAACACCATTTTGGTCCTGATTCTCTTACTATATCTCAGGATTCCGTTGTTGGCAATACTGTCTAACCTGACCCAATGGTGGTATCAGGGGAAAGTACTTCAAAAAACCTAAGGATAAGCCTGTGATAAATGCCATTCTCCCAGATAATGAACTTTGAAGGTGACTGTACTTTCTAATCATTCTATAAATTCTGCAGTTTGGCATAGCAAATTATTTAAGTTGACTCAATTTCTAGGTACAGCTGTCAAATTGAGGGGAAAAAATAAAGTTATCCAGGCAGTAGAGTAGTTCTTTAATGAATCTTCACTTCATCCTAACACATCCTTCCCTTTAATATATCTTCCCTAAATCTATAAGAGTGCACATAGATAAATGAAGTTGGGGCTTATGTGAAGAAAATGTGTGTGTGTGTGTGTGTGTGTGTGTGTGTGTGTGTGTGTGTGTGTGATGAGGAAGAGACTGCTTTCAAAGGGAAGGAAAGAAGTGTCATAGCTTTTGAGTCTTATTTTAGGTCATGATGACACAGGAACAAGACTGAGATTGAGGGCCTTGCTTTTGGTCCTTTTGAAGAAAAGAGACTGGAGGAAGACTAAAGGCAAGGCTGGGGAAGTGGACTGGCAGCCCAGATTGGAAGTGACAGAACTCTTCCACTTTGCCCTTTGCCACAAAGAATGTTTCTCGCATATAGATTTCGCTTGATACATAACAGAGATTGCAAATAGTTTGATAATGCATATTTCATGAGATCCAAAGCATTAGTAAGCAAAATTCAAACCATGCAGCTCGTAATTATTCAGGATCATGCCATGACTTCATCTACATCCAAAGATCTGTTCTCTTAGAGTTCTGATAAACAAGTAAACAAACATGATTCTTGCCATATGAAAGGCAGTGCTGGGCAGCTCTTTCTGTTTCCATGGAAATGGTGAAGCAGTAGCAAAAAGGGGGGCAAAGGAAGGGTGTGAAGCATCACAGTTTTGAAAAACTTTGATTTTTATTTTTTCACTTTTTGATTCTGAATTTAACAAACACCAAAAAAAGATAAAATTTCCATAAGCAAAATAGAACAGAAAAAGAGGATATGTGAAACTACAAATCTCTATTAAACACAGCTTGTTATAATCCCACAGTTTTGAGCCTATCTATAAACGCTAATTTAATGCAGCTTTTCTGGTGAGAATTTTTTTCTTTAGCTATAAGTGACAATTGATGTATGTAGCACATTAAAATTTATTGATGAGCTCAATCTATGATCTTATGATCCTATTGTTTAGTATGATAGAAAGTACCCTGAAGGGGAAATGATTAATGTTTTTTTTATATTAGTTTATGATATTTTATACTGGTATTTCTCAGATCCAGTTTTCTAATTTAAATTAGAATGATGTATTTTGCATTCGATCCTACTTGTACTGATTATTAAAAACTCAACCTCTTTTTAAAGATTGTGTAATGGTCTAGACACAATTGGCAGGACATTAATATTCTTCTACTATGAAATGTGCAGAATTCAAAAGGTAGCTGTGCAACAGTACAATTAAACATGCTTACTCTTTACTTGAAACTCTAGAATGTGGTTTCTTTTTCAAAAATGAAACCTAACTTTCATCATACAAAAAAAACATTGTTTGGGAATACTTCAGGGATTTGTGATATATTTTTGGGGGTGGGGCAGATATTCCCTCCAACAAAGCATATTTCTTTTCCCCTTACCCTCACAAATTTCTTATTTACTTATTAATTTTTTTGCAGGGCAACTGGGTTTAAGTGACTTGCCCAGGGTTACACAGCTAGTAAGTGTTAAGTGTCTAAGGTCAGATTTGAACTCAGGTCCTCCTGAATCCAGGGCCGGTGCTTTATCCACTGCGCCACCCAGCTGCCCCCTTATTTACTTATTATTAACACTTTTCTTTTGAAATTTTGAGTTCCAAATTATCTCCCTTCCCCTTGTCCCTCCATTATACATTGTGAAGACAAGCAAAATGATATCAGTTATGTATGTGAAACCCTTCAAAACATATTTCCATATTAGCCATAATCCCAAAACAACAACAACAATAAAATGAGAAAATGTATTTCAATTTGCACTCCAAATTAATCAATTCCCTCTTTCTAGAGATGGCTAGCATTTTTTTCATCATGAGTCCTTTGGAATTATCTTGAATCACTGTCTTGATAAGAGTCAAGTCTTTCACAGTTGATCATAATTACAGCAATGCTGCTGGTGTGCACAGTGACTTCCAAATTCTAACTTCACTTTCTATCAGTTCATATAGATCTTGCTGTTTTTTTCCCCTAAAACCAATCCCCTCATTATTTCTTATAGCACCAGTGTATTCTATCACAATCATATGGATCCCATATATCACAATCAAACTTGTTCAGCCATTCCCCAATTGATAAGCCACCTCTTTATTTCTAATTCTTTACTACCACAAAAATTTATGCTATAAATATTTTGTACATATGGGTCCTTTCTCTTTATTTTTCTTCTCTATGGGGTATAGATCTAGTAGTGGTACAATTTTGTAGCCTTTGGGTATAGTTCCAAACAGTTCTCCAGAATTTTTGGAACAGTTCATTATTCTACCAACAGTTCGTTAGTGTATCTAATTTCCACCATCCATTTTAACACTGTCATTTTTGATAGGTGTGAGGTCATATTTCATAGTTGTTTTAATATGCATTTCTCTAATCAATAGTAATTTAGAACATCTTTTAGAATAACTATAGATAGCTTTGATTTCTTCCCACAAAATCACTGGATCAAACAATTAATTCCTTGTCATACAATAACACATATCCAAAGACAATTTGAGTTGACTGTCCTTCTCTATCTCTAAGAGACTGTGATCTCCACTGCCTTTGGTCTTTTTCTTGGATTGTAGTCTGCTGCTTTTGGTTGATCTTGACCTTCAGAAACGTAGCACAGAACCATCTGGGAATCAAAAGTTCTCCAGTTCCCAAATTGACTCAGTTTTCTTGCTGTTCAACCAGCAGTGGGTTCCCTTGCCCCCAACCTGTAGCTCGTGTTTCTACTGACTGCCATTGCTCTTGGCAATTTCACTACCATTGCAAGCTCCATTTATTTTCCTCATAGCTTTCTGTCTAACTGGTGATCACAGCAGTAACTCCAATTGCTTTATCACTGTGCCATCAGGGCAAGGATGTAGGAAAGTTCAACAATTTGAAAGATGTATGATTTCATGGTTGAAGGATATGAACAGGCAGTTTTCAGACAAAGAAATCACAGGCATCTATGATCATATGAAAAAATGCTCTAGATCACTATTGATAAGAGATATACAAATTAAAACAACTCTGAGGTATTATCTCATACCTATTAGAGTGGCAAATATAACAAAAAAGGAAAATATTGGATGTTGGAGGAGATGTGGGAAAACTGGGGTGCTAATCCATTGTTGGTGGAGTTGTGAACTGGTCCAACTGTTCTGGGGAGCAATTTGGAACTATGCCCAAAGGGCTATAGAACCATGCATTCCCTTTTATTCAGCAATACCACTACTAGATTTACATCACAAAGACATCCCCCGAAAAAGAAAAAAGACCTATTTGTACTCTGAGAAAATAATGTGTTTCTGGGGGACCCAGAGAACCTTGCCTGACCTTTCTTAAGGCCAGCCTGCAGTCAGGAGAATTTCTAAGGAAATGTACATTGACCTTCTGACTACCTAAAGGAAGTTAGCTTATGGACCACCCTCAAGTCCAGTAAACCCATAGATTTGAATGATACTAGCCAATTAGCTTTGAGCAGTGTGGAAAGGCCACCTCTCCTCTAGACCCGCAGGAAGCTTATACCCACACACATGCTCTCTGGGCCTTGGGACTCAGAAGGAGCAGCCACACAGTCCACTATCTCTCCTTTCTGAACTTTCTGAGTCACATGCTCTCTCTTTACTTATATTTAATATGCTTTAATAAATGCTTAATGCCCAAAACTGATGCTAAATCCTCTAATTTATAAGAAGCAATATATTAGAAACCCCAGCTAAGTGCCCTAAAACTTGGGACAGAGATAGGCACCGCCATATAATTTCACTGTGTTTTTTGTTTTTTTTTTTAAGTGAGGCAATTGGGGTTAAGTGACTTGCCCAGGGTCACACAGCTAGTGTTATGTGTCTGAGGCCGGATTTGAACTCAGGAACTCCTGATTCCAGGGCCAGTGCTCTATCCACTGCGCCACCTAGCTGCCCCTCGCCACCTAGCTGCCCCATGCCATATAATTTCAAATGACACAGTACAAAATTTTTTATAGCAGCTCTTTTTGTAGTGGCTACGAATTGGAAATCAAAGTAACATCCATCAACTGGGGAATGGCTAAATAAGCTGTGGTATATGATGGTGATGGAATATTATTGTGCTATAAGAAATGACAAGCAGGATGACTTCAGCAAGGCCTGGAAAGACTTGTATGAACTGATGTATAGTGAAGTGAGCAGAACCAAGAGGATGTTGTGTCCAGTGACAATATTGTTTGATGAAGAAATGTAAATGACTTAACTATTCTCAGCAATACAATGATCCAAGACAATCCCATAGGAGTAATGATGAAGCATAATATCCACCTCAAAAGAAAGAACTGATATTAATAGAACGCATACTGAAGAATGCTATTTTCACTTTCTTTCATTTTTTCTTTTATTCTTTTTATTTTTATTTCTTTTATTCTTTATTATTTTATTATACGAAATGACTAATATGGTAATGCTTTACATAATTGCATATATATACATGTATATACATATATATAACCTATATCTGATTGCTTACCACCTGGGAGAGGGGAGGGAAGGAAGGAGGAATAAAATTGGGAACGCAAAATTTCAAATAAAAAAATCTATAATTTTTTTTCAGTGGGGCAATGAGGCTTAAGTGACTTGCCAAGGTCACACAGCTAGTAAGAGTTTCAAGTGTCTGAGGTCAGATTTGAACTCAGGTCCTCCTGAATCCAGGGCCAGTGCTTTATCCACTGTGCCACCTAGCTGCTCCTAAAAATGTCTATAATTTAAGAAAAAGATGTATGATTTCATTCCAATGGTCCCTCCCTCCAATGCTGTAGATTGTAACCATCCATATCTTACTGGATGGTGTTCATGAATTGCTGTTCCTCTCCCCAAAAAAGCCTCAACTGGTTGATAATCTTCTGGTGATCAATTTCAGTTTCAGGTCCTTATATGGCTGACATACAGTCTGGTGCTGAATCTGTGTTTGAAGTTTTACCAGGTTGGGAGGATTATGCCCATGTTAGCCCATCATAATAGAAATTAAGGAGAGGGGTGGGAAGGGAAGAAGTATGTATTTTCCTATAGACATGCTTTTTAAACTAAATTTGGTTTTTCAGTCTCTAGGAAAAGAAAAAAAAGTGAAATGAGACACTCCTTGACCTGCTCATCAGAGTTCACTATGAAATAAAAGAGTTGCACTATGATCTCTAAGGTTCCCTTCAGTTATAGATCCAGTGGTTATTGAGTCTTATTATCTAAGTTACAGAGATATAACTTCTCTCTTCCTCTTCTCTTTTCACATATTTTCTTTTTTTAAAGGGTTATTATTAACTTAAGTACAAAAAAGTATTTCTATTCATTGAGAACTCAAAAAATAATAATTATATTGGAACCTGTGAATCTCCAAATCATATTATTTACATTTTTAGGTATTTAAGTTCTACACCTTACTTTCAAAACCGTTTTGCTTATGTTTCCTTCTGAACTTCCTTCTGCTCTCTTCTGTACTTTTTTAAAAATTTCACATTCTCTGTCCATCTGTCTATCTCTCTCTAGCATCACTGTAGACAAACCATCCCACCTTTCTTTGAATCAGTTGTTCTCTGGATTCTGCTCACTTCAGTCTGTCACCTCATGCTATCCAAGATTTCTTTCTAATAGTCCCAGTACATTCTCATACCACAATTTTCCAGTAATCCCCCAGGCAATCTTTGGCTTCCCTTTAGATTTTAGGGTTTTTTCTTTTTTCTTTTCTCCTCACTTCATTTAATTTCCCCCTTGGGGATCAAGAAGTTTATTTTGCTTGTAGTTTTTCCCTCCCCAGTATTAAACTCCCTCAACCCCTCTCTCCCTTGTTATCCCTGCTATTCCTCCCTGATGAATTTTATGTATTTCTGCACCAAACTCTGTATACTCAATCATTTTTGTTAGATCTGAATAAGAATGAATTCCATCCCAATGCCCACTTCATGTTTATTTGCTCTTTTCTTTGACATACCCCATTTATGAGTAACAGCAAATTTTCCCTCCTGCTTCTTCCTTTCAATAATGGTATATTCCTTGTTCTACTTTTCCCTCTTCAAGCCACTCCACAGGACCTCTGTTTCCCTATTTCTTATCAGTAGCTAGCAAAGACATTAAGGTTCTGAAGGAAAACTTGTTCCTCCTCTCCTTATTATAATATTATTATCATATTATCATTCAGATCCTATCAATTGTTCAAATAAATTTACCTTTATAGGTAGCTCTTGACTCATGGGTTTTTATTTCAGAGTTTCTGCTAAGGTCTTGACTTTTCATCAGAAATACTTGAAAGTACTCTATTCCATTAGAAATCCTTTTGTTGTTGTTGTTCTGGAAGTTTACACCTGGCTTTGCAGAGTATGTTATTATTATTATTATTTTTTTTTTTTTGCGGGGCAATTGGGGTTAAGTGACTTGCCCAGGCTCACACAGCTAATAAGTGTCAAGTGTCTGAGGCCAGATTTGAACTCAGGTCCTCCTGAATCCAGGGCCGGTGCTTTATCTACTGCGCCACGTAGCTGCCCCCATATGTTATTCTTAATAGTAAGTCTCTCTTGCCTTTTGCAATATTATATTTCAACATCTCTCATTTTTATTTTACCAAGTCTTAAATGATCCTCATTGTAGTGCCTCAGTAGTTGAACTATTTCAAGATGGTTCAAGGTTGATAAGGAAAGGTTTGGGGAGCAGAGTGTGTGGTTTGAGGCTGGGCAGAGACATGGTAGGCAACTGAGACAATCATAAATCAAGCCATTGGGATCCCAAGATAGAAATTTGGCATTAAAGAATTAGCAGGTGATTCCTGGGGAACTACTGGAGCTATGCCTAAAGGTTAAGTCAGTGTGTAGATAATATTCTTGGTTATGTGCACATATGTTTTACCCTTCTAATATCATACTATATGGTAATATGGCATATCAGTATAGCCATTCTCCATCTATAGGGCATTTAGGCTATTTCTGTTTTCATTATTAAATATGACAAATACAAATAAGACAATGGTATAGTAGAAAGAATACTAGTCAAGTAATTAGGACTTTGGGTTCAAAGCTTATCCCTACCACTTACCAGCTGTGTATTATTGTTATTCAGTCATTTCAGTTATGTCTACCTCTTTCATCACCCCATTTGGGGTTTTCTTGGCAAAGATATTGGAATTGTTTTCCATTTCCTTCTCCAGCTCAACTTACAGGTGAGGAAACTGAAGAAAAGTTAAGTTATTTGCTCAGGGTCACACAGCTATAAGTGACTTAGGCCAGATTTGAACTCAAGTCTTCCTGACTCTAGTCCTGGCACTCTATCAAGTGCACAGTGGAGCCGTCCATCATGCTTGTTGGATGTCTACTATATGCTCATTGTAGGGGCCAAATTTAAATTGGGGAGTGCTAATTAGGCAGCTTGCCATAATATTGGGTAAGGAAGGGGATTAACAGCCTCTTTCAAAAACTGAAACAGGGTTTATTAACAGGAACAAATTTAAAAACACAAGTAAGATTAGTAGAACTAGGGACAAGGGAAAAAGGGAATAGGGGAAAGAAAATAATACGATCTGAAATCACACCAATTGGACTCAGCTGTTCCCAAAGAGCAAAATGGCTGTGCCCCATCTCTTTTCCTCTCACACACCAGAATGGAGAATCTCTCCCCTTCTCCTTACCAGAAAACCCCCTTGCTCACAGGAAACAGGGTGGTTACAAACACACAGCCCCAAGCTAACTGGCTGGCAGCTCTGATTGACAGAATCAAGAGGTGGTTATACAAACACCAGCTGCCCCCAGGTTCCAGAGGCCAAAGGTCACCTGAGTGCCCTCACTGGGCTTCCAATCATTATAATTTGGATAGGCCCACGTAGGCGTTGCTTGAGGTGGGTAGAACACTGTGCAGGCGTGGAGGCAGCCTGAGGCCGGCTGGGGTGCACACCGGGGCTTCTAACTTTAGCCAAAGATGAGGTCATAGAAACCTCAAAACACAATTAATTCTTTATATCATCATTACACTAGGTACATTGGGGGATGCACTGATGAATCCCTGATGTTTAATCAGATCTTGACCAAAGTAAACTAAAGCCCATCAATATTTGCTTATCCTGTTTTTGTCCCTAGTTTTCCACAAATCTCACAAAGAGATTGCCCCAACATGCTGAAGACCTTCTTCTGGTTCTTGCAACATCTGGAGGGTTCTGGTTCATGACTTTAGCTAGTCATCGGGTATCTTAGCACATGGCCAACCCCCTTGCTGTGCTTCTTTTGTACCATTCCAATCAAGCAGGTCATCATTGGTAGCATTCTACTGCCTTTTTAGGCCTATAGTTTCTATTGCACATTCCTGGAAAAGCAGGAAACAACATATAAAACCTGATGCCTAATCTATTATCATCCAAGGAAGGAGACAAAGGCAACATGCATAATATCCAAAGGATATACTTATTCTGGAACGTTATTTCAAGACTTCAAAGGAGCTGTGATCTCATTGATAGTAACCATTCTATCTACCAATAGAGATTGCAATTTTTCATCCCTCAGAAGACAGTCTTCATGAGGTTCTGTGACAAAAAGAAATATATATATAAAATCAATTAATGTATAAGATCCTCCCAGCAGAGCTAAGTTAACCTTTAGATAATAGTCTCCCTCTATTTTGGTTGGCCTCTATTTACTGTGGTAAGCCATTTAAAGTGTCAATTTTTTTTTTTACTAAAAACTGTAATAAAATCAAAATATGCATGTTGGTAGCATCTTTTAGGGATTGTGCTATATTTGCATACTATTTAGCAATGTTTGATAATGGTCTTTAATTTTCTTTTTCTGTTTTATATTTCTAGAATTTGAATATCAGGCTTACATTCCCATTTAGAAAGGATTTGTAAAGGTAGAATGCTAGGATAGTATTTAAAAACTGGATGCTAATGTTTTCAGAACTGTTGATTTCAAAATTACTCTGACAGTGGTACTTTCCTTCATCCTCCCAGGACATAAGATCCCAATCATAACTGTTTGTTTGTTTTTTTACTTATTTCATGTACTTACTGCAAAGATCATTAAAAAAAAATCAGAAATGTTACATAAGCTTTAGTTTTTGCATTTCAGTGATAAATATTGTTTTGATAAGAAAACCAAATTCATAAACAAGCCACCCACAAAGTACATTCCTTAAAAGCCATTGAGTAAAACCACGTGAGAGAATAATCAATTAGTTAATACCAAGGCAGTTAGGTACGACAGTGAATAGATCACCAGGCCTAGAGTCAGGAAGACTCATCTTTCTGAGTTAAAATCTGACTTAAAAAAAAAAAAATCTGACTTCAGACACTGTGTGACCCTAGGCAAGTCACTTACCCCTGGTTTGCCTCAGTTTCCTTAACGGTCGAATGAGCTGGAGAAGGAAATGACAAACTACTCCAGTTTCTTTCTTTCTTTTTTTAAATAATAAACATTTTTTTTGCAGGCCAATGAGGGTTAAGTGACTTGCCCAGAGTCACACAGCTAGCGTCAAGTATCTGAGGTTGGATTTGAACTCAGGTCCTCCTGAATCCCAGACTGGTGCTTTATCCACTGTGCCACCTAGTTGCCCAATAAACATTTTTTAAAGTTGTAACTTCCAAATTCTATCCCTCCCTCCTTACCTTCCTCCCTGAAGTGATAAGCGATCAGATATAGGTTATACATATGCAGTTATGTAAAACATTAACTATTAGCCATTTTGTATTCCAGTATCTTCAAAAGGAAACCTCAGATGGGTTCACACAGAATCAGAAACAACTGAAAAAGGACTAAACAAAAAACTTAAACCAACATTCGCTATTGTAATTGACCAAAGTTTTGTTGACATTTAATGTTGTCTTAGTTTACATAGCTGCAGACACTGTGTATCTTATTTTTTTGGCTCTGTTTTCTTCTCTATTACTTAATGCAAATCTTCCAATGTCCCTCTGAATTCTTTAAATGTGTCCTTCCTTAAGGCACAGTAATATGATTGAATTTTTACATCACAATCTGTTAAGCCATTAATAAATAGTTGGACACATAATTTTCATCTTTTTTTTCACAGTTACAAGTGGTGCCTCTATTGAATATTTGGTATATTTGGGTCTTTTCTTGTTGTCATTAACCTTCTTGTTGTGTAAACTCAGTCAAGGAAACATTGGATCAAAAGGGAGTAAACATTTTGTAAAATGTTATAAAAGACAAAACAGAGAACTTTAATTATATAAAAATTTAAAATTGCACAATAGCAATGCAACTATAATAGGAAAAGAAAATACACAGATTAGAGCTTAATCTTTGTTTTACCATCTCTGATATGTCTGTTGTTGATATTGTACTTTGTCCTTTGTACCTGAAGAGGATCAATGACATCACTGTGCTGGGTAACCAAGTGACAATATAAAGAAATGACAGTCTTCTAGGTTAAGAGCTTTTCTCTGACAGATAAACAACCAAAGGATATGAACCATTTTTAAAAGAAGAAATGCACATTGTCAACAGGTATCAGAAAAGGTTTTTCAGCAATTCCTGTCATTTTAAAGAGTCCAAATCCCTAACAGTGAGAGAAATACACAGAAATGTATGATGTATGTCTAATGATGTATGTAGAAATACAAGGTGATGCCTAAGAAAGGAGTAAAGGATCCCAAGGACTTGGGTCACAATCAAATGGAAATGTATCTGAGACTTTGGGGCTTCTACCATGCAGCACTGTCCAGACTGCTGAATGAGTGAAAGGGCAGCAAGTTCATGTTAAGTGTGTGAACAGGGAGCAAAGTATGATGGGCTAGGAAAGGTTAGTTGGAGCCATGTAATGGATGGCTTTAAAAATGAAAGAAGAGGGGGCAGCTAGGTTGCACAGTGGATAGAGCACCGGCCCTGGAGTCAGGAGGACCTGAGTTCAAATCCGGCCTCAGACACTTAACACTTACTAGCTGTATGACCCTGGGCAAGCACTTAACCCCAATTGCCTCACTAAAAAAAAAAAAAACACAAAAAAAAAAAGGGAAAGAAGAGTTTATATTCAAAACTAAATTTTCTTGGAAGATGTGAGTCGATCTGTCTCCTGTCAAATTTAGCAAAGACAGAAAAATTTAGTGTCATGGGGAAATGATTCTACCAATTTGCTTCTAATAAAGCTCTGTTTGACTATTTTGAAAATCAGTTTTTTGGGGCAGCTAGGTAGTGCAGTGGATAAAGCACTGGGCCTGGAATCAGGAGGACCTGAGTTCAAATCCAACCTCAGATGAGACAGTTGACACTTACTAGCTGTGTGACCATGGGCAAATCACTTAACCCTCATTGCCCCACAAAAAAAAAAAAACAATTTTTAGTTATGAAAGAAAATTTATTAGATCATTTTAAAAAATAAAACCAAGGATTTTAACTAGTCTAGTTAAAGCAAAAAGAACCAATAATTTACTACTGGCAGCCATCTAAAGGTTCAATATTTAGAAAAAAACACATTAGGAAATAGCTACCTATCAGACCTTGATGATGTATTTAGTGACTTACAAGGAGTTTCCTTTCAGTGTTGAAATTCTATCATTTTGTAAATTTCTCAATAAAAATCAGTATTTCTCTATTTAACAGTAGCTGCTGGATCTTCATTTCCTCGAGAGAATTTTCCAGGTCTTTCTAACTCACCTTCTCTGGTTTCCTTCAAAACTCAGACTGAGTCATATCTTCCAAGAAGCCTTAGTTTCAAATATAAACTCTTCTTTCACTTTTAAAGCCATCCACTACATGGCTCCAACTAACCTTTCCTAGCCTATTATACCTTGCTCCCTGTTTACACACTCCATGTAAATAGTCTTTAAACTTTTCAGTGACATCTCATTTCATAGCCCTTGAGAACTTTAGTCTGTGAATGGAATGGAGAATTGCACTGTCACTAAGTTCTCTGATGGAGAATACAATTAGCTTTTGGTGACTGCTAATGTCTTGGTACAGGACTCCTCCCAAGTCCTACAGCTGGGTAGTTTAGTATTAATATACAAAAGCAAAACATAGGACTTGCTTATATTTGCATAGGTTGACACTGGTTCATATATGAGGCAGTTAGTTGACTAAGTCTTAAAAACATGTTCATATTTATCCAATGATCTTCAATGGCTGAAATGACTTTTTTTTCTTGCTTTCTTGTCCTTTTTTTGGGGGGAGGGACAGGGCAATGAGGGCTAAGTGATTTGCCCAGGGTCATATAGTGTCAAGTGTTTGAGGCCAGACTTGAACTCAGGTCCTCCTGAATCCAGGGCCAAGTGCTTTATCCACTGTGCCACCTATTTGCCCTATTTCTTGTCCTTTTGCTAATGGCTCTTTTATTTCTAAGAGCTAGATCATTCAGTGATTTATCAATAGCAGCATAGTTCTTTACAAATTTATAATAACAGCAACAAAATCCTAGAAAACATTCTTTGGATGGGGGAAATTAAGGAGTGCTTCCATGCCTATGCCTTACTGAGTTACTATGTGATCCACATACCTGACAGTAGCTCTGTAGAATTAGTACTTGTCCGTTGAAAACCTCAAACCACCATCCTCTAGCCAATCTAACACCTTCCATTAATCTCTCCCGATCCCCTTTCAGTGTCTTTCTAAACATAGTGAAGTCATCTAGATACACTAACACTTCTAGTCCTTCTTCTTTTCAATTACTTTCTTGGTCAGCCATTAAAAAGTTTCAATCCCTCCAAAATGTTGTATAGCATACAGTTAAGCTGGTAAAATCCAACTAGCAAATTAAATCTGTTTTCCTTTTTTCTTCTGCCATAGCAATCTGATTGTGTCCACTACAGAAATCCAACACTGGGGAATATTGACAGGCCCTTGGGTTTGTATTTATAACACACTCTGTTATGGACTGTCATCTGGCTCTCCAGTGGCTTTCCCAAGTTTTGAAACTCACAAAGCTAAGCCTATTCTGTTCTGTCTTCAATTCTCTTTCACCAAAGATGGGAGAGTACACATACATCAGGGACAGGAACAACAACAGGACCATGTGTTCCTAACTTCCTTTCAACCTGGGTAGGGAGAGTAGAGAGTAGGCTAGAGCCATCAGTTTGTTCACCCTACTCAGGGGTTTACAGGGAGTCCTTCTCTGATCATTCAGATGGTGTTTGGTAAGAAAGAAGTTTGCTTTGATCATATAGTACCTTTTGAATTCATATATTGTCTCAGCTTAGTTTGTAAGTTTCTATTTCTAAGGCTAGAAATAGTCATAGAATATTTGTGTATACTCTGACACAGAGAGCAAGGTCCCTAAATTCCATAATATCAGTCATTTTTGGAAGTATGCTTACCTAACAGGCATACCCAAAGGACTGAGCCTGTTACATATATAAAGTATTTAAATGTGTCGTAGCTTGTATAGGATGGCACCAGTAATTTGGAAGATCAGGAAAAGATTCATACAGTCGTGTTTAAACTGCTTCTTTAAAAGAGAAGCAATCTACGATGCAGAGGTCAGGAAGGAATGCATTCTAGGCATGGGTGGTGGCCACTTCAAAAACAAGGAAATGGGAGATGAAGATGGAGTGAACATGAGGAACAGAGAAATCAGTTTGGTTGGATCACCGAATTCAGAACAGGAAACATTGCTCAATGAAGTTTGGAAGGATAAGTTAGGGCCCAATTGTGAAAGACTTTAAAAGCTAAACAGAAAAGTTGATATTTGATCACAGAAGCAATAGGAAGCTACTGGAGTTGATTTGAGGAGAGGAGTCATATACTCAGGTATGTTTTAAAGAAAAATTGCTTTAGCAACAGTGTGTAGCATAGACTAAAGTACAGAAAAAATGGTGGCAGATAAAGTCCAGGGATAAGTAATGAGGGTCTGAATTAGAATGGTGGCTATGAGAGGTAAGAAAAGGAAATGCATTTGAGAGATATAATATAGAACTAAATTATAGAACTAAATTATAATATTATGGCAATAATAACATGATATGACGTGACATAAGAGAACATATTATAGGAATTCTCAAACTTTCTGGTGCTTGGGTCTTATTACACCCTTTAAAATTACCAAGAATGGCTAAAAGCTTTTGTTTATATTGGTTTTGTCCATCAATATTTCACATATTTGAAATTAAAACATATTAGTATTATTATGAAAATAATTTTGACCTTTCGGATCCCCTGAAAGAGTCCCAATGACCCCTATTATCTCTAGACTATACTTTGAGCACCACTGATAATGATATAATATAAAAATATAATATGAAATATAGAACAACATGGTGTGATGCAATGCAATGTGATGTGATTCAATATGATACAATATGATACAATATAAGTAATTGGGATGGGATGGCATGATATAGTATGATATGATATGGTACGATTACTATAAAAATATAAGTGCTTGGATTATGTTGTAAAGCTGTATACAAATGAAAGAATGATATATTAAAGAGAACTTTGATGTTAACTACTGTTTCCTTAGCTCCTAGAATGGTGTTCAGGCTCATAATTAATACATTTTGACTTGAACAAATTTTTTTAAAAGAGAGAAAGAAGGAAAAGAGAGAAAAGCAGAGAAAATAAACTGGAGAATTCAAGATCTTTGAATGTTTTAGAATCCAGAAAAAATGAAATGAAGGATGAGTAGTCAGAAGAGGGCAAAATGGGAGGAAGCTGTATAACCTTGCTCCTTCTACAACTACTCCAGCCATAATCTAAGAAGAACCACAGACTTGAGTATTAAAGGGGAAATTAAGGTAGAAGCTACAATGAGTCATCTTTCCAGCCCAAGATCAGAAATTTGGCCTAAAGACAAATGATCATGGCAGGAACTATTGAACAGGGATGGACCATAATAATGGGTTCAATGCCCAGAGCTCTGAGCTAGGCCAGTAGAATTGGAATTGTCAGAGCTGATTCTCCTACTCAGCTCTGGAAGCCAATAATAAGGAAATTCCCAAAGGGGCAGAGGTCTGAGCTAGGCTGGTCCAGAATGGTTCAAGGACATGTGCTTAGGTGATTAGCTCAGAGCTAGAAGCACAGATTCAGTACCAAGAGCTCTGAGGTAGGGCTGCTGTGCAGGAATATCCAGAGGTGATATTTGGAATCTCCCCCTGTCCATGACAGTAATTACCAAAGATCCTGGAGCACCCACTTGGTACCCAGAATCCCAAGAGCAAGATCACCCTAAATGGAATCCATTCTCCAACACCCAGAAAACCAATGTATAGGAATCTCCCAGAGGGTCTTGCATCACAGCCCCCAGAGCTCCTAGCTTAGTCAGCAGAACAGGTTATCCAGAGGAGATCAAAGAATGACTAAACAAAATGAATGAATGAATGAATGAATGAATGAAAGGCATAAGCCCAGAAGAGAATAACTTTTTTGTGTGTGAGGCAATTGGGGTTAAGTGAATTGCCCAGGGTCACACAGCCAGTAAGTGTTAAGTGTCTGAGGCCAGATTTGAACTCAGGTCCTTCTGACTCCAGGGCCAGTGCTCTATTCACTGCGCCATCTAGTTTCCCCCAAAGAGAATAACTTTTAAATGCTTATAAGCAAAACTCCACACGCAAAATAAAAACTGCTTGACCATAAAATCAATTATTCTTACTAGAAGAAATGATGAAGGGGTGTTTTTAATGAGTTTAAAATGGCATTATTAATGAAATGAGAGCAATAGAGGAAAGAATTGGAAAAGAAATTATGGTTTGGAGGAATGTCTTGGAAGGAAAATCAGCAGCTTAGCACAAGAGATAAAATCTTACACAAATAACATTGAAAATTAGAATGAACAAATAGAAGTTAATGACTCCATGAGACAAGAAATAGTGGAACCAAATCAAAAGATAGAAAAAATGGGAGGAAATGTAAGGTTTATTGTATCAAAAACAACTGACTGAGAAGACTAATCAAAGAGATCTCATTTAAAAACCAATGGACTAGAGAAAATAAAAATCAATGTACTGAATAAAAGACATGACCATAAAGAAAGCTTTATCATATTTTTTTTTTGGAGAGCAATGAGGGTTAAGTGACTTGCCTAGGTCACACAGCTAGTAAGTGTTAAGTGTCTGAGGCCGGATTTGAACTCAGGTACTCCTGAATCCAGGGCCAGTGCTCTATCCACTGCACCACCTAGCTACCCGCTTATCACATTTTAAGAAATTATGAAAGGACAATGACCAGATCTCTTAGAACCAGAAGGCAAAATAAAATTAGAAAGAATCTATCAGCTATCTCCTAAAAGAAGCCCTAAAATGAATATTCCATTGAAAATGATAATCAAAATCCAAAGCTTCCAGGTCACAGAAAAAAAAAAATGTTCCAAGTAGCAACAAAGATTTTAATCACTGAGGAGCCACAGTCCAGATCATACAAAGGTTAACAGCTATCACTATTAAGAAACAGAGAGCACGTCATACAATATTCCAAAGGCAAATAATGTGGACTTACAACCAATAATGACTTATCCTGAAAAACTGAATATAATCCTGCATGAGAGGAAAATGGATCTTTAATGAAATAAATTACTTCCATCCATTCTTAATGAAAAAACAAGAACTGAGTATAAGCTTTGAAAAACAAGCATTGGAAGCAAGGAAAAACATAGAAAATGTGAGTTTAAGTGAACAAGTGGGAAAATATTTTATAAGAATTACATGTTTGCATTATAAAGGGGAAGGATGGAATAATAGCTATCATGATATCACTAGAGGTCATAGAGAAGATCAAATAAGATGTATTTTTGTCATTTTTTTCAACTTTTAAACCTTTATTCTTAAAAAGGGTTCACAGGTTCCATCAAACTGTCACAGTGGTACATTACATGCATACACACACACAAATGCACAATTGTGAAGACCATTTGCTCTATGTAATACTCATCTTGAGTTCATCAGAGGTGATGGCATTCTAGGTCTTGTTACCACATATAAATACCAGTAAAATGTTTATGGGTCTTTGTTTTTATGAAAATTTAGGGGTCAGTAAAAACAAAAAGGTTTTCGTATTATCCCAAAAGTAATACATCCCATTCTACTTTTCCTGTTCAACTCTGGGCCTCACTCATTTTCCATTTGTATTGCCAGGCTCAGATACGCCTATAGTTGGACAAACTCTATAGGGAATCCCTGAAGATGCATGCCAAAATCCTGTTTCCCCTTTCCTTTCTCCTACCTACAAGATCCAGATCATATCCCTTATCTAATTCCCCGACATCTCCCACAGATAACTACAGACAAATGTTACTCAAGTAACTAAATATGGAGGTGCAGTCAGAGATGTAGTTTTCCCTTATTTTAATTGTATTCTTGATTTATCCTTTCCTGTGCCCAAATGAATTTCAAGTGAGAAGAAAACTGCTAAGAGTTGATATGAGATAGAAAAAAATAAGTTATTTACAAAGCAGATGGAAAATAGAAATCTTAACATTTGGGGAATGTCTTTTCCTTTTCTCAAGGACTGGTTTAAAAAAAAAAACACCGCCACATGACATTTTGCAATCTGACCTTTTATGATCTCAAGAAAAAAAATCATAGTATTGTTCATTTTTAACAACTTTATGACCTCTGTCAACTGAGACTAGAGATTTGGAATAGTGGGAAAATGCTGAATATGAGATCAGAAAACTTGAGTTTGAATTCTAGCTCTGCCTCTGTGTGATGTTGAGAGAATTACTTCACCTTATTGATAAAATAAGTGTGCTTTATTAGATGACCTTTAATGTCCTCTACTTCTCTAAATCTGTAATCAAAAAGTACTGATATCCATGCCATTACTGCTCTCCTTGAATAAGAATTAGACATGATTAGAAGGCATAGGAGAGATGATGGGTTATTGAGAGTGGTCAAAGGTCTGGAAGGCTGGAATGAATGAAGTAAATCTGGATAAGAAATATGAACTGACTGACCCTTAGAGAATTTGGTATATCTGACATCTTGTTACTGAGGATGTTCCCTCCAGTGCTGCAGATTGTAAGCTCACCATACCTTTCCATACTGGGTTGTTCTTATTCTTGTCCTCCCACAATGCTCTATAGCAGGTCCACCCAATATGCTGAGGACCTTCCTCTATATTTCTTGAAATTCTGTCTATACCAAACACTGATAGCAGTATGTATTTGTATCTCCTCTAGTTGAAAGATTTAAAATTTGATAATTTATCTATGAATTTGATAATTAATCTATCAATTGCTTCAAGAAAAACTATGAGGACATTTCTCTTATTTTCTTTCCAAACTATTGTTTTGCATGGAATCTAACATTAAAGGGCAGCTATGTGGTGTAGTGAATAGAGAGTTGGGCCTGGAATCAGGAAGATTCATCTTCCTGAGTTCAAATCTGGCCTCAGACACTTAGTAGTGGTGCAACCCTGAGCAAGTCACTTAACATTCTTTGTTTCAATATCATCATTTGGAAAATGAACTGGGGAAGGGAATGGCAAACCACTCCGGTATCTTTGCCAAGGAAATCCCAAATGGGATCATGAAAAGTCAGGTATGACTAAACCATGACTGATCAAAAAATGACATTAGAGTAGCGGATGACTAGTTATCTGGGATGATGATGAACTACTTTGGAGAACAGAGGGTTGCAGTGGAAGTAAATACAGCCTTGGAAAAGAGTGGTGATGAGGAAGAATGGTAGCACCCACTCAAAAAGAAAAATTGAGTCCCAGAAGAAATGAGAGAAAGGTGACCAAGTCTACTCTCATTATGCAATGGGTCTTCACTCAGCCCTCAGTAAAAATTTTGGAATATCAGGAGCCAATTGGTTTTAGATATGGAAGATAAAAGAGCATGATTAGTCAAGTAGGAGAAGGAGATCTTCAATATTGATAAAAATACAGAAGTCTGGAATTCAGGGTCTGAAATATCCAGACAGAATAAGTGCCACTAAAACAACAGCAACATAGTTGGCATTCAGGATCAGGAGGAGATGATGTTTGTATACTCTATTTTCTAGATCACTTTTACTAAGAAGGTTTGGGAAGATTCAGGAAAATGTATGTCAGAAACCCATATCCTGGAGGATTCCATTCTATTCTCCATGCTGGAGAATGTTCTTAGTTATAAAATGGTGGAGTTGTGTTACATGCTTTTAAAAGCTCTAAAAGATCCCTTCTAGCTCAAAATGCTGTTAAGATAGTCTCTGGAGTAATTTTCCACTCTTAGATTTTGCAAATCTAGCCAGTTAAATTCAGTCTCAGGAGTTGGGAGGCATTTTAAAACTATTTTTGGGCTGCATCTGTGATTTCATTGATGTCGGAATCCCCAGGCATGCAAATTCTCCTTCAATAGTATAGATCAGCAACTCATTTCTTTTTTTTTTAATTTCTTAAATTTTAGTTTTGGAGCATCTGTGTGGTGCAGTGGATAGAGCACCAGCCCTGGAGTTAAGAGGACCTGAGTTCAAATCCAGCCTCAGGCACTTAGTAGCTATGTGACTTGGGCAAGTCACTTAATCCTGATTGCCTCAAAAAATAGTTTTCAATTGAGAAGTATTTATTTTCTCTTCTTTCTCCCCTTAACATTGAAAGAAAAAAGAAAAAAAGCCACAAAAACCCCAAAAACAAATTCCCACATTAGCCATGTCCAAAAATACATATCTCATTCTGCTTGTTGAGACCATCTGGAATCATGGTTGATCACTGCTTGTTCAGAATTCTTAAGTCTTTCAAAGTTATTTTCTTTACAAAGTTGTTCTTTTTGTCTAAATTGTTCTGGTTCTGCTGACCTCACTCTGCATGCATTCGTACAAGTCCTCCCAGGTTCCTATGAAAATGTTCATCTTTTCTTCTTCCTTTTCTTTTTGAGGCAATTGGAAATAAGTAGCTTGGTCAGGTTCACACAGCTAGTTAGTATCTCAAGGCCAGATTTGATCCCAAGTCCTCCTGAATTCAGAGCTGGTTCTCTATCCACTGTGCCACCTAGCTGTCTCCCTTTCTTCATTTTTTTTTTTTTTACAGAATAAAACCATTCCATTTCATCCACATGCCAAAATTTCTCCAGCCTTTCCCCAATAGATGAGGAATTCTCTGTTTCCTCTTCTGATCAGTGAATGGAAAAGAAGAGAAGAAAATGGGAAGGATGCAAATAGAAGAAGTATAGGGGGGCAGCTAGGTGGCACAGTGGAAAAAAACACCGGCCCTGGATTCAGGAAGACCTGAGTTCAACTCAGGCCTCAGACATTTGACACTTATTAACTGTGTGACCCTGGGCAAGTCACTTAACCCTCATTGCCCCACAACCCCCCCCCCCAAAAAAAAAGAAGTATAGGAAGAGAGTTATGAAAACTTCAAGGTAGATTTTGATCCCTGGGAAAGGAACAGGACCTTTGTGGTATAGTTACACTGGGGGGCTCTGACAAGAAGGTGGAAAAAAAGAAAAATGCTTGAAGATCATAGGATTGCTAATCTAGAAATGAAAAAGACCTCAAAGGGTATCTAGTTCAACTCCCTTCACTTTACAGATGAAGAAACTGATCTTCCTCCAGGTTAGGTGACATGTTCAAGTACACATGGGTAGCGAGCAAGAGGGGGTGGGTTTCAAGCCAAGGTCTGTTGACCCTTTCCCCTCTATCACACTCATGATGTGGTGTTACACAGATCAGACAGACCTCTGATGTTCTCAGGATGATGGCAGCCAAGATAAAGAAAGCGCTGGTATCCCTTCCTTCCTTATAATACCTTGATTCTCTCAAATTCTCACACAACTTTGCCAGCATGTCTGCCGTACAACTAGCAAGATAGCAAACGCAGGAGTCTCAGTTGTCAGGGCTTTAAAGTTCTGAATTAAAGATAAGACATTCTCAATTTTGTCATCAAGATATCAGAACATGAGCTATACTGGGCTTCCAAGTTCAAGGTGAATTCAAATAATTTAGGGAATATTTAGCATATCACAATACCAAGTGTCTAAAGGGGATACAATAGCTAAACTTTGGCCATAAGATGCACCCCACTCCCCGTGTTGTTTTGATTATTTCCCAGAATAAGACACTATAGCAGTGTCACTTTTTTTTTTTTTACCAATTGTCAGAAGGCTAAAAGTCATGACATTTCCATTGCATTTACTCAAAATATTTGAACAGTTTCATTGTTTTATGCATGTGTTACATTTTGACATATAGGGGACAAGTTTGCCCAGACTAAAAGAAAAAATGAAAACTGAAATGAAAAGCCAGATATGACAACTGGGGAGATAATGTTTTCCAAAATAACTTGGCAGTCCTGTCCAAGTTAAGTCTCAAAAAGTGATGTATCAACTATATTTTCTAAATCAAAGTGTCTTTTCCTATTGATTTACATTGAAAAGATGATTCATCTTAATTTTTGATCTCTAGTTTGCACTGATCACTCCTCTAGGATGTCCCCCTCTTTCAGCATCTGTGTCAAATGCTTATTCATGAGTTAGAAAACTTCTCAGTGTACTGTTTCCTACTTAAAGAACTAATAGGAAAGTTGCCGAATCCATGCTTCTTAACTTGGAGTTCATGAACTTGTGTTTTTTTTTAAATTATTCTATCTATATTTCAATATAACTTGCTTCCTTTATAATCACACTTATTTTATAGATTTAAAGCCATGACACAAAAATGGTTAAAAAGAACAAATAGTTGAAATGTTTAAAGGAACAAATATTGTGCAAATGGAACAATTTTTCTTTGGAAATTTGAATAATTTCTCCAGGGCTTCATAAGTTTTTATGTTTGCATTTCAGAGATGGAATTTTTAAAAAAGAGTTCCCAGCTCACTGTGTTTCTACTGCCAGAATTACCAATAGGAGGAGAAAACATTCTTATGTTGATTATAGCATGTACGTACATACAAACGTGCATGTGACTACATGTGCATATAAAATTAAACAAAACCAAAAGTATGACTATTTGGGATGATTCTTTCTATTGCCATTTCTAAGTTCCATTTTTCCATGAAGTTTCAGTTTCTACAGACTTCTCTAAGATTTGCTCTGACTTCCTGCCACACTACTCATTCATACATTAATCCCAGCAAGGAATCATTCATTCAACATCAATTTCTTAAATGTATTTCCTTAAATTCAGAACTGTGGGAAGCCGAGGGGAAGATATCTAGAGAATGAATAAGACATGGTCCTCGTCTCTTCGAATTTACCAATCTAAACATGAATTCTTATGGTATTATAAGAGAATAGTCATAAGTATGCCTCTGGAAGCAGAACCTATAGACATTTTTTGATCCAGAGATCCCATTGCTTAGTACAAGAAGGTCAAAGATAAAAGAAATATCTCAAATACAAAATATTCAGAGAAACAATTTTGTGGCAGCAAGTAACCAGGGATTGGAGTGGGGGGAGTGAGTGTCCATTGATTGGGCAACATATGAACAAATTATAGTACCTAAAAGTAATACTATTTTACCATTATAAGAAATGAATATATGGAATTCATGAAAACATGGGGAAATTTCTATGAACTGAAAGCGAGAACTATGCAGACCCAGGAAAAGAATATATATAAGTTCAGTAAGCAAAAAGAACAATGACATAAAATCATTATTTGTGAGTATAATTATAATAAACAATCTTAGTACCAAAGAAGAAAGGAAAATATGTACCTCCCTCTTTTCCATGGAGATATGGGAAATTGTGGATGTGGAATGTTGGATCCATGTTCAGACATGACCACTGTGTCACATTGTTTTATTCAACTGTTTTTCCTTTCTACAAGGAAAATCTCGTGGTGAGGGTGGAGGTGGAGCTAGGATCAAGAGAAAAGGGAAAATTGGGTGCATCTAAAGTGATTGTGATATAAATCTTTAAAATACATCTATTTAGTTTGTGACTGTCTACAATATCTAAGCACTATGAAAGACATACAAAGCATGATAGTGTACATTCTCAAAGGCCTTAAAGTTTAAGTGAGATGACAAGACATTGACACATGAAACATTGAAAAATATAAGAGTTTAAGTATCAAGACAAGACTCTAGTGGAAGTGACCCAAGGCAGTACATTTTTCACCAAGGCAGACATTCTCATAGCAATTGTTGTTAACCAGGATGTTATCCTGAGAGTTATCATCTCTTACCCTCTCCAGGGCATCCGTTTGATAACCTACAGTCTAAAAACAAAATCTTTTTGAATCCCTTCAAGGAACAATCCTATGAATATCTTATTACTGTGCACTGTGGCAAGAGTACAAAATTCTCTCATTTTGATATATTCTAGAGTTAAAATCCCAATATGAATCTCTGCGTTATCATCAATTGCTTCCTGAGAAGGGGAGTACTTAAACTAGGAAGGTGAAGAGATGAAGTGTGATGAATGATTGAAGGGTGGCTTAATATTTCATCTTGTTCACCTTTCCTCAAAATGCTGGAGCAGGGACAGCAAGTGATAAAGGGATACCATAATCAATCCTCCTAGCATTCACAGCATATCCCTGAACCAAAAGGAGTGGATAAACTAGTCGTACTCCTTAATCTTGAGGTGACATTGTCTCCTCTCATAGGGTGGCAGGGAGTTGGGAGGAGGGGAGACAGGGAGAAGAAATAATTAAGACAAAAATAAGTGTTTCATTCCAATGTAGATAGCCAAATGATACCTTTGTCTATGTACCACACTAAACTCTCTCCCTTTTAAAGAATAAAGCCACTTAGGCCTATAACTGAAAAAATGTCTAGAAGGTTAAGGATTTCCTAGCTTCTTACAACCTTTTATATCAGAAAAATAGCCATTTATGTGTGTGCTCAAAATGTATTAAACTGAGATTTATGGGGCAGCTAGGTGGCTTGGTAGATAAAGTGCTGTGCCAAGAGTCAGGTAGACTTATCTTCTTGAGTTCAAATCTGGCCTAAGACATTTACTAGCTGTGTGACCCTGAGCAAGTCATTTAACCCTGTGTGCCTTAGTTTCCTCATATGTAAAATGAGCTAGAGAAGTAAATGGCAAATTATTCTAGTATCTTTGCCAAGAAAACCCCAGATGGGGTTATACAGAGTCGAACATGACTGAAACAACTAAACAAGAAGTTATGATGTTGGAATAAAGCGAAAAAGTATAGCTGGTCATCCCAATAAAATTGCTCTACAAAGATCTAGAAAATGTACTAGACCGAGTCCTGATCAGGAAATCCAAGAAAAAAAAATCATGTCATATTTCCGAACCTGGTCATCATAGGGAAACAGATAAAGAAGTCTGTAGACACTGGGCATCAGTGGGGTCTAGTCAGAAATAGCTACCCAGAACATTCATATTTAAGGAAAGACTGTTCAGCAGTACAAGAGGTCCCAGATGCAGCACAGAGGATTCTTAGCTTATGCAGAGTGCAGGAATAATAAGTTCCAAAGAACAACTCTGTCATTCACTACCTGTTTCCATGTTACAAATCCAGACTGGACTAAGGAGAAGAATTGTGCCTGGGGTGGTGGTGTTCCTTAAGTGATGGTCACTTAGGATGTAAACTGAGTGAGAAGCAAATTCAGAAGTAAACAGTAGTGGTGTGGCTCTAGCCCTAGGAGTAGAATGATATCTCAGTTCTAGCCTCCAGCCCAATCTGTGACCTACAGCTGATTAACGAAGGCATGAGTCGCACACCAATGGGAAGCTGTAGTTCTGTGGCTCTGAATATGTGTGTGTGTGTGTGTGTGTGTGTGTGTGTGTGTGTGTGTGTGTGTGTATTCCAGAAGGTAAATGATAAAGGTTTATAACCTAGAATAACTTATCCAGCAAAACTGGGTATCATTCTACAAGGGGAAATGGACCTTTAATAAAACAGAGGACTTCCTGATTTAAAAAAAAATCAAAACAGTATATAGACTTCAAATATATACGTAAGAGTCAAGAAAACAAAACAAGTAAACATGAATGAGCAATCAGTTGTAAGGTATCAAATAAAGATGCATTATGTTTTAAATAAGGATACACTACATTTGGGGAGATGATACATGTATCTCTTTCAGAATACGATCATCATCAAGGTCATACAGAGTCTAATTAGACCAGAACCCTGGGAGTGGTTCTGTTATGTTTTTATGATCTTAAAAGAATGGAAAAGGGGGGCAGCTAGGTGGCACAGTGGATAGAGCACTGGCCCTGGAATCAGGAGTACCTGAGTTCAAATCCGGCCTCAGACACTTAACACTTACTAGCTGTGTGACCCTGGGCAAGTCACTTAAACCTAATTGCCTCACTTAAAAAAAAAAAAAAGAATGGAAAGGGAGGGAAACTGGGAAGATGGCACCCAAGGGGAAGAGCGGCTCTGGCAAAGCAGGGAAAGGGGCAGCAGCTTCTGGAAGTGAGAGTGCAGATAAGAAGGCTTAGGGTCCTAAAGGTGGTGGAAATGTAGTAAATGTCCAACATATTCTGTGTGAAAAGCATGGTAGAATCATGGAGGCCATGGAAAAACTCAAGTCTGGAGTGAGATTCAATGAAGTTGCCTCTCAGTACAGTGAAAATAAAGCCAGGCAGGGGGGAGATTTGGGCTAGATGACAAGAGGCTCCATGTTGGGCCCATTCCAAGAAGTGGCATTTGCCTTGCCTGTCAGTGGCCTGGACAAGCCTGTGTACATGGATCCTCCACTGAAAACCAAATTTGGCTACCATATTATCATGGCTGAAGGGAGAAAATAAACTGATAAATGAAAAAAAAAAGAATGGAAAGGGAGAGAAAAAATAGGAAGAATTATCTCACAAGTAGGGTACATAAGTAGAATGACTATATATTTGAATAAGAAGGGGTGAGGCAGGAGGGGTTTTTAATACCTCCCTTAAGAAGGGAAAAGGAAGGAAAGGGGAGAAGAAAAGGGATAAATAGGAAGGAAGGAAGGTTAAGGGAGGGATTAGTCTTAAGCAGAAAAAAAAAAACACACTCTAAGGAGGTACATTTCAAAGAACGGTTTAAATGAAAAAAAAAATGACTTTTATTGGTCTCTAGGTGAGGGAAAGTGATTCTTCTCAGGAAAACAGAAAAAGCAGATTATACCCAAACTACAGGACTGGTGCTAAGCTCACTTCCCTCTTGTCTTCTTTATAAGCAAAAAGCAGAAACAAAGAGAAGGAAAAGTATGCGTGAATATGATGGAGGAAAATACACAATTAACAATCATAACCAATAATATAAATGTGATAATTCTACCAATAAAATGGAAGAAATAGTGGAATGGATTAGAAAGTAGAATCCAAAAATATGGTGTTTTTAAGAAACACATTTTAGACACAAAGAGTTAAAATAATTGGCTAGAATAGTACCTACTATGCTTTAATTGAAGAAAAAAAGGCAGGGGGGGGCGGAGCCAAGATGGCGGAGAGGAAGCAGCAAGCTGCCTGAGCTCTCCTTCTGTTCCCTCAAAAAGAACATTAAATCAAGCCTCTGGACGGATTCTGAAACTACAGAACCTGCAAAGAGATAGGGAGACACAGTCTTACAACCAGAGATAATTTAGAAGACTTCAGGAAAAGGTCTGTCTGACTCTGGCAAAAGGGAGGCCCAGCACAGGGCAGCAGCCCAGAGCCGAGGGGGTCAGGGCAAGTCAGCAGGAGCTGCGGGCCACAGCCGAACAACTGAGGCCCCTGGAACCTGGCTCAAAAATCTGGTGGCCAAGAAGGACAGTGAAAAAACCAACCTGCACCGGCCGGGAGGGCCACGAACGGGTCAGGCGAGATCGCACGCCGGGATCGGGCACGCAGACAGGAAGTGCAGGGGGACGAACTGCACACCCTATAAAGGCCTCAGAGTAAAAAGCCGGTCACACAGCACATATACCCCTGCACAAGAACCCCACAACAGGGACCCTGGTGCTCCCAGAGCAGACCTCAACTCAACTTAAAAAATAAATAGATAAGCTGCAATAATGAGTAAGAAGCAAAAAAGAGCCCTCTCCATTGAGAGCTTCTGTATCAATAGGGAAGAAGCCAACGCAAACTCAGATGAGGACAATACCCTTAAATTGCCTACATGTGAAGCCTCACAAGGGAAGGTGAATTGGTCTCAAGAACAAAAAGCCTTCCTGGAAGAGCTCAAAAAGGATATTAAAAATCAATTGCAAGAGGTAGAAGAAAAAATGGGGAGAGAAATGAAAGCAAAACAAAAAAACTATGAAAAAAGAATCAGCAGCTTGGAAAAGGAAGCACAAATATTGACTGCAGAAAACAATTCCTTAAAAAATTCATCTGGCCAAGTGGAAAAAAAAGTGCATAATTTCACTGAAGAAAACAATGCCTTAAAAAATTCAGTTGGCCAAATGGAAAAAAAGGTGCTTAATCTCATTGAAGAAAACAATGCCTTAAAAAATTCATCTGGCCAAATGGAAAAAAAGGTGCATAATCTCATTGAAGAAAACACTGCCTTAAAAAATGCACTTGGCCAAATGGAAAAAAAAAAGGTGCATAATCTTACTGAAGGAAACAATGCCTTAAAAATTAAAATTGGACACTTGGAAGATAAGGAATCAGTCAAGGAAAATCAAAAGAATGAAAAAATAGAAGAAAATGTGAAATACCTCATTGGAAAGAAAAAAAAAGGCAGGGATAGCAATCATGATCCCAGACAAAGCAAGAGAAAAATATAAACTTGATTAGAAGAGATAAACTGGGTTACTACTTTTTTTGTTTTTGTGGGGCAATTGGAGTTAAGTGACTTGCCCAGGGTCACACAGCTAGTAAGTGTTAAGTGTCTGAGGCTGGATTTGAACTCAGGTACTCCTGAATCCAGGGCCGGTGCTCTATCCACTGCGCCATCTAGTTACCCCAGGGTACTACATTTTGCTGAAAGATACATGAACAATAAATTAATATCAATACTAAACATATGTGTACCAACTGGCACAGCATATATGTATATATATATATATATGTACATATATATATATATATATATATACTTAAAGGGAATATTAAATTAGTTATAGAGGAATAGACAGTAAAACTGTAATAGTAGGGGGCCTTGATTTACCTCTTTCATATCTTGATAAATCTAACTAAATAAATGAAAAGAAGTAAAGGACCTGAAAATTAGATATGATAGAACTCTGGAGATTATTGAATAAAAATAGCAATGAATATACAAATTTTTCAACTATGTAGAACATCTTCACAAAAATTAACCATGTATTAGGCCATAAAAACCTCAAAAACTAATGTAGAAAGGCAGACACATTTAACACATCACTCATAGACCACAATGTAATAAAAGTATATAAAATACAGAGCCACTGTAGAAACAAATAAAAAATTAATTAGAGACTAAATAATAATCCTGAAGAATGGGCAAGTCAAAGAATAGATCCTAAAAATGATAACTGCATTAAGGATAATGACAACAATAGGATGACATACCAAATTTGGGGGGTTGCAGCCAAAACAGTCCTTAGTTAAAGAAATTCATCTCTCTAAAGACTTTGTATCAATAAAGGAGAGAAAAAACAGATAAGTGAATTTGCCATAAAGCTACATAAACTAGAAAACCAACAAATAAAACCCTTTAAATACCAAAATAGAAATCCTAAAAATCAAAGAAGCGATTAGCAAAATTGAAAGAAAAATTCAAAAGCATTTAATTAATAAATAAAACAAGAAGCAAATTTTAATTTTTTTTACATGTACAGTCATGTTATACATATTTCCACATTGGTCATGTTGTTAAAGATGAATCAGGCCAAAAGGGAAAAACCGCAAGAAAGAAAAAAAAAGTGAAAATAGTATGCCTTGATCTGCATTCAGACTCCACACTTCTTTCTCTGGATATGGATAGCATTTTCCATCATGGGTCTTTTGGAATTGTCTTGCACCATTGTATTGCTGATAAGAATTAAGTCTATTATAGTTGATCATCACACCAAGTTGATAGTACTGTGTATAATGTTCTCCTGATTCTGCTCATTTCATTCAGCATCAGTTCATGTAAGTCTTTCCAGGTTTTTCTGAAATCTGCCTGCTTATCATTTCTTATAGCACAATAATATTCCATTACATTCATATACCACAACTTGTTCAGCCAGTACCCAAATCAGAGGCATCCCCTCAATTTCCAATTCTTTGTCACCACAAAAAGAGCTGCTATAAATATTTTTTATATCTGAGTCCTTTTCCCTTTTTTATGATCTCTTTGGGATATACATCTAGTAGTGGTATTGCTGGGTCAAAAGGTATGCACAGTTTTATAGCCCTTTGGGCATAGTTCCAAAATGCACTAGAAGCTAATTTTTTAATGTAATAATATAAATAAAAAATTTTGTAATATTTTTAAAGAAGAAAGATTAGAAAACTAGAGGTTTGAGAAATAGAAATGTAAATTTACAACCAAAGAAGAAGAAATAAAGGAAATTATCAGTAACTACTTTGTCTAATTATCCCAAGAAAGCTGATATTCTAAATGAAGTGATGAATTAAAAAATAGATAAAATGTCATTAACAGAATAAGTAATAAAGAACTTAAATAAAATAATCTCAGAAGAAGAAAAAAGCTAAGTAATCCATAAGTGAATACCCAAAGGAAAAAATCCTAAGACCAGCAAGATTTATAAATCATATCAAATCTTTAAAGATCAATTTTATTATTGCATAAATTATTTTTTTAATAAACGAAGAAGGGATCTACCAAAATTCTACTGTGATACAAATTTGTTCTTGGTGAGAGTGTCAAAACCGAGAAAGAAAACTACAGATAAATATCCCTAAGGAATATTGGTGCAAAAATTTTAAATAAAACACTGGGTAGGAGAATATAATAGGATATCACAAAGATTTTCCACTTGACCAAGTTGAATATATACTGGGTTTGCAGGGCTGGTTCAATATGAGGAAAACTACATACATAATTGGCCATTTTGATAACAAGAACAACATAAATATCAGGTTAATAAAATAATAATTAATAACTATATACTGTTTATTATGTGCCAGATACTGTGATAAGTGCTTTAAAATTATTAATTCATTTGATTTTCCCAACAACACTGGAATGTAGGTGCTATTATTTTCCTCATTTTATAGATGAGGGAACTGACGCAAACAGAAGATAAGTGATTTGCTCAAGGTCACAAAGCTAGTAAGTGTCTGAAGTAATATTTGGACTCACATCTTCCTGATTCCAGGCCCAGCATTCTATCTACTGTACCACCTATCTGTCCATGCATAAATAGATGCAAAAAAAATCTTTCACAACACACTTTCCTATTAAAAAGCACTAGAAAACATTGGAATAAATGGAATTATCCTTAATATGATAAGAAGTGTCTTCTTAAAACCACTGACTAGCATTATCTGTAATAGCAATAAACTAGAGGCTTTTCTGATAAGGTTAGGGTTAAAGCAAGGATAATCATTATCTTATTATTCAAGAAAGTGCCATAAATAGTAGCTACAATAATAAAACAGGAAAAAGAAATTGTGAGAATAAAGACACACAATGAGGAAACAAAATTTTCTTCTTTTGCTAGTAATATTGTGGTTTACTTAAAGAAACCTAGAAAACCGAGAAAAAATAATTGAAAAAAATTAGCAAAGTTGAAGTATATAAAAGAGGTTTGCATAAATCATCAGCATTTCTGTATGTCATCAACAAAATCTAGCAGGAAATCACAGAGAAATTCTCTTTAAAATAACTACAGACAAATCTAATATATGATAAACCCAAAGATCCAAGCTTTGGAACAAAAACTCATTATTTAACAAAAACTGTTGGGAAAACTGGAAAACAGTGTGGCAGAAACTGGGTATAGACCAACATCTTACACTGTATACTAAATTAAGGTCAAAATGGGAACATGATTTATATACAAAAGATGATATTTATAAGAAAATTAAGGGAGTATGGAATTGCCTATCTTTCAGATTTATGGACAGGGGAATAATTTAGCACCAAAGAAGATATAGACAAATGTTGAAGGGACTGTTGAAAAATAGGCACATTAATGTACTATTTGGTAGAACTGTAAATCGATCCCATTTTAAAAAGCAATTTGGAACTATGCCCCCAAAATTATTAAACTGTGCAATCTCTTACCCAGAGATACTACTACTGAGTCTCTACCTTCCCAAGGATCAAAGAAAGAAGAAAGGAATCCATATGACCATAAATATTTATAGAAGCTCTTTTTATTGTGGTAAAGTATTGGAAAATGAGAGGGTGCCAATCAATTGGGAAATGACTGAGCAGGTTATCACATATGAATGTGATAGAATACTATAGTGTCATAAGAAATGAGGAAGGAAATCATTTCAGAAAAACCTGAGAAGACTTGTATGAATAGATGTTGAGTGAAGTGGATAGAACCAGGTGAATAATTAATACAATAACAGTATTTTATAGACAATTTTGAAAGATTTAAGAACACTGATCAAATGCAATGACCCATCACAATCCCAAAGGACTCATGATGAAATGTCCTACACATCTCCTGATAGAGAGGTGATTTATTTGAAGTGTAGATTGAAACATACTTTTTGGACATGGCCAGTGAAGGAATTTGTCTTGCTTGACAATATATGTTTGTAACTGGATTATGTTTTCCTTGATTTATCAGTTGGGGGTAGAGGGAAATAAGTGGGAAGGATGAAAGGCATATTTTCATTTGAAAAAAAAAACTGACTTAAAAACCAAAATGTATCAACTTTATTAAATTCACTTAACTGTGCTAGTCATTGGTAAAGCTACAAAGACAAATGAGGAATTGTTTTGTCCTTTAAGAAACTAACTTATCCTGATGTTACACTATTTCAATTGGGAAGTAGAAAAGAGAAGTTATGTTTTTCTTAGTTTCTTTTTTCTACAGGGAAAAATGCCAAGAAAAGCTTTTCATATATCTTTTTTTTTTTGCAGGGCAATGAGGGTTAAGTGACTTGCCCAGGGTCACACAGCTAGTAAGTGTCGAATGTCTGAGGCTGGATTGGAACTCAGGTGCTTCTGAATTCAAGGCCGGTGCTTTATCCACTGCACCACCTAGCTGCCCCCTTAAAGTTAGTCCCTCTGCTTAATAATCTTTAGTGGCTTCCAATTGTTTACAAAATAAAGTTCCTGATTCATATACTACTCCAAGATGACTGTCATTAATTAAGGAACTCATAATACAATATTGTATGTTGTAGCAAACTTTACCTATCATATCCTTTTACTATACCAAAAGTACCTTAAGAGGGCAGAGATTTTGTTGAATCTACTTTTCTCAAATAATGTACATAGTGCTCTGTACCAATAAACCTTTTTTTTTTTTTTTCAGGGCAATGAGGATTAAGTGAATTTCCCAGAGTCACACAGTTAGTAAGTGTCAAGTGTCTGATGCCGGATTTGAACTCAGGTCCTCCTGGATCCAGGGCCGGTGCTTTATCCACTGTGCCACCTAGCTGCCCCTCAATAAGATCTTAATAAATGAATTTGGGTTTGAAGGAAGTAGTCCTTTCTTTTTCAGTAAAACTTCCATGCCCCTTCTCTCCCCTCCCCCCCCAAAATAGCACTATGTTCGTTAGTCTCACAATTACAGTGTACAATTTGAAATTCCCATCTTTCCTTTTAACTTAATTTCATGAGAAATATATACTCTCTTATGCTGAGAAAAGCTAGAATCATCTAGAACTTTGGCATATAAATGAGCCAGTCAACTGAAATGTGCCAACAGCTGGATTTTTACATTTTCTATTAAATTTTGGGACACAGATCCATTCTCGAAGAACTTCTCTAGCCTGCTTAGTAGAGCTGGAGAGCAGGGGCATAGGGAGAGTACGGGTGCTGGAGCTCAAAGGACTGATAGATAAGCTGAAATCAGTGATTTTCCAATGGACCTCCTCTCTGAGGATAATGTGGTATAAAGGAACTAGGGCTGGAAATGCAATCAGATTTGCCTTTCAGTTCTGGCTTTGATTTTCATTGTCTGTGGGACCTCTGACAAGTCTCTTGATCACTCTGGTCCTCAGTTTCCTCCTTTGTAAGACAAGGAGGTTGGACTGATTCCAAAGATTTCTTCCAAACTTACATTTTATGACTCATATCCCAAACTCTTCAGTGCTAGCCATTATTTAGAGAGAAACATTGTGTCATCTTTGCCCATTAGAGGATGATGCATGTAGAGATGCATGGATTATTTTGTTGTTGTTGTTGTTGGTTTTAGTGAGGCAATTGGGGTTAAGTGACTTGCCCAGGGTCACACAGCTAGTAAGTGTTAAGTGTCTGAGGCTGGATTTGAACTCAGGTACTCCTGACTCCAGGGCCGGTGCCCTATCCACTGCACCACCTAGCTGCCCGAGATGCATGGATTATTAAGATACTAGTATCAGAAGCTAGGCAAATCTTACTCTCAACGTGGTTATTTGGGGCAGAAATCTGATCATGTTGCTCCTCTACTTAATAAACTCCAGTGCCTGTCTATTACCTCTAGCACAAAATACTAATTACTCTGGTCTTTAAAATCTTTTACAGCCTAGTCCCAGTCATCTATCTTTCTAATCTATATCATTCCCTTTCCTATATTCTGCAGTCTAGACTTCTCTTTGTTCCTCAGATACTACACTTCACCTCTCATTTCCACACCTTTGCACTGGATGACCTCCATGCATGGAATTAGGGATGTGCTGGAGTCAGCCCAAAACAGCCAACATTTATACCTTGGGAACCAAAAAATGCCAAAATCAGTTGTTTTTTTTCTTTCCATTGCTTAGAAAGTGAAAGAGAAAATATTAATTAATTAATTGATGACGCAGATTAAACTTGGAAGTGTTTTCTGAGTATATCTCCTCTGTCCCCTCCCTCCCAAGCTGGTTGTTAAACACACATACACATACTCACACACACACACACACACCCATATATACATATTTATATTTTTATATATTTAAATATAAAATGTTATATGTAAATATATAAATATTTCTTTAGATATATAAAGTATATATACTTTTGTCATATATTTAATATATAACACATGCCATATATTTATGTATAATGTATAGCATAAATGTTATACATTTCACATCATATATTTGCTGTTGTTCTATATATACTTTTGTTAGGTCCTTAGGAAGCACTTAGATGGCACAGTGGATAGTGTTAGTCCTGGAGTCAGGAAAACTTGAGTTCAAATCCAGTCTAAGACACTAACAAGTTGTATGACATTAAGCAAGTCATTTAACCTCTAATTGCCTAATTTTTTTCAACCGTAAAATGGGGATGATAATAGCACCTACTCCTAGAGTTGTTGTGTGTTGAAACCAGGAGGCAGTCAGGAGTCATACCTATTTCAATTTGCCAAAGAAAGAGCTAAATGCTACCACCTCCATCTGGTTATGGTACCTCAGTTACTTTGTCTTAACCAAAAACTAAGGCATTGAGGGAGTAAGCAAGGTGCTTTGCTTAACCCCTCATGGAAGTCAATTTAAATTTCCCCCATTTAACTTATCTTAGAATTATGTATAGAATCACCTGAAGTTACAACATTAACCAATCATTAGTTTCAAGGAGACTACTTTAGAGGAACTTCGACTTTATTTTTAGTAGTATTTTATTTTATTTTTCCAGTTACATGTAAACCAGAAGGAGACTTTTCCACTTCAGTTTTTGGGTTTCTTACCCTCTTCCCCATCTCATCATATACAATGATAAGAGCAATTAAAAGCTTTTTTTTTTCCTGTACAATAACAAAGATACATATTAGTTCTAGGTTAACCGGTCCACTTAGTAACTTCCTAGCAACTGCCTGAGACAGTGAATTCATTTACAAACTGCCTCAATTAAAGAGACTGTATCCTCCACACCGAACAGAACATTTTCAATAAAATTCAAATAGAACATAGATCCAAAATGGTCTTATTACACTGTTCCATAGCCCAGAGACTTACTGGAATTATTTTTATAAAGATTTCCAGAAATTTCAGCAATAATTTTCAGATACCACAGCCCCTGCTAAGAGTTTAAGTACTAAGTCACTATCTATCAGAGTCATTTGAAAACACTCAATTAGAATTATCAAACTGGAACAGAGAGAGGAAATTCATCTCTAGATCATTTCAGAGCAGTCACTGAAGACTCATTAAGGAAAAATATCTATAGAATGTGCCTAATGGCACCATGCAGTGATGTTGGGAGAGTTAATTAGGTAACACAGAGAAAGTACTTCCTCTGTGATAAATAGTAAGAATAATCATCTTTGGCCAATCCTAATGGAAGGCCTTTTTTTTTTTAAATACACAGGAATGAGCTCTCATATTCTCATGAAATGAATGATCAAAGAGGTAATCATTGTGACAATCATATTAGTACCTGGATAGTTCCTTTCATCTAAGAAATTCAAACAGCATTACTATCAACATCTCATTAATCTCATCAGGGAAGTGTTATTACAGACCCAATTTTGCAGGTAAAAGAAGATGGTCACTAAGCTCAAATAATAATCAAGGGATATATCCTATTCCATTTCAGGTAACCATGGACTAGTTAGCACAGCTGTTTAGGGTACAGGAATAATGAAGCCAGGGTATAAATTGATTCCTGGGCAGGTCATTTAGTGTGACAAAGAAAAATGCATTCCACAGTCACAGATGACCCCTAATTCTAGCCAGTCAACCTTTGATCTGGATGGTCTACTATTGTAATGCAGCCTAAATTCATAAAAGCTTTTCTGTCAGCCAAATGAATTTGGTTTCTTAATTCATTTATGTTGTTGATGTTGTTTTTAATATGAATTACTATTTAGTCATGTCTCCCCTATTTTATTCTCATGTAGTTGATTTTTTTAAACTAAGTAGAGGATTTAATTTTTAGTAAATTTGGTATTATTAGATCTGGACCATTGTTTTGGTCTACTGAGATGCATTTGGATCTTTATTTTATCAGTCATGCCATGGATAGAATACTGGATTTGGAATCAGGAAGACCTGAGTTAGAATCCTGCTTCAGCCACTTACTAGCTGTATGAACCTGGGCAAGTTCCATAATTATTCTCAGCCTCAGTTTCCTTGTCTATAAAATGGGGGTAATAAAACCTATTTCAGCGGGCTGTTAAGGGGTTCAAAAGGATAAAGCAGGTAAAATGTTTTGCAAACCCTAAAGTCTTATACAAATGCTGATTATAATTATTTTCATTGTTGTTATTAATCAGGGTATTAGCTATCCCTTTCAGTTTTTGGCTATCCACAAGTCCCATAAACATGCCAAATATGTCACCCAAATCATTGACAAATGTTATGAGAAGAAGAGGGCCGAGAGCAGGGCTCTCTTCATCAGATACCTCCTCCTAGCTTTACATGAATGTATTAATCACTACTCTGATTATGATCATTCATCCACCAACAGAGTCATTTAACTAAATTATCATTCAGCTCACATTTTTCTGTCCTGTTTGCAAGGATTCAATGAGACATTACATGTATGTCAAATGTGACACTGAAATCCAGGTATACTATAGCCACAGTTCCCCCCCCCTTTAAACCATGCCATTAACCCTTTCCAAAAAAAAAGAAAAAGAAAGAAAGGAAAGAAAAGAAAGGAAAAGAAAAGAGAAGATCCAATTTACTCCAACACAAATTGCTCTTTAATGAATTTCTACTGTTTCTGAGAGATCTTTGCTTCCTTTCCTAAATGTTGAGAAACAATACATTTAAATAATGCATCTGTGAAGTTTGTTAAGAATTTATATCAAGCTCAACTGGTCTATGCATGACAGAATCCATCTTCTTTGCTTTTTAAGAAAAATCAGATTTGTCCATTTGTAGTTTGGGGAGAAGCTCTCACTTTCACTGTGATTTCTGAAAGATTATCAATAGGTCTTCAGTGATGACAGCTGCATTTTTTCCATCATTCTTGCATATATTTTGTTCAAGCCAGAAAGTACCTATGTAGAACTAGCCACTACATTTCTCTTACTTTTTGCCCTCCTAGCTTGAATTCTGATTCTCTCCTAATCATTTTTGTTCCATTCTTTCCAATTTGTTGATCATTCTCCTTAGCAAAGAAGACAACAAGGTAGCCTTTACAAAAATAGGCAACATACTAAGGCAGAGAAAATTGCAAATACATGTAAAAAGGCAGAAACATTAAATGTCCCATACATACTATAATGTAATAAACAATAAAATAGTCATTAGAAAAGGGAACAAAAACAAAAAGATATAGACCTCAAAGGAAACTGAGCAATAATATCAAACAAGGAGTGCTTGATTACTATGGTTCCACATGATCTGGGTTCAAGACCCACCTCTGCAGTTTGCTACCTGTGTAACCTTGGATTGGTCACTTAATTTCTCTGAGTCTTAATTTTCTCATCCATAAAATGAAAGCACTGAATCATAAAATCAATCTATAATGTCTTTTCTAGTTCTAACAACCAATGAGCCTATGAGAAATGGTTGAATATGTCCCTTGGAGGCAGAACTCATACATCTTGAATACCAGAGTTATAAGTAACATTTTTTGCATGCAGGACAAGCAGCACAAAATGTGCCTATTTGTAGAGAAAATGAGACATACGTCTCCCTCATAGCAGAGATGAAGGGAACTGCTAGAATAGAGTATTTATATACATTGTCAGACATATTCTCTATTAGATGTTTCTTCTTAATTTTCTTTATCTTTGGGGAAATTTTCATCTGGAAAGGGAAGGGATGGAAAATGATCCTGATGTGAAATCAAATGCTATAAATAAAACATATTTTAAAACTGAAAAGTATATGGGGCAAATGTCAAGAAGCATACTTTACAATCCACTTTTTAAAGAAAAATTCAGTTGAGGGAGGTTTTAAAGACCCTAGGAAACTGCCCTGTAGTGGGGATACAGAGAAGCTGGGAACTTGAGGCCTCTTCTGGGAAGACTAGTATGTGGAAGGAGGGAGAAGAGCAAGTTAGATCCCAAGGGAGGAACAAATGAAACAATGAAATAATCTGTGTAAAGTGCTTTCTGAGTTTTAAAGAGCTGTGTAAATATCCGGGGATCCCTTTAATCATTTTTTATAACTGCCTGCTAAACTATGGTGTTTCTATGCTACAAAAGGACAAGTACTTTCAGAACCTACTAACTTCTGGTGGGGCAGCTAGGTGGCCCAGTGGAAAGAGCACTAGACTCATCTTCTTGAGTTCAAATATGACATCAGTCATTAGTTGTGTGTAACCTAACTCTATTTGCCTTAGTTTACTCATCTATAAAATGAACTGGAGAAGGAAATGGCAAGCCACTCCAATATCTTTTGCCAAGAAAACCCTAAAAAGTGGTCACAGAGACTCTGACACAACTGAACAACAACAACAAAATTATGGTGCCTTGAGACAAAGCCCAAGTTATCTCCCTAGTTATGACTATGTTGGATATGCTTGTGGCTGCTTTTTCGGAAGGACAATTGTCAGGATGGAAATTATCATCATACTTCCCTAATATATTGTCATTCAAATAAATGTTTATGTTATTGATGGAATAGAAAGAGATACTATTATATACAAACTCTTTTTTAAACCTTTGTCAGATGAGATCAAAACTCAGGGCAGTCCAAAATGCACAATAAAAATATCTTCTTTATATTCTGCATTTCCTATCGATAATTTTCCTATCATTTTTTCCTCCCTCATCAAACCAAGCTAAGATTTATCTACTAACATAAGGTGAACCTGTTATTTGGGAATCAAGCTGTGATCTTGTGACCTCATCCATCACAAACCATCTCTAATAACCAAAAGTCTGAACTTAGGGGGCAATTTTATTCATCTGCAAGGCAGAACAGAAACTGGCTTATTCTTCTAAAGCTCTATTGACTTAGAGGTATGACAGCATCATGAAGACCTAAATAAATATGTTTTGAAAGACATATAATCAGAGCTGGGGAGGAAGTATCAAGGAAATGGGCAACGATTTTTCTGGAAACTTTCCCACTCTAAAAAAAGAATTAGAACTCAGCAAATTAAGGATCTCATATTACCACCTACATTTGACAGACATTTACAGAAGGAGCCAAACCCACTTGCTGTATATTTCTAAATGATTTTGGAAAATGGGTGTTAGAAACTTTAGATGATATCTGGAGTTAGGATTTACTTGTTGGAACTAGGAATCTGCAGACTATAAATCACTGACCCAGCTTGCTATAATTCACTCAAATGAAATTTTATGATCAGATAGCTCACCAATAGAGTGGGGACACACAGTGTCTATATAATAGTATGCCTTTCTAGTCCCTCAAAAACATATACATTCATTTGAAGGCCAATATATTAGGCAGCTAGGTGGTGCAGTGGATGGAATGCTCTGCCTGGAGTCAGGAAGACTTATCTTCCTGAACTGAAATCTGGCCTCAGACAGTTATAAGCTGGGTGCCCCATAGCAAGTCACTTAACTCTGTGTGCCTGTTTCCTTATCTGGAAAATGAGCTAGCGGAGGAAATGGCAAGCCACTCCAATAGCTCTGCCATGAAAATCCTGAGTGGAGTCACAAAGAGTTTGGCATGACCGAAAGATCTGAATAACAACAAACATTAGGGAGATGTGATGACTTTGAGCTCCTGATAATTTCCATCCTGGAGGAATCAGCCTGAGGCCATATGGGTCTTTGTCACTATCATTCTTTCATTGTACCACAATCCCTTTTAAACTTATTTGGATTTCCCAAAACAATGTTATATTGTTTTACCTATAAATGTCTGATGGTGCTGAAGAAACCCTGATCTTCATGGAACTTTTAAAATGAAGATTTTTACATATCCAGCAGTAATATTCAGGCATGAGGCAATGGGGTATAGTGGAAAGATAGTGGAAGCCCTGAGTTCAAATACTTCCTGTAACAATAGCAAATTGTATGACTGTGGGTAAGTCTCTTCCCCTCTCTAAATTTGACTCATCTGTAAAAAGGGGTTTATGATAATACTTGGAAATATGCATTTCACAGGGCAGTTGTGTGAAAATCACTTTGCAAACCTTTAAAGGGCTCTATAAATGTGAGTTATTGCAATATAGCTTCTCCTAACAAGGAACAAATTAACCCATCAGGGTAACAAAGTGATTTCAAAAGTAACATGCTTCTTTTCAAAATGTTAACACAATCTCATCCCTTGTGATGAATCAGCGTGATTGGAGTTAAGAGAATGTATATACATAAATATTTAAAAATTAACTTAGTTTTTCTCAGGCTCAAAAAAATACAATTAAGTAGATGAGGAGCCTACAAAAATTTTACTTATATTGAATTGCTTGAGTTCTTAAGGAGGGGTGAGGAAGGGAGGGAGGAAGAGAATTTGGAGCACATAGTTTTAAAAAATCAATGTGAAAATTTGTTTTTACATTTAATAGGGAAAAATCTAAATAAACAAAAATTTTTAACAATGAAAATTTGGGGGCATAATTGTTAAACACATATTAAGAAACTGTGGTAGATTATAAAATCAGAGAATATAGGTATTCTAAATCTTTGATCTTCTGATCTTAACTCCATGCTGTCTGTATCAATAAGTGCCAGGGGACTGATGGTATCATCCATTTGGAAGGAACTTCACCAACCTAACACACACTCACGTCCCAGCTCTGTCATTTACTACCCAGGTGACCTTGGGCAAATCATGTTAGCTCTCTCCATTTCACTTTCTCTTTGGTATAATAAGGAGATTGGATTAGTTGAAGCCCAAGGTCTCGTTCATCTTTAAATCTTACGATCCTGCCAAGGAGAAAATAAAATAACCTCTAAAGGTTATGAATTCAAGCTCATAACATCCCCTAATGAAAACTCAGGGCTAGTGGGTGCTGAGGTCCTAGTTCCCCAGAATCACGTGGTCAGAGCAGACACCAAAATGGCATATGCTTTTGAATCCCCCAAAGCCAAGAAAGTCTATACCGGGATACTCTGGAGCTCCTTGTAGAGGGAGGAGGAATGTTATCAAGGCAAAAAAGGACCAATGAAAAACTTGTCTATTCTTCCCAAAGCTGCTTCTTCAAGCAAGCAAGAAGACAGCTACCTCTAACGAGAGGACTGAATGCCAGCAAGTCACAAAGAAATTCATTTTTACTGTTATTTATATCAAGAGGTAACAAGGAAAAGTGAAGGGAAGGTCAGTTTTGGAGACAGCAAGACTAGCTTCTAGTCCTGCCTAGTTGTGTGACCATGGGCAAGTCACAAGATCTCAGTGCTTCCCTTCTCCAAATCCACAAGAAACTCTCTAAGACTATAGGCAATTATGCAGCAAGGCAGCAAGTATGTATTATAGTTATCATGTGCCAGGCGGGGCAGCTAGGTGGCAAAGTGGATAAAGTGCCATGCCTGTAGTCAGGAAGATTCATCTTCCTGAGTTCAGATTTGTGGCTGCAGATACTTACTAGGTGTGTGACCCTGGACAAGTCACTTAACCTAGTTTGCCTCTGTTTCCTCATCTGTAAAATGAGATGGAGAAGGAAATGGAAAACCACTATAGTATCTTTGCCAAGAAAACCCAAGTGGGGTCACAGAGAGTCAGGCACAACTTAAAATAATCAAACAATAGCAACATATGCTAAGCACTGTCATAAGTGTTGGGCACAGAAATGGAAATTTTTAAAAATAGTTCATGTCCTCAGGGGGCTAATGGGGAAAGACAGAACACAAAAGGGAGCTGTGGGGAAGAGGTGGAATAAGAGGGGAGGGTACCTGCATGGGGAGCATGGTGTTGAAGTCAAGAAAGTCAGAAACAGAGGCAGGCTTGAAATGAAAGTTGTCTGACCCAGGTCCTTCCCCAAAAGGGAGAAATGGGAAAAGGGGACCAACATGGAAGAGCAATGTTCCACTGAGAGAAGGCCACAAGGATAGAGGGAGAGATGTTCTGGAATGTGGAGGCCCAGGGTACGGAAAGAGGTTTTGGGTGAGACTGTAGAGGAAGAAGGTCACTGAAGACAAGTTACTGCAAGACTTTCCCAGCCCTGCCCATTTCTTCCCTCAGAGAACACCTTCTATTTTCACTAAGGATCTTGTATGCACAAAGTTGTTTGCACTTCATCTCCCCTATTAAAATGGGAGGTCCTCAAATTTAGGAACTGTTTTTGCCTTTCTTTGTACTTTGCATAGTGCCCAGCACATAGTAAATACTTTTAAATTGTTACTTTTTTTTTGTTGTTTTGTTTTGTTTTATTTTGTTTTGTTTTGTTTTGTTTTAGTGAGGCAATTGGGGTTAAGTGACTTGCCCAGGGTCACACAGCCAGTAAGTGTTAAGTGTCTGAGGCCGGATGTGAACTCAGGTACTCCTGAATCCAGGGCTGGTGCTTTACCACTGCGCCATCTAGCTGCCCCTAAATTGTTACTTTAAAAAAAAAATTGTACAATTGTTTAAAACTGATTAACTGGATGGGTAATGGGTAGAGTGCTGAAGCCTAATTCAGAGCTGGGTTGGAACACCAGCTCACAAACTTCTTAACTGTGTGCCCCTGGGAAGTAACTTCTCCTCCCTGGGCCTCAACTCCCTCATTTGTTGAAAGAGGGAATTGGATCCGATTGTCCCTTCCAGGGACCCTTCCAGGTCTAAATCTATGATCCTATGATTCTATAATTTTTTATAGGTTATATATGTATAATCACATTAAACATATGTCCGCATTAGTCATGTTGTGAAAGAAGAATCAGAACAAAAGGGGAAAACCTCAAGAAAGAAAAAATAAGTAAAAAATAGTATGGTTCAATCTGCATTCAGATTCTACAGTTCTTTTTCTGGATGTGGTGAGCATTTTCCATCGTGAGTCCTTTGGAATTGTCTTGGATCATTGTAGTGTGGAGAAGAGTTAAGTCTATCACAGTCAATCATCACACAATGTTGCTCTTACTATGTACAATGTTCTGGTTCTGCCCACTTCACTCAGCATCAGTCCACTTAATTCTTTCCAGGTTTTTCTGAAATCTGCCTGCTCATCATTTCTTATAGCAGAATAGTATTCCATTACATTCATATATTACAACTTGTTCAGCCATTCTCCAATTGGTCATCCCCTCGATTTCCAATTCTTTGTCACCACAAAGAGAGCTGCTATAAATATTTTTGTGCATGTGTGTCCTTTCTCCTTTTTTATGATCTCTTTGGGAAACAGACCTAGTAGTGGTATTACTAGGTCAAAGGTTATCCACAATCACCTATGATTCTATAATTACTGAAGAGAATTCCAATCTGAGAATTCTACAGACTGATTATAAACCACAGGCCCAGATAGCCTCTTTCCACTAATGAGAAGAATAAGAATAGACAAGAGATAGATATATCACTGTTTTCTCTTGACCTAGGTTATGGTGCATTGTCAAATCATATAGCAAATGCATGAAAAATCCAAAATAGTTTCACGCCCAAGTTCAAATGTAGGAAGAATAGATGGTGTATACTTCATCAAAAGTTCCTTTCTTTCCATCTTCCCTCCATTTTGTTAGATAGCTGGGATTATGGCTAAAGGATCAGTGTACCCCCAAATGACAACCAAATCATAGAGTCCAAAAATCTCCGTTCTGCTAGGTTAAGCCTCATCTTGCACAAACTTACCTTACTTAGTCCCAAGTACAAATACAGGATAAAATGTAAAGAATGAAATGAGAAAAGGTGGTTGCTCCCTGCCCTGGTGAAATACACTAAAAGTCTTTCCCAAGATGATCACATATAATGGAACCAGAATTTAGGTATTTAGGCCAAGTGAGAGTGACTATTAAAATGAAGGGCCAGATAGATATCCTTGGGCATTTAATGTGCCTTAGAGGGTTCAAATTTCCATAGCTATTCAGTTCTAAGACAGACCCCTTAAATTTTCCCTACTTACCCCCATTAATATAATAGTGCTCTGGGGAGTGTGGGACAGTAAAACTTCAGAAGTAACTTTGTTATTTTGTTGACTAAAAATAATTGCATTCCCTGCCTTCCTCCCACCTGCCCCCAGAAGGTTGAAAGAGAAGAAAAACCTACCAGAACAAATTCTACTTTCATCAATGTCAATGTAATAAAATTCATTTTTCTCCTATCCATGCTCCAGGTGAGTACCCGAAAACAGGATTTTGCCTACCAAGTTAATCTTGCTTTGCTTCCAATTTAAGTGTGATTTCGTGGAGCTGTAAGTCATTGCAGTTGGTTTATGAATCAAGCTGACAAATGGTTTGAGAAATTAAAAAAAGAAGAAGAAAAAGTATATCTGGATGGGGAACCTGGGGTTTGCCTTTTAATCTCAGTACAAAAATGTGACCTCCTTTAAAAATGATGGGCTGCCTAAGGAGCTTTCTAGTTTTATTTTGGTATAAATTTTAGGAAGATATCTAAGGTTAATCTCAGATTCTCTAAAATTTTACATATTTTCAAGCCTTTGAATTCTGTCTATAACCTCTTTCATTATTATTAAAGGTACTTAAAAGTTTTTTAATGGGAGTTTTGACTTTATTTTTCTTTAAGTGGATGGACCTTATCTCTTGGATTTTATGTTCATATCTAGAGACCAAATGTCTGCCTGTCACTCAGATTCATCTTCTTTCCAAATTCCTATTTTAAAGGACATTTTAACATTGTGTTCTTTTTGGTGATCCTAACTATTTCCTCTAGTTTATCATCTAAATTGTGGAGATTTCTGAGAAAGAGATGCTGTATGATTGAGATCCAGATGTGAAGGATGATGGGATATGATAAGATATGGGACATATGCTACCTCACATACTATATAATGATGGGCAGGTCACTCAGGCTCCTTAAGTCTGTTTCTACATTTTCCATTTAAAAGATGAACTCATCATTAGGCTTCCTTAGAGGATTTCTAAGGATCAGATAAGGTAATATATGTGTCACCAACACAGAAGTGCTCCAATGTGCACAACTTCTGAGCATCTACACGCTACTGAAGCAAAGATGGCTGTGCTGGCTTGGTCATGTGCACTGCATGCAAGACAGGTGCATTCCTAAAGACCTACTCTATGGCAAGCTGGCCTCAGGCCAGAGAACTGCTGGACGCCCCTAGCTTCGCTACAGAGATGTATGCAAGTGAGACTTGAGGGCTCTGGGAATAGACATCGGCAGCTGGGAGGAGATGGCCAAGGACCACGCCGGATGGAGTTCAGTACTCAGGAGCAGCTTGTGTGCAGCTGAGATGGGCCTTCAAGCTCGGGAGGAAGAAAAACAAATGAGACGCAAGAACTGACAGGCAACAGAGAACACAGTTTTCCGATGTCCTCGTTGTGGCAGGAGCTGCGGCTCCCATATCAGACTGCACAGCCACACTGTGGCCTGTGTCTCTTCAAGGTGCTGATCCATGGTCGTCTGCAACTGGTGGAAGCCTACTACTACTAATATATGTGTAAAGTGCATTGTCATTGTGATCAAGAAAAATCACAAGAACAAGATGGAGAACCCAGCCTGCAATGTTCTAATACTCTGTATTTTTTTCCTTCTTTTCCCAATCCCTCATTCCCTCATCTCATATTGGGACAGGATCTTAAGTAGAAGGAACAGGAGAAAGAGAGAGAAAGAGAGATTGAGAGAGAGAGAGAGGCAGTATAGGGGCAGGATTCAGAGATTATGGCCCAACCCTTTTATTTTAAAGTAACATCTATTTTCTCCTCTAACACTGTGCAGTGGTCCCTGATGCAGGCCCTAATCATGTCAAGTATAGACTATTGCAGTAATCTGATGGGTGGTCTCCCTGCCACAAGTCTCTCTCCACTCTGATCCATCCTCCATTCTGCTATCAGTGATCTCCCTAAAATGTAGATCTGACCATATCACACACCCCCTACCCAACTCAATAAACACTAGTGGTTCCCTATCACCACCAGAATAAAATATAAAATGATTTGCTATTCAAAACACTTCCAAACCTGCCAGGCCCCTACCTTTCCAGTCTTTTTACATTTTAGACACACACACACACATACACACTTTGCACTCCCATGACTGGCCTCCTTGTTATTGTTTGAACAAGGCACTCCATCTTCATTCTGCAGGAATTTTCACCGGCTGTCCATCTGGCTTGGAATGTTTTCCCTCATCTCCTCCACCTCCTAGTTTTCCTGGCTTCTTATAAGTCCCAGATAGAATCCCACCTTCTAAAGGAATTCTTTCCATATCCCCCTTAATTCTAGTGCTTTCCCTCTGTTGAATATTTCCAATTTTTGCATTTAGTTTGTTTGTACAGAGATGTTTCCATATTATCTTCCCCATTGGACCATGAAATCCTTGAAAATAGGAAATGCTTTTTGCCTTTCTTTGTATCCTGAGTTCTTAGTCCAATGCCTAGCACACACTAGATGCTTAACAAATGTTTACTGACTGACTGAGTAGAAGGAATCTGCTTCTGCTGTTAAATGAATGCTGAGAAATAGGTCAAAATACAAGGAGCACAATATTACTCTTTCTTTTCTTTCAAGGACCCAAAATCCAAATCCAATTAAGAAGCATCAAATTAACTGGAAAAATACATGCCACTACCTTTCCACCCCACTAATTTCTATTCCAATGCTTTACCATTCTATGACTTGACCCCCCTAAATGAGAAAGACTTAAAGCACAAAAACTTAGCTACAGACTGCATATTTGCCATCCAAAGACCTGTCACCAGAAGATTCATCACTAAGTAGACATGATTTTACATGGGAGAAGAGGGCACAGCAACTCATGAAGATGATTTACTAAAGTTTGAAAGGGTCACAATATGCATGAGTGGAAAGAGTGCTCACATGGATGAAATAATGTATTGCAAAGTGTTAAGTTCCCCAAATCTGTGCTTCTATTTCACAGTGGTAAATAATTGAGGTTACTCCAGTGATCAACAGACAGCAGCTAGATGATGCAGTGGTTACAGTGCTGGACATAGAATCAGGAAGATCTGCTTCAGTTCTGTTTGGCTTCAAGCATTTATTAGTTATGTGATCATGTGCAAGTTACTGAACCCCTGCCTATATCATCCATAAAATGGGGACAGTAACAGCATCTGTCTCATAAGGTTGTTGGGATCAAATGAGGTAATATTTGCAAAGTCCATTGAAGTCTTTAAGTGTTGTATAAATGCTTTGTTTGTTATTGTTGTTTACCATTATCATTCTCACCATCACTATCATCATTCTTGCCTATTGGAGAGAGGGCTCTGAGAAGGATAAATGAAGCTTCCAGGCATCCAAGACAGAAGGAAGGTGAGGTAGACAGTGGGGGCAGCCAAGCCCACTGCTGGTGAAAGACTAAGAAATTTGAGAATCAAATTGTCCATTGTATACCTCTTGACTATGTGGTGGCTCTGGGCTGAATTCCATGACCATGGAACCAAGAACTGAGGGAAGGACACTACAGACCAAAAGAAAAAGGGGCTGTAAAACTTCTTTGGTATCATAGACCCTTTTGGCAGTCTGGTGAAACCTATGGACCCTTTCCCAGAATAACATTTCAAATTGCACAAAATAAAATGTAAATTCATAAAATATTAGAAGGAAATCAATTATATTGATATATGGTTATCAAAATATTTTCCCAAAATTCACAGACCTCAAGTTAAGAAAACATCACCTACTAATACAGAAGAAGACAGTCAAGACTGCAATGTTTTCAGATAGAAATAGCTATGAGAATACACCTCATGGCCATGGCTAGTCAGTCTGGTGGATTTGTGGGGCTGTAAGTTAATCAATAAACATTCATTAAGGACTTACTATATGCTAGGCATTGGTAAGGGCTAGTATCTCTTAATTATGAAAAGGGAATTGCAGAGTTCAAGACCAAGGACTTTTGAGTTTAAAGTGTGGCCATGCTTATGAACAGATGAAGGTCCCTAGAGATGAGGAAGTCAAGGAAATGGGAAGGCAGGGTGTCAAAAGCATAATCAATATGGATATTGAAGTTACCATGAATTCTGGCAGTGAATGAGGGTAGAGAGAAAGCCTGTGTGCTAGGTTCTGAGCTCACTACGGAAGGTCCTTAGCGAGTCTCTAAGTCCTTCTGACTTAAAGATATAACCAGTGAAGACAGTTTGATAGGATTGGGTTTTTTTCAGTTATTGAGGACTTCAACGACCAATCATTTTGATTTATTTGGTTATTATGGTTTGCACACCATATGGCATTTGGGACCCTGGTATCCTCTCTAATAGACAGATTGGGTTCAAGCTTGAAGCCTTTTCCTGACTTTTGAAAGTCTTCCCTTCCAAGAAACCTTCTCCTCACCTTCTTTGTGAACTCAGCTTCCTTTGTATTCCTCCGTGACTTTTGTCTTAGCTTCATTCCCCTGACTTAACCTAGACACCATAAGAATTACTTTCTGTGATATCACCCATCCTTGTACTTCACCAAACAATCTAATTTCCCTACATTGCTAACTCCAATCCTGGGTAACTCACATTATATTTTTCCCTCCTTTTCTAGAATTCTAAATCCCACACAGATTGGGACTACTATACATTCATTATAAATACTAATAGCTTTTCGGGGCAACTAGGTGGTGCAGTGGATAGAGCACTGGCCCTGGAGTCAGGAGTACCTGAGTTCAAATCCGGCCTTGGACACTTAACATTTACTAGCTGTGTGACCCTGGGCAAGTCACTTAACCCCAATTGCCTCACTAAAAAAAAATAAAATAAATTAAAAAAAATAAATACTTATAGCTTTTCAAAAAATTGCTTATTAATCTCATTTCAACTCCCTTGCATTACACCCAAGAAATATCCAAATCTTTTCATTTCTTAAACCCATGATTACAGGAGTTTGGCTCTCCCATGCTACTTTCCTCCATTCCCAAGCAAAAATATGATCTTACTTCAATCTGCCTCAGAAAAGAATCCTTGATCCAGGCCTCATCATATACCATCTACCTGCTGATTCCACCAGCATAAGACCACCCTCTGAAGACCCCCTGATAGCACAATGAGACCAATATGACCTTGAATTAGGATACCATACTTCAAGGGATGTCAACAAAACAATTTGTCAGACTCCTTCAAATTCTAAGCCCTATCTGAGATATTAAACAGCTTCAGATGTTATCAAAGGCAAAGCCCTTGTTCACCTTATGAAGCTAATCTATCAACTTTGATGATCTCTGTGAATAATAAGTTCTCAGGTAACTTTCAACACAGCTTGGCTTCCATCTTCCCCAGGGACACCCAGCCCAGAGGCACATAAGGAAAAACACCCAGGAACAGCAGAAACTTGCAACTATACTGCTCTACCACGGTTTTATTTTTGATTCATCTGTCTCTTTCCCTCTTCCAAAAACAACTAGCATTGCCACAAGAGAATGAGTATTTAACACCAACAAATAAATTTTGCTTTTTTCAACTTTATCCCTGTGGACAATCCAGTATAGGAGGAAAGCTAATGCTTTTTGATCAGGGCTTTCAGCAATAGTTGCTGCCTTCCATTGTATGTACAAAAAAAAAAAGAATGTTAAGAAATAAAAATAAATAAGCAAAGCATATTTTCAAAGTTACTGCCTTATTGTGCCTACAGTTTAACTGCCTTGCTTTTTTGTTTTTAGTGAGGCAATTGGGGTTAAGTGACTTGCCCAGGGTCACACAGCTAGTAAGTGTTAAGTGTCTGAGGCTGGATTTGAACTCAGGTACTCCTGACTCCAGGTCCAGTGCTCTATCCACTGCACCACCTAGCTGCCCCTACTGCCTTGCTTTCTAATAGTGGTATCATAACCATGGCCCTGGAGAGGTTACATGAAACTCATACATTAGAGAAAATAGGAGCAAGTAACCCAAATATGAAAAATTATACATGTCTTTTATTTTTATTTTTTTATTTTTAAAATTATTTTTTGTGGGGCAATGAGGGTTAAGTGACTTGCCCAGGGTCACACAGCCAGCAAGTGTCAAATGTTTTAGGCAGGACTTTAACTCAGGTCCTCCTGAATCCAGGGCCGGTGCTGCATCTACTGCGCCACCCAGCTGCTCCAACACATTTCTTTTAGATTCAAGAGTATTGGCAGTCAATCAAACTGAGAGCATAGTCCAGACTCAATGTGATTGTGCTAAATCAGCTAAGACTGCTGAAGTGACTCCACATGGGAATGATAGTCAGCAATGAGGAAGACTCACATGTGGGTTCCTGCGGTCCATTGCATCAGGCAAATCAGTAAGTCATGGACAGATGGAGCCATCCAACTGACAGCTACATCTCCAGGTTGCTTAACTTTAATAGTTGTCACCACAAGGATATCCTGTCACTCCTGAAGCGACCATATAGGCATAAACCTGTTGAGGCATTAATACTTCTAAATCCATCCCTGCTGCCTTCTCTCTAAGCAAAGGGCCTTTCTTCCTATTTGATTTTAAAGTACGTTTTATTATTGTGATTTTACAAATCACAGAAAGTGAAAGGTGAAAATACCTTAGAGGTTTTTTGGTTCAACCCTACTATTTTAGAAATTAAAACTCACACACACACACACACACAGATCTGACACTTGGATTGTTAAATTATTTAGCCAAGGCCACAAAGCGAATGGCAATGATGAGATTTAAACCTAGACCTACCAGTATCTGATTTTTCCTTGTCCTTTAATGTGCAACATCTTCCTAAAAACGCCATTTTTACTCCTTTCTTTGCCTTTCTTTTAAAATAGTTTTGTGGTTTATAATCATATTGAATGCAGTTCTAAAACCTTGACCTCACAGTTCCTTGACCTCATTCCTAATAAACGGCCATTGAGCATTCCCTTGACCTTTCTCCATGCCATTAAAAAACAACAACAGCAACAACAAACAAAAACAAAACACCTGAAAGCTTCTAATTCTCTACCCATCCTCTTCTACTTATATTCCATATCAGAAGGGATTCTTATTCCTAAAGCTAGCCCTTGACCCCATGCTTACCTGCCCTCTTCAGGATCTTGTTTAATCAATCAATCATACCTTGTCTTTTTTTTTCATCTTCACTGTCCTTCATTCTTTTAGCTCCTATCCCTTTGCCTACATGCAAAATTTTGCCCCATCCTTCCAACTATTTGCCAAACTCTGTCCCATTCACAACTACACTTCTTGTAAGAATAGTCTAAATTACTGTTTCTGCTGCTACCTGACCACTCCATTGACTCTCCAACCTTTGCTATCTGCCCCTTCCAATCAATGCAGCAATGTTTTAGGTTGTAGAGTGAGCAGAGGCAGAACGACTAGAGGCATTTCTAAAAACAAACAAAAACAAACTGTAATGATTGGAATGATGCCACCTGCTGGAGACTTACTGTAGGAAAGCTCCAACATGAGGAGAAGGCCTCTGAGGGCAAGACCATGAGGCTTTTCTTTGGCGTCAGGAAGTGACGTTGGCTTGTGGGAGGGAGAAGGGGGAGGCTGGCGCTCTGACTCTCTCTTTTTCCTGAGGATTCTGGTGGAGAAGGGAGCTAGAAATGTGCTCTCCCTTTAATAGATAGATGAATCTAGGCCTTTCTCTCTCTCTTTACTAAATTCTTATTCTCCTTAATAAATGCTTAAAAGTCTAACTCTTGCTAAAGCTTATAATTTATTGGTGACCACTCATTAGATATTTTAGACAGTATAGCTAGAGTTTTAGCCCCCTTTACAAAACAAACAAAAAACACCTAGTAGTCCATAGAGTAGGGAAGCCAGGAAAAACAGGATGGAAAGGTATATCAGGGGCTAACTGTTGAGGGCCTTAAAGGATGGGTCTAAAGAGTCAGGACTTTTATTTGGTAAACAATGGGGAGATACTGAAGGATCTTGAGCGTAGGCGTGGTATCATAAGAGTAATACCCTCAGAAGATAAATCTGCCTGCAATGACCTAAAAATTATAGGAAAAGGTAAATTCAGATAATGGAAGTAAGAAAAAAGATTTCAGTGTCCTTCTATTAAGTTAATGTGAAAACAGAAGCCAACTCATTCCTAATCTCATACTTTGTCATGCCGAGTCTTAATATAATTTCCCCTCCAGAGTTCAATTAGATTACCTTCAGGGATATTCGCTTAAGGAAGAAAAGCACTCTTGCTTGGCTCCTTTCCAGCGTTGATTGCTATTAAAAATATACATCATATAGCTTCAGGCCTCAAATATTGGAAAGACCTTGCCACTTGAAAAATATGCAAGACCACCAAGACATAGTAATAGCCATTTAATTCACTGGAAGTTTGAGGTGAAGGGTGAGAAGGCCTCATTACAGCTCCTCCATTAGAATAGTGCATTATCCACCACAAGAAAAGGAAAGAGATCATTTCTTTGTGTTTGCCTATTTGCAGCCTGAGAAGTGCCACAATCCAGACTCACTTTTCCTGATATGGTCGCTAATTTCCACATTAATAACTGTCAGGCTATAGCATTCATCAAGCTGTTCATTACAGATCCATTTAGGAGACACTGCTTCCAATTAGTCTGCAGCAAAATATCAGAGCCATTCTTCAGAACTGCCTCTCTGAACTGTGACTGGGCTTTCCCATTTGAATCATCATGTTAAACAACTGCAATCACAGGAGTAGAAGTTTGTTTATTTGGGTTTTTTTAATGAAATTTGTTGACCTCTTTTGATATTCTAGCATTTATAGTAGCATAAGATAAGTATGGAAATATATATGCCAGGACTTTTACTTGCAAAGATAGCTGTTTGTTCAATTTAAGTTTTCTTAAGACCATCAAACGAACAAACAAGCAAACCAAAACTATGTTTAAGTAAAATCAATCTTCTCCTTTCAATTCAATTTGATTCAACAAGCATCTATTATATACCTACACTAAATGAGATGCTAGAGATTCAAGGATGAGAATAAAAATAGTTCCTGCCCTAAAGGAATAATTTATATTTTCTTACATTCCTCTCACAAAACTTTTACAAATTTCAACAGGAATATTTAGACACACAGAATGTTAACTCTGGAAAGACCTTAGATACCATCTTACATACAGATGAAGAAACCAAGGACAGGAAAGGCTAGCTGACTTACCCAAAGTTACATGGGTAATAACGGACAGACAAGATTGTTAGTTATCTATAATGCACAGTCTGGTGTTCCTGCCATGATACCACATGGAAAAAGTGACGGGGAGATTTTTTTTTTTTTAATGGCAGATGAGGAAGACTCTAAAATTTGTTTACCCTGCTCATCGCCCAAAATGAACTAAAACTTTAAAATAAAAACCAATAGCCCTATCTGGGGCCAGCTAGTTCTGTTGTTTAGATTTGGTGGTAAAGAGAACTGACAATCATGGGTGAGATCTGTGTGATATCATTGCCTTTCCCTCTGGGGTGTATTGGTAAATATTTAATAACCAGCTATCCTGTTTTTTTTAAATGGATGGTAGGACATATTTTCAAGCATAATCCACATTATTAACATTTTCTCTATCATTTCCTTCAGTCTAGCCAGTCAATGAAACAAATCAAGCCCTGACTTGTAGTCTTTGTTGAGTTCTGAGGGAAAAATGCTCACTTTGAAAATTTAACAATTTGCTCTTAGAAGCCGAGAGCTGGCTTCAGCATACCACTGCCTTACCTCATCACAAATTATTTTCTTAAGGCTGAGTGTTCATTTCTCAAACATATGCTATTGGTCCCAAACGGAAAGAGATGATCATTACTAGAAACCAACCTAAAACATAGCAATAGTCTTAAGTACTAAAAGTAGAGTGTCAGGAATTTGTCAGCAGAGACTGGTTTTGTGTGTGTGTGTGTGTGTGTGTGTGTGTGTGTGTGTGTGTGTATCTCCAACACTTAATCTAGTGGTTTATACCTAGTAGGTGCAAAAATGCTTAGGCACATAAATGCTCATTGAATGAACAAAAAGCAAATCCTGAAGGAAGTTTGTTTGAAACAGTGAAAACTGAATTTTAGACTATTATGCAAGAAACTCAGGTTGTCCCACTCAAATATCCGTGACACTTAGAAAGATAATAAAGTCATAGAAGAGGCTTGTGATCCTTTTTGATAGGCAGCTAGGTGGAACAGTGGCTAGAGTATAAGGCTCGGAATCAGGAAGACTTGAATTTGAATCTTGCCACAAAGTGACCACCATCTGATCCTGAGCAAGCCATTTCATCTGTGTATGCCTTGGTTTTCTCTTCTATAAAACAGGAATAATAATAGCGCCTACCTGACAATGTTGTTAGGAGAATAAAATGTGTGAAGAAATTGGTACTGTATAAGTGCTAGCTATTATTATGATGATCCATTTGCTATAATTAATATAGAAGAATGATTTATACATAGAAAATAAACTGTGGGGGGAAAACATATTGAGGGCAGTTAGGTGGCACAGTGGATAAAACTCTGGCCTTGGATTCAGGAGGACCTGAATTCAAATCCAGTCTGAGACACTTGACACTTACTAGCTGTGTGACCTTGGGCAAGTCACTTAACTCTCATTGCCCCAGCAAAATAGTCCTTCAAATTACTTGAGAGAATTTGCTTTTAAGTATTTCAGACATTGCTTTTTCAATTCTGTTTTATTACAGGATCTATTAAGAACAGGAATACTATCAACAGAACCAAGCCTCCATTTGAATAGTCATTATCTCCAAGTAAGCAGAATATGAACCAAACAAAGGAGGAAGAACAGCTGAACCAGATCTAGGACACACAGAAGAGGCCCTTAGTAGAAGCGATACCATTCTGAGTGCAATAAGGGATAAGATTCTCTAAAGAAAGGAGGATATCAAATGCTTTGGGAAAAAAAGAAAATCATTAAAATCACATACCTCGTTAATATCAAATAACAATAACTACGACAATTGCTGCACAAAGAAAGGGCAGAAATACCATTGCCAGGGCATTCACTCCCCTAGCAAAAATGACAGTCCTTAAAAGAATAATAGCTGACATTTAGATGGTGCTTTAAAGTTTACCTAGTGAGCTGGGTAGGTTGTAGGAATGGAGAGTTTGTCTAGAGATATCAGCATCAGATCAGAAGGGAAAATATAAGATGAGTCAATGATCTCATTGAAAGACTCAACCTGTTGGCCCAAAGCTTTTGTCTTTTCTGGTGGCCAGTGTATGTCCCCTATTTCCATCATGTGCCAAGTTGTCTCTGTGATCATAGAAAGGGTTCATCTGCTCTTTCATGGCCTCTGTAATGCAGTCAGGGTATGGACTCAGAAAGAACCAAATAAAATATGGAAAGTGGAAATCAGTAAGCAGATGATTCATGGTGACTCAGCCCAGGAGGCTTGTTGCTGGGCACATGTATATAACAAAAACATACATTGATGGCAGTGGGGAACAACAGAGGGGATTTTTGTTGCTATTATTGTTCTAGTTTTTCCTCTTTCTCTTTCATTTTCATAAATGACTAGAGGATCTGACAGTGAGAATGAAGGAAAGTACCCCAACCTTATAGAGAAATTGTTTTATTGCTAATTGTATTTTTATATTATTTTATTAAGTGTCTTTGCTTTGAATTAATTGTGAACTTGGTTCACAATTATTTAGTAAAAGTAAACATATGGGTTGGGACTCAAGTGTTTTTGTTTTGTTTTGTTTTGTGTTTTTTTAGATGATTTGTACCTACGATGTTCCTTGAATAGCTTTTCTAGGGGTCCTATATGAGGGACTGGGGTGCAATATTGAAATATACACATTTTAAATTGTAGACTTTTAAATATCTTATCTGCCCAGCATCTGTGTCTTTATAAAATATTCCTTTCTAAATTTACCAACAGCACAAGATTTGCAACTATTTTTTTCCTCTCTTATACATGCAAGCACATGATATCTCATCTATTATCCAAAAGCCTCAAATAACCCCCTAACAGATGACCTGAGTACGTAAGTGAAACCAGGTCTTGCTAATATCATCTCAAGATTCCAAGCCTATTAGCCAAGTCTGGGCACACGTATTTCTTACTTAAAGTTACTAAGTGAACAGTACTATCTTTCCCTTTACATTGTCAGATTATCACTAGGATATTGATAAGTAAGGGCAAAGAAAAAGTTCATGGAAATGAGTCAGTAGTGTGATCATATTAAGCATAATATGGTACAAAATATTTTCCAATTCATAGGAGCCAATAGGTTGGCATCCAGGAGACACAGAGGATAGAATGCTAGGCCTAGAGTTAGGAAAACAAGTCTTCCTGATTTCAAATCTGGCTCCAAACACTTACTAGCTTGTGACATTTAACAAGTCACTTAATCCTGTTCATCTTGGTTTCCTCATCTGTAAAATGAGCTGGAGAAGGCAATTGCCAAGAACAGCCCAAACCGGATCACAAAGAGTAGGTCAGGACTGAAAGGACCCAGCAACCACAACCCAAGTGGTAAGTGTCTGAGACAGAATTCGAACCCAGGTCTATCCTCATTCCACATCTGATACTCTTTTCATTGCATCAGATACCCAGTTATTGGCTCTTTTTTTTCTTCCTGCTGGAAAGTTACATTGGCTTTTTTTCTTCAAAAGGAAAAGGAAAATAACAGACAAGACCAAGGAAGGCCAAGGACTGGCTTTGCTCCTTCATGAATCTTGCTACATCTTAGCTTGTCCAGGAATTCTCCAGTTACTACAAAGGTTCCTCTTCTTCTCTCCTGTGGGTAGTAGATTTCCCAGGAAATTTCCACAGTGTTCTGCAGCTGACTCGGAGTTACCAGGAGGTGGGGAGAAGAGTAAGTTCCCACCAAATGTTCTTTTCTCAGCTTGATCTTTGGATATCTCCATGACCACTCTTCTTAGACTGGAACTGCATCTCGGCCATAGTGATCTCTCCAATTATTGACATGTATCACCCCCAAATCCCCTATTGGGATAAGGTAGAAGAGGAACAAGCATTTATTAAATACCTACTATGTTCCAGGCACTGTGCTAAACACATTACATATATTATCACATACAATCCTGAGGAGTAGGTGCTGTTCTCCCCATTTTATAGTTGAGGATACTAAGGCAGAGATTAAGTGACTTTCCCAGGGTTACACAGCTAGGAAGTATCTGATCTTAGATTTGAATTCAGGTCTTCCTGACTCCAGGCTCAGCATTCTTTCTGGTACAGCACCTAGCTACTATTTGATTTCCCCTCCCCCATTACAAGGTTCCATAAAAGGTTCTGTGAGTACTCCTAAAGACCCAGAAAAGAAACCCAACAGCACAAAGATAACAATGAGGAAGACAGAGAAAGACTGCAATGACCTGAGAAACTGGACCAGTATCCTGGGCAGAAGATGAGCCCATTCTGGGAACCAGCTGTTATTCTAGGACTTAGTTTCCCCTCATCAGCACAAGGGTCCAAACTCAGCTTCCAGACCCTTACCCTCTAGGAATAATAGAATAAGACTTCCCTCCTTCCACAAAATTACTTTCTTTAAGCAAGATACCTCCACGAGCAGTTGAAAGCCAGTTCTTTCTAGCTTACCAAATCATCTAGTTCATAAGGCTACCTAAACTGTTCTAAACATTAACCCTCTGATCTCTCTTTTATATCCTGGGGTTTTCAATTAAATTCCGTTTGGGCTGTTAATAGTTTTTATTCCAGTCTCTCTGAAGGGTGCTAAGCCAATTTTGATTTAATAGCTGTTTTTATTCTATATCTATTGTAAATTTTCACCAAGTACTTCCCTTATTGTCAGAGAAGGACATCCACTAATAGAAGCATTTGGATTCCGCTATCCCATTATTTTATAAATGCTATAATTCATAAAAGGTAAAAAGCAGCACCGTGGCCACAAAAAATAATAATAGTTGCACATCTGAGATTGGGAAAGAAGGACACTAAAGAAGAGGGGGAAGAAGGCAAGAAGGAAGAGAGAGAGTATGAAAGAACAAGAAGAAAGAAAGAGTACATATGGACAATTCCCAGGTCCACACTCTTACAGGGGCATGGGGGAAGAAGCAGCAGACTTGTAGCCAGAAGACCTGGGAGTGAGTCTTCTCTCTCTCCAAATTATTAGCTGTATGATTCTGAACTATGTCACTTAATATCTCTGAGTCTAAATTTCTTTATCTATGAAGTTAGGATAATAATACTTACATCTCCCAAGCTTGGTTTAAAGGAAATATTTTGTTAGCTGCAGTGTCATAGAAATATGAGCTCATATATTAACATGAATTCATTGCAATAGAAAGAATGCTAGAATTTGGAATCTGGGTTTGAATCCCCCTTCTAGAACTTAGTGGCTGTTGCAGGAATGTGACTTGACTTATTTTCTCTGAGAAATTTTTTCTTCATTGTAAAATGAAGTTTCCTTATTGTAAAATGGAGATTAAAAATACCTGTAGCACTTATCTGACAGGGTGTTTATAAGAATCAAAGGAATATTTTAAAATTATAAATGTATATAGGAGGGCCATTATTATTCTACTTGGATATAATGAACTCAGATAAAAAGACTGTGTGGTGTTATGGATCAGGGCCTGGGGAGGGAGGGAGCTAACAGAACCTCTCCAATACCACTTTTCTCAAGGTGCCTTTTTTGTTCTCACTAATAAACCCCAGGACTTGACTCCTTGATATTTTTCATTGTCATTTAGCTCTACCATTGACCTTTCTGCATGGTTTTCTAATGCCTATGTGTCCTTGATGGTAGAACACAGTGTCCCTACCTGCCTCCCTTCTTTTTTCTCTCTCTCCCTTCTTGTCCTTTCAAATGAATTCATCGTATGCAAGCAAAATAAGGGGGATGGATGCACGTTTTATTATCCCAATTTCACAGATGAAGAAATTCATTTATTCAGAATGCGAAAGCAATGTGTACCCTGTTCTCAAGGTGCTTGCAGTTTAATTAAAGGAGAGAGAATATAGTTCCTTGTGGAGGTTGGATTGAAACGGGTTAACAAAATATATTATGATTTCTGTACTTGAGCAACAAGCCCCTATGTCATCAGCTGGAAGACCAGCAACATGACATCAGGGCTGTAGCCAAGATACCGAAGTACAAGTTACCAAGAACAAGATTAGATAGAATGCACTAACAGAGTGTTTTGTTCATGCTAACCAAAAAATACCCAGTTCCTGATAATCATCATTGTGAAAGTTCTAATGTTACATTGCTCAAGTTTGTTCCACTGACATAGATACACTGACCAACCTTCTGATATGTTTTGTATATATGCTCAACATCCTGCGATTAAACTTTGTCTCTCGTGCATGACCTGAGACCCCTGCTCTTCTCATTGGTGACTCTGTCAGTTCAGCTCATTCCAG